>NC_135796.1:10297283-10597283 GCF_051106095.1 Pogona vitticeps | reverse complement strand
CCAAGCTCACCCACCCGGGCAAAGCCATCCTGGCAGGTAAGCGGCCGCGGAAACTTCCCCGGGGGGGGGGGATGATGGGGCTCGTGGCTGGTGATTGGGGGATGATGGGCTTGCATTGCTTTAGACTTTTTTAAGAGGGGACCAGAAACGTTTTGCGGGCTTCCCCGGTTGCAAAAAACAAAAGGATTGCACGCGGGCATCCCCTTCCCAAACCTTTGTCTCTCTCTTTCTTTGTCACACATACACACGCACACACAAACACGCATCCCAGGTTGTCTTGCGGGGAGGTCCCGCACAAGTTTGCAACTTCTCCCCGCAGGATCGGGGACCCCCCCCCCCGGCTCGCGCCAACGTTCCCGGGCGATGGTTTTGCAGGCTACCCGGCTCGCATTTCCTGGATGATGATGATGATGATGATGATGAATTTTAAAGGCAGGTCGAGAAGGGCAAAGGGGGATCCCGTTCGCGATCCGGTGCCCCCCCCCGGAGCCATGCGTGGATTTTTGCACCCACCCAGCGACCGATCCCCGTGCGTTTTTTGGATATCTCTCTCTCTTTCTTTTTTCTCTCTCCTTTGCAACCGGTAGTCGAGGGCGGAGGAAAGCCCAGCCCTCCCCGGAGGGAGCACCTCCTCCCCGGGTGTGCTGTTGCTGCCGCCGAGAGAGCTGGTTGGTGGATCGGCATCAGGCTGCCTTTTGCAAGGGGCTCTCCTCTGGGTAGATTTACATGCCAGGATCCTGACCCTCTGGGCGTTTCTCTCCCTTTGCACACAAATGCAGCGTGGCTGGTTTGCCGTGGGAGTTGGGGTGTGTGTGTGTGTGTGTGAATTGCAGTTTGGTTCCCAAAGAATCCCCCCCCTCAAGTTGCGGATTGCAGTTTGGGATTTTTAACTCCCAGGAAAGCTGCAAATCCCAGAAAGTTGGGGGGGGGGGGAAGGAACTTTTCCAGGCTGTGACTCCAAGGGTGATGGGTTTGGAGAGGCTGGGGCTGCTTGCTTGTTTTCGTTTGTTGTCGAGAACAACACATGATTTGCGATGCCCCGAAGGGAGGGGTTGGAAATAATTTGTTTAAAAATTTATTTATTTATTTATTTATTTATTTATTTATTTATTTATTTATTCCATTTGTACCCCACCTATCTGGACTACTCGTCTACTAAAAATGAACCACTCCGCGTTAAAAGCTGTCGATAAACGATGCTGTGGGAAACCAATCCGTTCCTCCTGTTTACTGCTCACTTATGGGCAACGCTTTAAAAAGTTACTCTCATCAGACCGCTAAATTTCCTAAGCAGAAGCCATCCTGTGGAAGGTGACAGGATCCTTCCTCAAGCCACACATTGCAGGGCCGGAGCTGGTACAGAAGAAACAGGAGCTCCAAAAATTACAACCCAATATATGTACCAGGCTTCTTCCTTTTAAAATATAGTTATTTGGATTACAGATCCCCAAATTCTCTAGCCAGGAAGCTTCGGGGCTGTTCTGGCGATGGCGTTTTGGCAGTGGTAGGCCCAGAAAGTCGTCCTAGTTTCAAGACAGCGATAAATTCATTTACCTTAAAAGTTTCTCAAGCCCCCCTGGAAAACTAGCAAATTTAGTGTCTCATGATTTTTATTTTTTGCATTTTGAAAACTGTAGCCCATATTACGAAATGCAGAGACTGCTGATCCCTGAATTGGGGTGTATGCGCAATACACCTCGTTAGAGTGTTGAGAGCCAGTGTGGCGTAGTTAGTGGATAAAGTGTCAGACCAGATCCTAGGAGACCTGGGTTCAAATCCACACTTGGGCATGGGAACATGGTGGAGGGTGGCAATGGTAAGTTGTTCCTTGATCATCTCACACACCTCGAAAACCCTGTGAGGGGTCACCATAACTGGGAAGCAACTTGGTGGCATGTAACAGCAATAGTACTGTATTTTTTGTGTATAAGACGCCCCCACTTTTCTAACCCAAACTTAAGAAATCTAAGTGGGGCTTAGCAAGTGTAGGGGGAAAGGGATCGAAGCGCTGCAGGATCGCTTTGATCCCTGCTTTCCCCTCCACTTGTTTATTTTCTCTCCACAGCTTACTTCTGTGTGTATAAGACGACCCTCAATTTGTATTCTAAAGATTTTAGACAAAAGTATAGTCTTATACATGGAAAAATACGGCAGTCTCAGTGGGTGTACTGAAATGTAGATGGTGCCGGCGGGGACAGTCAGAATATTAACCCTGGCTGTCAGCTGCATGGAATACCTCGTGTGGCAAGATGGAGAGAGTGATAGGCTAGAACTCAAGGCAGCTGGGTTTCGAATCCTCACTCAGCCTTCAAAACGTACCGGGGTTGTGAAACTGGTAAAACCACTCCTCGGATCTCTCCCTTACCTTGAAAGCTCTGTTAGTCATTATAAGTTAGTTTCCACTTGGCGTGCAAGTGTGTAGTTAGAATTGGGGGGAGCATGCATCCTTTCACATGGAATCAGACTACAACTCCCATCAGCTGTGGACAGTTGGTGGGGGAGTGTGGAGGTTGCAGCTGAATCATTTGCCTTCCCTATCCTTCATTAAAATATTTATAGCTCAGAGGAGGGGTTCAAGAATGATGGCTTAGTTTAATCTCAGCCATTTATATGTTGCCCTACGCCAATGGTTCCCAACCTTGGGTAAACGAATGTTCTTGGACTACAACTCCCAGAAGAATTCACCACTCGCTGAGCTGGTCAGGATGTCTGGGAGTTGTGGTCCAAGAACATCTGCAGACCCAGAGTTGGGAACCACGGGCCGACAGCCGTAATTTCTGGAAGAACAATCCCAGTACAAATTCATTTAGGTCTCAGGCATTCCTGAAGCACCCAAATGTTAGTACAGTGGAACCTCACTAGACGACGATAATCCGTTCCACTGAAATCGCTGTTTAGCGAAATCATAGTCTAGCGAAAAGCATTTCCCCATTGGAATGCATTGAAACCTGTTTAATGCATTCCAATGGGGAAGAATCGTAGGAAAGCCGCTTTGTGAACCGCCAATCAGCTGTTTTAAATCGCTATCTTGCGAAGCTTAGGGTCCCGAAAACACCTGTTTTACGAGCGCGGCGGGAGCTGTCAAAATCGTCGTCTAGCGAAAATCGGTTTGCGAAGCAGGGACCAAACATTGTCCAGTGAAATTCCCCCATAGGAATCACTGTTTTGCAAATCACTATAGCAATCGCAAAAAGTCAATGTCTAGGGAAAAAACTGTCATGCGGGGTGACTGTCTAGCGAGGCACCACTGTATTCTATTATATGTTTCTGCATGCACAGTGGAAATCACGATCATCACTACTGTATTATCTTAGCACTGTAGAGTTGGAAGGGGCCCCTATGGATCACTGAGTCGAGCTCCTAGGAAGGAAGCATAGTGGGGGAATTGAACTCCCAGCCTCTGGGTCTGCAATGAGATGCTGAAACTACTGTGCTTTCCAGCCCTTTTGTTGTTGTTAGCCACTAAATAAAGAGTCCCTTCTTTTATTTCAGAGTATATACAGCTTTGTATCATTGTAAGTTGCGTGCGCTCTGAAAAGGAACTCATTTATTAACAGCAATCTGTCGCTACCCGTGACGTCACTGTTGTTGCACAAGCGGAGCTGTGCAACAGGCTGCTGGTGTAAATGTAATAGGATACAGGCTACATGTAACAGCCTTAAGGGGGGGAAATATCCTGCACTGAGTGAAGGAAGTAGGATTTCCCCTTTCTCATTATTCCTGTCATTCTTTGGAATGCATGTTTTATTGATGCCACAATTTAACGCCGGCTGACAAGCCCTTAACATGATGCTAAAGTTTATCATCCTCTGGCTTGTTTGTGGACTTGATGCTTTTGGATTGCTCCTGCCTGGCTCCTGCTCTACCGAACTGACAGGTTCTTCCTTGACATGTCTTGCGGAGAGCAGCCGATCTGACGAGACCCTTCTTGAAGAGCGACTTCACGCATATTCCTGTTTTTGATTGTAATCGATTGGACGGGATAAAACATTCAGAATCGTGATGGCCGCCTCAGTGGAGAGTGATGCTTTCGAAGGGTGGTTTCCAGGCGATATTTAAGGGGGATTTCACACAATACCTTTGAAATATGGGTTGTCGTTAAGCCAAGGCTGGGTACTGTGTGATCTTCCAGATGTTGGTGAAGGCCACTCCCATCCGCTTTGCCTTTGGCTGTGTTTGCTAAGGATGGTGGGAATTGTAGTTGAACAAGACCTTAAAGGGCGCATGTTTCCCAGCCTTGCTTTTGCGTCCTAGGTGTACAAGTGGAAATGCAAATGGCGTCTCCTCCAGAAGCGAGTTGCCTTGATTTAAGAAATCTCCATGGATGTGTTGAGTTGAGTTGTGCGAATCAGCGCACAACAGGTAAACTCTGTTGTCATTTTTTAAACTTGAGGCCGTTAGCCTCCAAGAGTTTATGCTGGTTTCGGTTACAGCGACATAAAATCCCAACCGGATTTTAGCCGTTAAAGGTCACCACTGATTTGTGTGAGCTTATTCCCAAGGCTGCTGTTGTCGTAATAATAACAATTGTGTGCTGTCAAAACAATTGTGTGCCGTCAAATCAAAGTTCTGATGTATGGTGACTCTTTTCAGGGTTGTTTTGGGTAGAGAAGACTCAGAAATTGTTTACCATTCTCCTCTTCTGGCCGAATCCTGGCACTGCTGCAGCTGGCCCAAGACCACAGAGGACGGCTTTTCTCCCATGGAGCACAGGGAGGGAATTGAACTCGCAACCTCTGACTCCACGGTTGGGTACCTAACCCACTGAGCTGTCCAAACAGCATGTCCAAAATTGGAGGCTGCCATGTGGTTTTTTGTGATTTGTGCCTATAGTTTTCCATCTTGGACCTTCCGGATAATTTGGGACGTGATCTCGCAGAAGCCCCAGCCAGCAGGATCAATGGTCAGGAATTCGGGGAGTTGACATCTTAAGCATCTGGAGAAAAAATGTTGGTGTCACATTTTTGTGTTTAATAGGTTTTTTTTGGTATGGTTTATGTATTCTGTTTTAATTTTGTTTTGTTTTGTTTGTTTTCATTATATGTGAGTCCCTTCATTAGGAAGAAAGTGGCATAAAAATGCAGTACACAAATGAATCATAAAGAAACAAGCCATTGATTGTTTATGGATGATTATGGCATCCAGACTTGCTGGTCTGATGGCTTATTATCCATTCACTTAAGGCAGCTATTTTTATTTATTTATTTATTTATTTATTCATTCATTCATTCCATTCCATTCCATTCCATTCCATTCATTCATTCATTCATTCATTCGATTTCTGTCCCGCCCATCTGGTATATTCTACCACTCTGGGCGACTTACAACACAACATAAATAAATTAAAATGCCACAAAAGCATTACAATACAAACAATAACAGATACAGTATAGAATATAGTAAATAATAAATAGCAAAGAAGAGAAGGAGTTAAGTGCTGACAGAAGCTAAGCAAATTTGTGGAAAGGCTACTAAATCATGATGGCTAGTGGCTTTCTCACGTTGGGGCTTTCCAGGGGCTGAATGCTAGACTATAGAAGCTTTTTCATCTAAACCTGCAAATCTCTCTTTATGTGTTTTTGGGTTGTGCTGTAAAATTTGATATACTTACGTTGCAGCCCACAAAGCAAAGGCATCTGGATTGCTTCCAACGAAAATTCCACAAGACCTTTAAGTCAAACCAAATACTACAAAATGTGGAGTAACCTGTGTGGTGTACCAGGGTTGATAAAAATCGATGATTTAAAAAAAAAAAACAAGCTAATTTCAATCAGGATTTACATCGCAATTTAAATTTTTTAAATGGATTAAAAAATTGAAAAAAAAATCCAATTTTAAAATTTAAATTGCAGTTGAAATCAATTGGATTCCAGTCACATCCACTCTGTGGGGTATTGGTTAGGACTAAATGTTATTGTATTTTTACGTGAATAAGACTATACTTTTGTCTAAAGTCTTTAGACTAAAATTGAGGGTCGTCTTATACACGGAAGTAAGCTGAGGAGAAAAAAAGTAGAGGGGAACACAAGGATCAAAATGATCCTGCAGGGCTTTGATCCCTGCTTTCCAAGTCCCATGGGGTTTAGCAAAAGGAGGGGGAAGGATCAAAGCAATCCCGTGGCTGTATAAGGGGGAAAGGGATCAAAATGATTGTGCAGTCATGGAATTGCTATGATCCCTACTTTTGCTAAGCCTTGTGGGGCTTAGCACAAAGGGAGAAAGCAGGGATCAAAGCCATCCTGCAGCACTTTGATCCTTTTTATCCTACATTTGCTAAGCCCCACTTAGATTTCTTAATTTTGGGTTAGAAAAGCGGGGGTGTCTTATACATGGGGGTATCTTATACATGGAAAAAGTACGGCGATCCTGACTAAGCCATCGCGTTGAGTTGACCTGTCGGTCATTGTCTCTCACGTTGGCCTGCGTCGCAGGGTTCTTGTAAGGATAACGTGGCAAGGAAGAAAGTCAGAATCCTTTACTTCGTTGAAGGAAAGTTGGCTATAAATATTAGATAAATTGAATGTGTCACCAAACCGCAGGTTAAAAAGACCTTTAAGATCAAGGCCGTGTTTTGCAGCAGTGACTCTCCTTCTTGGTGGTTAAATCAGCCAGCTTCTAAATGGATTAAATTTACTCGCCTGAGCCTTTGCATGGATGCTTTGGACACGGGCCCTCTTTGCAAATCAGTCAACTGAGCGTAGATGGCAGTGGCGTCCGTCCAGGAGTCAAATTACAGCAGAGGAGATGAGAATGCTTAATGCAATTCAGAAACCCCTAATCTCAGACTGAGCCAGATTTTGTCCATCATGTCCCTCTCACCCTTCAATAAAGACATTTCTCTTCAGGAGAGAGAGAGAAATCGCTTTCCCTTGGCGACTGGCTGCCAATTGGACTTTTTAAAAAAATGTTTGTACTTTAGTGCTTTGAATGCATTTTGGTGTTGCTTTTATTTACTTTTTTATTGTTATATTTGTTTGGTCGTTTAGTATACAAAGTATATTTGTATACTTGAACTGTTTCTTTTTCTTTTTTGCTTTAAATATTGTCTTTTAATGATCTGAGCCGCCTTGAGCCCTTTTGAAGGGGCTAAAAATATTATTTAAAAAATATCACAAAAAGCAGAGTTTGACTCGAAACATTGGCGATGGATGATATTCTAGGGATCCGAGAAAGGTAGCATGCAGGCCTCGTTTTGAATTTTATGCTCATGGGCCAAGCAGATCATCATCTTTTCAAAGGTTGCCTTCTCTGAAAAACCCAGAGCGATAAACGCTAACCGTAAGAGTTTGTATTGTGGTGGCAGGGAATCATATTAAAAAGGATTTACTCAAGAAGGCATTGCTTTGTTGTTGAGAGCTGTTTATCAGGATTGGGGCCAAGGTGCAAAGGCAGGGAAGCAATGAAGTTCCTGGACAATTTGAATTTGTCGCTCGTCATGCGGTGTGGACTTTGCTTCTTGGGGCAGTGATCCTTTCCGACAGAAGAAGATGGCAAAGAAGGGAAACGAAATCACAAACCCAATGTGTTTTTTTCCCCTTCCCCCTGGAGGTTAAAACCACTCACTGTGTTTTTTGATTCGTTTTATGGCGTTCCTATTAACCTCCGTATTTTGATATGTGAGATTTTAGGGTGACTGGACTGGGTCGAGCAATGTCGAAAACTTGAACCCGGATCCTTCTGGGTTTTGCTCTGTCGTGGCTGTTGCACCAGCAGCTGTCGTCTGCTGTGGACTAGCTCCCGGGGCCGAAGCACAGTTGAGCTCGCGGTAGACAGCCCTACGCGTGCAACTTAAGCAGTTTGCCCTTCCCTGCCTGGTGACACCCACAGGCTCAAAGTCTTGCAATACGGGGGAAAGGATAGGTAAATATTTGTGTGAAATAATGGAGAAAAAGGAAATTCTGGTTCTCCTGCCCTCACAGTGGCTCACAACCCGTTAGGCAGATTTTCCAAGTGTCCGGAATGGATTGGTTGGTTGTGACTAGCAGTATCTGTAACAAAATTTTGCAGTATGGACTGGTGACAGGTTTCTGGTAATTCTTTTCTATTCTCACCCAGGTTTCTGTCTCTTCCCACAACCAGGCAGCCATCATTCTGTATCAGGTGTGCATGCCCAGACTTTCTTACATGTTTTTTGGCCCACTATGGGTTTGTGTGTTGTTGTTGTTGTTGTTTTACTTGTAGGGTTGCGGAAGTCCCCTTCAAACAGGGCAGACATCCCCCTGTCCCTTTAGAAGGCACAAATGAAAGCCATTTTGAGCATTTTTCCCCCAAAAAAACAATTTTGTGGAGGCGCTAGCGGGCCCCAGTAGTAGAGGACCGGCCTTTGGCCCCCATCAGCTGCATGTGACCCAAGGGCTGTGTGTTGCTGACCCCTGTTTTAGAGAAGTGCGTCTCCCGGAGGTTTCTAGGGGAATGATTCTCTCCTATTTGTTTTGTTAGTAGAGGGTCTCTAGGGTGGAGGCAGAATCCGGGGGCTTAAAAAATGTCCACTAGGGATGCTTATGGCCTTGAATGCATGCTCCCCACTTATGATCTGAACCGTAATTGTTGCTTAAGTCACAGCGGTGGTACACGTGACCTGCGAGGCTAGAAATGCTATTTATTTTATGATGCGGGTCCCGGACCCAGAAAAGTTTGTTAATGCAAAGTGAGCTTCTGCAGACACCCATTTCCACTTAAACATTGTGCCCCAAAGGGAGGGGAAAACCTAGGTATCCCAAATAATTTTACCATGCCTCAAAAGCACTGGTCTCTAGTCTACCTCTGGCATTGTTAAAAAGGAGGAAAGGCGCCATTTCTTAGTTTATTTAGAAAAGGAAATTGGTAGACCTATTTGCAGCGCAGCAATTATAATTAATGGCCTATGCTCCCTGGGGCCCTTTTATAGCCCCTGAATTCTAAAAAGGAATGTTATAGAATAGAAGATTTTAAAGTATTATAGCATCTTCCAGATCTGTATTTATTCTGGACCCTGTCTCTTTCTGGACAAGCAGTTCGGTAGAATTCTGACCTTTTGTCGCCTGTCACTCTGTGTTCATGTCAACCTGTAGGGAGTCTGTCTCTCTTTCTTTTATATCACATATAATATATATATATATATTAACAAATATATACAGTGGTGCCTCGCATTACGACATTAATTAGTTCCAGCGAAATCGCTGTAGAACGAAAATGTCGTAATGCAAAAAGAAAAAACCCATTGAAACGCATTAAAACCCGTTTACTGCATTCCAAAGGGCTGTAAACTCACCGTCCAGCGAAGATCCTCCATAGGGCGGTCATTTTCGCTGCCTGTGCAGCGAGGAATCCGTCCCAGAAAACAGCGGGGGGGCATTTTGTTTACCCGGTGGCCATTTTGAAACCGCCGATCAGCTGTTGGAAGATCGTCGTTTTGTGAAGAATCGGTTCCCGAAGCAGGGAACCGATCATCGCAAAGCGAAATTCCCCCATAGGAAACATTGTTTTGCGATCTCAAAAGTTCATCGTAATGCGGTTTCATCGTTAAATGAGGCAATCGTAAAGCGAGGCACCACTGTATATATATTGTGGAGGGCAGTATGTACCAGAAGCCACTGGTAATGGTGCGGCTAAAAATATATTGTAAATAAATAAAATAAATATGTAGTCTGCATAATTGAATTGTCAACCACCCAGAGAGTACTTGAAGGCAGGACGCTTTGCTTTTTTAACCCCAGGGACTTCTGTAAAGAGAAAACTGGCATCTGACAGTCAAAAAAAAAACCCCGAGCAATTGGGATTCAGCTTGCAATTTCAAAGAGACCTTGAGGTTGCCAAAAATGAATCTTCATGGTATGAAGAGAAATTCCCAGGTCTTCCCTCGACCCATGTGGTAATCTAGTCTGTGTCTCATTTTTACTTCATTGAGTTCAGGAGGGTGTCTCAAACCAACCTTGTGAGGTAGGGCCAGTGAGAGACAGAACGACTAGCCCGAGGCAACCCCCTTGAGTTTTGGTAGCTAAATAGGCATTTCAGATTTGATCTACCTGGGCTAGCCTGGCCCTTGTTCATGTGTTTCCTTAGACTACACCTCCCATCATTCCCCACCATTGTCCATGCTGGCTAAAACTGATGGGAATTGAAGTGCAACAACATCCCACAGAAGGCCCACTCTAGTGGGAATACTTTAGCTTTATTCCACGTTTCATCTGCCCCGTTTTCACATTTCCTTATCCCTGGGACTACTACCCAGGGTGGGTATAAATTGCAAGCCAAAACATACTGTGTTGGAGAAACTCCTTATCCCGTGTCCCTGTTTGTTTTCCTCCCAAACCAGGGGCTCACGCTGGCGATGTTCCCTCTTAACTTTCGCTGCCACCAGTGGATTTCTTTATCCACGCCGTAAATGACTTTAGTCAGACACTGGCTGCTAACAACAAAAGCTTATTTATTAAAGGGTAATTCAGAATCACAGATGTTCTTTTGTTTATTTCTTATAATCAGAATTCTTGGAATATCATGTTCTGCCACGCATTCAATCACTTCTTGTTTTCATTATTCGCTTTAACCACTTTATCTTTGTTTGTTACAGTTCTCAGGCTTTCTCTATCTCTCTCTTTCTGCAAACCTCTCTCCTCTTCTCACTCACTCCTTCTCCCTAACATCACTACTAGAAAAACCATAGCTTTGACGATGCGGACCTTTGTCTCGGTTTGTCATCGCTTTCCTCCCAAGAAGCAGGCGTCTTTTAATTTCGTGGCTGCTGTCACCATCTGCAGTGATTATGGAGCCCAAGAAAGTAAAATCTGTCACTGCCTCCATATCTTCCCCTTCTATTTGCCAGGAGGTGATGGGACCAGTGGCCATGATCTTAGTTTTGTTTTGTTTTTTGATGTTGAGCTTCAGACCGTTTTTTGCGCTCTCCCTGTTCGCCGAGTCTCTAATAAGTGGGATCATCAAGGCTTCTGCCTGGAGAATATGTTACCCACCAAACATGTCTGTTCCCCTTTCTATCAAGGTTTCTTTATAAGAATCGGGTCCTGAATCAAACCCGGCATCCTGTTTCCAACTGCACCCCGTCAGATAGTTCTGGGGAAGCTTCATAAAAAGGCGCACAAAAGGGTATTATGTCCACCAGCTATTCCAAGGTTCACCTGGAGTCACTTCTGGTTTTGAAAACAGACCCGCTCTGCTCTAAAAGGGATGGCTTTTGGGGGGGTGTCAGTGGGGAGAACACGTCAAACATTTCTCTTGTGTCTCCTTCTAAGGCCCCTTTTAAAAATTCAAGCATGTCAAGGGTTTGCTGTGGGGCATGACTGTGACTTCTACACCCCTGGCTTACGCTCATTAATATATTTTTATTCCATAAATGTATGCCAAGCTCAAATCTTATATAGTGGTGCCTCGCTAGACAGTTACCCCGCATGACAGTTTTTTCACTAGACATTGGCTTTTTGCGATCGCTATAGTGATTTGCAAAACAGTGATTCCTATGGGGGAATTTCGCTGGACAATGTTTGGTCCCTGCTGTGCAAACCAATTTTCGCTAGACGACGATTTTGACAGCTCCCTCCGTGCTCACAAACAGGTGTTTTCAGGACCTAAGCTTCGCAAGACAGCGATTTAAACAGCTGATCGGCGGTTCGCAAAGTGGCTTTCCTATGGCCGATCTTCGCTAGACAACGACGATTCTTCCCCATTGGAGCGCATTAAACAGGTTTCAATGCATTCCAATGGGGAAATGCTTTTTGCTAGACAATGATGTTGCTAAACAGCGATTTCAGTGGAACGGATAATCATCATCTAGCGAGGCACCACTTTCCACTTGTCTAGGTACAGGCCTTATTGAACCAAGCTCAACTTCTGAGTAGACCTGTTAAGTCTGGATGATGTAGCCCTTCTTTGATCTCGTTGAGTAGCATCTGAAGAAGGATGAGTTTGAAGGGGAGGGTGTGTAACCCTAATTTATATTCTCTCTCCCCCTTCGGAGTGTTTCGGTTTTTCTGCAAGGAGGAAGTTGGGGGGGGGAATCTAATAAATCATTCATTGGATTCCTTTGAATTTAAGGATTTTGGCTTGAGGGGTCAGGAGACCTTATACTGTAACTCTAGGGGGTGCCTCCCACAGAGCTACGCTTCCCGGAACAGAAAATTGGTTCCTGGATCTGCCCAGTTGCCCACCCCGCGTTTTCAGATTTCCAGTTTCTTTTGTCTTAATCCAGGATTCACTTCCCACGGAGTCATGTCGCTCACGGGGACCCAGCCCCTCGGGCTGGCCTACCTCACCGAGTTGTCGTAAGGCGCAAAGGGGGTAGAGGAGGAAAGGGCTGGGTGTATGTGTGTGTCAATTAGACCACCATGATTCTTTAGAGAGAATTTGGGAGGGGGGGAATAAATATAATGAATAAATAATAATGTGTTCCATTTGTGCAAAAAAGAGGGGAATCAGCTGTTGCAAAGGTGCGTTAAAACTTTACATGGTGCAATTCTGGAAGCCTGTTTTGACAGGGATCTTAACGCTCTTGAATGAACCACAGCTATGCTGTTGGGTGGAAGGGGGGGGGGCTCTGCCGAAAGAGAGATCTGTTGGCATGGTGTGTGTTTATGTGTGTGTTGTGGGGGGGGGGCGGGGGTTGGTGGTGGAGTGGCTTGCGTTTTCCCCCAGCTTAATTGCATTAAACAAGCCGGTCTGCCAGGGGAGGTAATGAGCGATGTTCCCGCCAGCAGGGAGCCGCCCATCCATTTAAGCTTAGAAAATTGGCACCAGGATGCCTTCGTTTTGTAAAAATAGGCTTCGGGGTGCTTTGAAAATAGGCGATGTGTTTTTGTGTTGGTTTCAGGTCAGTTTTATTTTAATTTTAAAAAAAGAAAAGAACCACCATTTACTTGTCGTAGTGAGAGCTGGGGGGGTTGTTGGCTGGCTTGATGGCTCGTATGATTTTTTTTTTGTTCAAATGTAAGAGCTGGGGTTGGAGAAGATTCCTCGTGGGGTACGCATCTCTCACGTAGAACTGCCCCCCACCATTAGCCGTCATTTGAGAAGGGCTGGGGGGGTAGCGTCTGGAAAGAATATTTCCCCACCTAGCAGCCTGGAATTGAGAGGGGCGCAGTGGTGATAGATTCCGGATACAGTTTCTACAATTGATCCGATAACCTAAGAGGAATTCCCCCTGGATCGGCTTGATCCACCTTGCAGGGTTGTTAGGAGGATAAAAATGGGCAAGAGGGGTGTCATCTTCAGCTCTTGGGAGGAAAGGTAAGAGGATCAGTTGGCTGGATAGCTCAGCGAGTGAGGTATCTGGCTGCAGAGCAGCCAGAGGCTGGGTGTTCGATTCCCACTGTGTCTCCAATGAGTAGAGCCAGCCTATGTAGCCTTGGGCCAGCTGCCCAGTCCTGGGAGACCCTTAGAAGAAAGGTCAACTGCTTCTCTGTATTCTTTCCCAAGAAAACTCTGAATAGGGTCACCCTAAGTCAGAATTGATTTGATGGTGCATGGTGATTATTATTAAGGAAATAGATCAAGATATGAATGAATGAATGAATGAATAAATGAATAAATGAATAAATGAATGAATGAATGAATGAATGAATGAATGAATGAATGAATGAATGAATGGAGCTGTATCGGTGGCCAACCCAGCTTGGTAGTCCCTGCACCAGCCTTTTCCAACACTCTGGAGTCCCCCGGAGTTGTTGGCCAGCAAATCCCATTGTCCTTTGCCAACCCCATGCTGATAGGGATGATGGGATTTGTAGTGCACATCCTCTAGAGTGCTCAGTCAGGGGGCCACTGGTTTCGGTTCACTGGCTGCAGCGCCCTGGGGTTCTGGATCAGGGGTATTCAATGTCAGGCTTTGCACCCGAGAAATGGAAGTTCTTTTTTTTTTTTTTTTTTTGGCCACTCAAATGTTGGCTGTTGGACGATCCAGATCCAAGTTCCATCTGTGACATGAAAATCGGGGGCAGAGCAGCTGATCCCGCCTCCGCCCAACCTCACAGGGTCGTTGTGTGGATGAGCCGAGGCCAAGCAGAGCCGCCAGTGGAGGAAAGTGTCGGAACAAATAACATGTGCAAAACAGGGAGTGCCTGAAAACAAATTGCTGGTGCAAAGATTTCGTTCGGGAAGGAGAGGAGAAAGGGCAAAAGATGGGAGAACCTCTGTGGTTTACGGGAATGATGTGGCCGCTGCTACCAGCTACCCTTCAGCATCTCTCTTGTACTTCCCCTGATTAGCAACGTTCAGGAATTGATTTGTGAATGTGTGAGTTTGATTAAACTTGAATATTCAGAATATAAACGAAAGGCTGTCTTACTTTAGCTCTGTATCGGGAGAGCAGGGGTTAATCTGTTTTCCTTTTCCGGGGATCTGGCTGGCTGCTTTTGGCCTCTATGCATTCAGGGGTTGCAACCAGCTGCCCTCTTCCCGGGAAATCTTTACTCCTGGGCCCCTTTTACTGTCAGCTAGCGAACTTTCTAAACACTCTGCATTCATTTTTTCTCTTGAAAAATTTCGCCCTGTGAATACATAAAAAGGAATACCCAGTTTTCATGCCCAGAAAATGCCAAGGGATGACAGCTCAGCTCCAGAGCATCAGGTTTTTTTTTTTTATGCAGAAGGTCTCAAGATTCCACCCTGCCCATCATGACCTGTCAGAAGCCTTGAACGACAGCTGCCAAGCAGAGCAGAACTTGGAAAAGTTACTTTTTCTGGACTCTACTTTCCAGCTTATCCTAGCCAGTAAGGTACTAGAGTGGATCATCCAGTGAGTTTCATACCCGAATGGAGACCAGCATGCTAACCACTAGACCACACTGCTTCAAAGAAGAAGGCAAGGGAGGAAGAAAGGGAAATCCTTAATTTTTGGTTTCAGAAGACTGGGGTGGTGGTGGAGGAAGTAGCCATAATGAATACAGTGGTGCCTCGTTTAACAATGTTAATTTGTTCCAGCGAAATCGGTGTAGAGCGAAAATGTCGTAAAGCGAAATAAAAAAGCCAATTGAAACTCATTGAAAACCGTCCAGTGGGGTAAAAACTCACTGTCCAGTGAAGATCCTCCATAGGGGTGGCCATTTTCGGTGCCTGTAGAGCAAGGAATCTGTTCAAAAACACAGCCGGGAGCCATTTTGAGCACCCGGCCGCCATTTTTAAAACCCGATGATCAGCTGTTTTGATTGTCGTAATGCGAAGAATCGGTTCCCGAAGCAGGGAACCGATCTTCGCAAAGCGAAAAAAATCCATTTAAAACATCATTTTGCGCTCGCAATTGCGATTGCAAATACATCATCGTGAAGCGGATTCGTCGTTATACGGAGTAATCGTTAAGCGGGGCACCACTGTAATAAGTTGTAGTAGTGTAATGGAGAGACGCTGCCTTGAACTGGGATTTTAGAGAGCAGCCTAGATCTCAAATCAAGCCTAAACCATCTCTGGAGGCAAAAATATGGAAACTGAGGCTGTCCTCCTTTGGGCACATCCAGAGAAGGCTGGATTCTATGGAAAACAAAATAATTCTGCCCAAGGCGGAAGGCAGCAGGAAAAGAGGAGGACCGAATACGAGATGGATTGACTCCCTAAAAGGAAGCCACATGCTTGAGTTTGCAAGAGCAGAGCAGTCGAGGGCAACTCTCCGTTTTTCCACGGCTACCGCCCTGTACTGAATGTTTTTCGAAACTGCCTTGACCTTATGTACTCAGACGTTCTAGGAAATACCTCTTGTTCTGCTCATGATGCAGTTTTGACTTTGATAGCAAAGAGATTGTGAAAGCTTACAGATACCTGGATGAGAGGCCGGCTTCCTGGACCGTGAGTGACGGGGTTGAGTGTCTTCCCCCTCCTTCTTTTCCCCCGTGTTATCTGCATTTTCTGTTGACCCGCACTGTTTGCCAACCTTGCACCGCACAGAAAGGCCTCAAGTTTAATATTTGCTATTCTTCATGTGTTTGTCCGTGGCGTTCTGGGCGGCCAGCGCTTTCATCAGCTGGCGGCTCGTATCTGGGCGGGCAGCCTGCAGGGCCAGTCAATGATTACACTCACGTCCCAGCAAGAAATCATGTTTAAAAATTTGTGGTAAAAGTAGTTTTGATTGAGGGCCTCTGGTCTCGATATACAGTGGTGCCTCGCATCGCGACGTTAATCGGTGCAGCAAAAATCGCTGCTAAGCGATTTCGTCGCTATGTGATTTTAAAAAGCCCATAGGAATGCATTGAAACCCCTTTAATGAGTTCCTATGGGCTTAAAACTGACCTTTAAGCGAAGATCCTTCATACGGTGGCCATTTTTGCTGCCCGGTAAGCGAGGAATCCGTCCGTAAACACAGCGGGTGGCCATTTTTTTAACCCGGTGGCCATTTTGGAACCACCAATCAGCTGGGGGAAAATCATCGCTTTGCTATATTCGGTAAGCGAAACAGGGAACCGATCATCGCAAAGCGAAAAAACCCCATTCAGACCATCGCAAAGCGATCGCAAAATCTTCATCGCTATGCGATTTCGTCGTTAAATGGGGCGCCCGTTAAGCGAGGCACCACTGTAATATGTTTGCATGTGATTATAACAGGAAGCAGCAGATTGGAATGAGTGCCTTTCCTCGCACCCCAAACTCAAGAATTTGACAAATTATCAACCCTGTACACATGATCTTTTCGAAACAGTGACTTACGAATTCCTGATAGTGCTTTCTTGGAATTATCTTGTGTAGGTATCTTTTGCCGGTTAACTCTTGGAAGAGTTACAGTGTGACCTTAAACCATCCCAGTGCCTTTTACAGCAAGAGTGGGAGAAGCCCGACCACTAGATACATTGGACTACATCTCCCATCGTCACTTATTGTGGGCTATGCTGGCTTGCATTTCTGGGAGG
Source organism: Pogona vitticeps (assembly GCF_051106095.1). Taxonomy (NCBI): domain Eukaryota; kingdom Metazoa; phylum Chordata; class Lepidosauria; order Squamata; family Agamidae; genus Pogona; species Pogona vitticeps. The sequence continues at coordinate 10,580,469 of NC_135796.1, read as the reverse complement.
AGGTCTGAGCTTTGAATTTCGGTTAAAAACCTCTAGCTGTGCAGCAGAAGTGCAGGGACTTAAAGAGTAGAATTAGCTTCCAAGTCTCCCCAGAGTAGACAACCTTTTATTGCCTCATCAGCTGGTACCTACAGTCTCAATAACACACACTCACTGAGACATTGGTAAGAGAAAGAGTAAAAGGGTTTCACTTACTCACAGTTGAATAGATCAAAAACAGCATACTGTACAAAAATGATTGCTTACCGCAACTGTCCTCAACAGACTCTTGAAGACTATATTCTAACTGCACTAATTGCCAGAAAGAGAGGGGGGAAACTCTTAAGCAGGGAGGTGTGGCTCTATTTGAATTCAGAGGCAAGGAAGGAACAATTGGTTAGTGCTGGATTCTTTGAATACCTGCTGCCTTCTCCCACTTTTCTTGTTTAAGACCATCAGTAAAGGTTTCAGGGTTGGACACCATCCCCACCCCACCCACTTTTAGCTGCATCATTTTGCCTGCTGAGGAGTCCTGCAGAGTGGGAAAGTCTGCACTTTTCTCTTGTAACCTTTGAGTTAGGCTGATCAACGTCTTTTCCCCATATAGATCTAGTGAGCTGGTTGAATAGCTCAAGTGAGTTAGGTATCTGGCTATGCTGCAGAGGTTCAGGGTGCCAGAAGCTGGGAGTTTGATCCCCCCCCCACTGTGCCTCCTGGGAGAAAAGCCAGCCTGCCTAGCCTTGGGCCAGCTGCACCGTCCCAGGATTTGTCCGGCAGAAGAGAATGGTAACCAGGTCTGAATGCTTCCCATGCCTAGGAAACTTTGAGAAGGGTTGCCATAAGTTAGAATGGACTTGACTGCGCATAATTAAATTAATCAGCTCTAGTCAGAGACATTTAGGGGGTTTAACAACAGAGACTACAGCATGGCACCCTGGCATACATTTTGGAATGGGGGAACCTGAGAGTTTAGAAGAGTTACCGTATTTTCCCATGTATAAGACTATACTTTTGTCTAAAATTTTTAGACTAAAAATTGAGGGTCGTCTTATACACAGAAGTAAGCTGAAGATAGAGGAAAAACAAGTGGAGGGGAAAGCAGGGATCAAAGCGATCCTGCAGGGCTTTGATCCCTGTTTTCCTCTCCACTTGTTAAGCTCCACTTAGATTTCTTAATTTGGGGCTAAAAAATTGGGGGGTGTCTTATACATGGGGGCGTCTTATACACAGAAAATACGGTACCTTTGCAGACTACAGCTCTCTAGATCTCTAGCCTGCCTCCCAGCTGACTGCAGGGGATTCTGGGACTTGCAGTTCAAAAATATTTTCCCCCGGGCTTTGCTAATGATCAAAGTTGCGCCTCTTGGCTGGCTTCAGCCCCGTTGCAAGTGAAGCTGGCGGGACATTTCTCCTCCTGCCGTGCGAGGACTTTGACCCACCGACTGTGCCCTTTCAGGATGACAAAAGTCCTCCACTGAGTCCCTTGTCTGCTGTCACTGGGGCAGGAGATGAGTGACACTCCGGACTCTGTCGGGAGCCAAGAAGAGACACAGCACGCTGTCCTTTGCTGAAGGTCACCGCCTTTTGGATCTCAGAAGCTGCCGTCACAAGTGTCATTGGACAGCTCTGGCAGCTTGTGACACATTCCCTTTCTCCTACTTGGCGAATTACAGACCGCTTCCTTTTTAAAAAAAATTTCGAGTGGCTGGTTGGCTCCCCTGGTTTCAGCTGCCTGCAATCCCAGGACTGAACCCCTCGCTTCCCATTCCAACCACTGTCTTCCTCTTCCGCGTGCAAATTACAAAACTCTCATATTTAATAACGGGAGGATAATTTACTCATGGAGTGATTGATGGATCAACCTTATTTTGCCAGCAGAGTGCAAGGTTTTTTTTTTAAAAAAAACACACACCCTCTCCTTTCAAAGGCAGGATTAAGTCTGTCTTGAATCTTTCCACAATTTACAGCTCAAAAAACACCGGGTAGAATTTAGATGAAGTTGCAAGTTTGGACAGAGTGGAAGAAGTACCTTTTTTGTGGTGTTTTCCTGACCCAGAGGCCTACATTCAAGGATTAATTACTGCAATTAAAGTCATCGCGCTGAATCCGTGGCAATTTCAGCCAGAGCAAGAAATTCGCATAAGCAGTTGTTTGCAAATTTTTCTTGTTCTCCTCTGTGCAGTTGTGAAAGCAGGCTGAGGGGCTGCTTAAATCTTTCTTACTTTGCACTGTAATTAACGTATTTTTCCGTGTATAAGATGCCCCCCACTTTTCTAATCCAAAATTAATCTAAGTGGGGTTTAGCAAGTGTAGGGGGAAAGGGATCAAAGCACTGCAGGATCGCTTTGATCCCTGCTTTCCCCTCCACTTGTTTTTGTTCTCTCCTCAGCTTACCTCCGTGTATAAGACGACCCTCAATATTTAGTCTAAAGATTTTAGACAAAAGTATAGTCTTATACACTGAAAAATACAGTATGCATTTCAGGTTCTGCAAAGTCAAGACTTGGATTCCTTTTTTCAGTTTATCCATCTCTTACGTATTTTGTCTTCCACTTTTCCTGATGCCTTTTCACAGCATTACTGTGGCTTTTTTCCATGATATGGAAAATGACTCTGCAGATGATTCTGCTCAGGATGTCCCTGAAGTAAGAGAGCCTTGGTTTAATCAAGGTATACTAACTAGGCAGAATTCAAGAGCAGTACCTAGATCTTCTCGCTCATCAGGTGGTGCCTCTTGAGCATTATTTGCAGTTTTTAAAAAGCTAATTGCAAGACCTCTGCGGGTGGGAGGATGGCAAAATGAGATGATTGCACTTTTATGCAATTATCAATCAGGGATTCTCTCCTCTCTCTCCTGTTCCAGGCCTCCTTGTGTGTTAGTAGAGTAAATGGATCTCTACAGGAATTATCCATGGAAATGGAATAGGGAAGAAGCTATGAAGTCCTAGGTCAAATCAAGCCAGAACTATTTCCGAAGGCGTCAGTGTTGAAACGGAGGCTGTCCGACTTTGGACACATCATGGCAAGGGCAGATTCTGTGGGAAAATGGCATAATGTTGGGAAAGGTGGATAGCAGCAGGAAAAGAGGAAGACCAAAATATGATATGGATTGACTCCTTAAAGGAAGCCACAGGCTTCTTTTCCTTTTGTGACAGAACAGGATTTTCCTACAGGCTCAAATGTCAGCATCAACTTTCTTGGTTTTTAAAATACAGACAGTTTTGGTTGTCAGAAGGGTGCAAGGGAAGGAAGTAATCTTAAAATGGAGAATTATACTGTGCAGTCTTACGGGCATGTCATTTTCTGTCTGCAAAGGATTTAAAATTAAATGGCTGGTTTTTAATTTCATCCATGATTAAAATCAATTTAGTTTTTTTTTTTAATAATTGATTTTTAAAAAATCCACCTTGTCTTTAAGAGAAAAATCGGCGAGTTTTTTTTACCTTGAGATATGTCTTCTCTGTGCATGCCAAACCGTCTCTCTATGAGTGGATCCTTGTTTGGGAGGAACTTCGTTTTTCAGTGGAGCTGCTCATTTGTGATGCTGGATCAATTGTGTTGTTTTAAATTGCGCAGTATGAAAGCAAATTGGCTTGGAGATACAGGACAGGGAAGATCACCTTGACTTCTGGGGTGGTATGGCACAGGCATTCGCCTGCTGAAGCAGCAAGAGTTTAATTGGGTTTTTGTGTGTGTGTTTTTAATATGGAAAAGTTGTACGCCACCATCTAGTAAACAGCATTCTTTAGAGCGGCCAGCTCTACCATTAGGGTGGGCTCAAGTACAGTGGTGCCTCGCAAGACGATTGCCTCGCGGGACAATTAATCCACAAAACGATTAGTTTTTGTGATCGCTGTTGCGCTTCGCAAGACGATGGTTTCCTATGGACGATTTTCGCAAGACGGCGATTTTTTCCCCATTGGAATGCATTAAATAGATTTCAGTGCATTCCAATAGGGAACCGCGTTTCGCAAGACGATGTTTTCGCAAGACAGCGATTTTCACAGAACAAATTAACATCGTCTTGCGAGGCACCACTGTAGTTTCCAGGGGCTGGCAAGAAGATGATGGAGAAAAAGCGATGTGTCTGATCCTGCACTCCTTGAATGAACCTGTTGCCTCTGGGCCCCCACCCTAGAAGATTTTGGTCCTGTTACTTGTGTCGAAATAAGACTATCAGTCAAAATAAGGCTACTTGTCTAATCTGATTGCTGGATAGCTCAGTGGTTGAGGTCTCTGGCTGCAGAGCCAGAGATGGTTGGGAGTTCGATTCCCCCAGTGGGCCCCCTTAACAGGGCTGGACTCAGTGATCCATGGGGGGGGCTTCTAGCTCTGCCCTTCTAAGATGATTATAATTATGGGTAAAGCTGCATATTTGTGATAATAGAATAATGTCCTCCCGTGTTCTTGCCTGTATCATGTCACGTTTGGGGGTAATGAGTATAAACAATATTAATCTTGCAAAATGATGTAGTGGGTTCTAATACTACCTTTTTAAAAAAAGTATACTGTTTTAAGTACGGTGAGTAATAATTATATGTTACACCTAAATGTTTGCCTTGGGAAGGTTGGGGCCATTTTTATATTCAATTAAAATTTAAAAAACACCACATATCGCTGAAAAGCAATGTCCTAGTTACAGTATGTATCTTCAAACTACTGTATAGCTAACACAAGAACCAGTTTCCTCTCCTTGCTAACAACCCCCAACAAATTACACGTTTAAAATAGTGTCCTGTGCTCTGGATGGGTAATGAGAGAGATGAATCAGTGGTTTGGTTTGACTCGAAAAGGGATTCTCCTGTCTCGGACTTTGCTATCTATATGTTTTTTTTGGGGGCGGGATTGGTTTACTCTGAATTGGAAGCCATTGTTCTGCCTTGTGGAAAGCCAGCTGTTCAATGTTTGCTTGGGGGCATAATAGATCATGTGATCTGCAGCTATGACAGATGCATTTTCTGTTGTTTTTATTTTGCTGGCTTGGTCATTTTCTGCTCCAGATTCCTGCTCCTGTTCGTTATTTTCTCTCGCAGTCAATTTTCTTCTTTGTATGAGATCGCTTTTTCTTTCTCACTGTATACATATGACCTCTCTGCGCCGCCACCCCTACGGTACAGAGGGTTAATTTCTGTTGTCTTCTCTCCTTGCACAGACCGAAAATGGCAGTTTTTCGAGTTCTCTTTCACCTGTAATGGCTGGGAAGAAAATAAACCTTGTCTAGAAGCATGCATAACTTTTTTTAAAAAAAAGAGTGTTTCAATCAGGGTGGATAAAAATAAATGATTTTAAAAATCAAATGGATTTAAAACGTGATTTAAAAATTTTAAAAATGATTTTTTAAATTTAAATCATTAAAAACATCAATTTTAAAAATTTAAATCATGATTTAAATCAAATCCACTCTGGTATAAATTCTCTCTAAACTTCATCCCCTGCTATATTATTTTGGTTTTCCATGTGCTCTATAAATATATACAGTATATCTCTCTTTTTCCCCCCCCCCTCCACTTGTCTTGTTTGGGACTCCAGCCAAGGTATTCTTAAATTGGAAAAGGCTGGAGTCAGGATGCCCTGTTGTGGCTAGGACCCATTTTCAGGTGGGGAAAAAATGCTTCTGAGCCACAGCATCTATATATAACTCATGAAGCGAACAAATGTTTTGAATGTTGTGAATTCTGTATTTCATTTTATTCCATGTGTCTGAAGAAGTGGACTTGATTCACGAAAGCTCGCATTAAAATATAACAGCTAGCCTTCCAGGTACCACATGTTTTTGCCTTGTTGTTGTTCTTTTTGCCTTTGGATTCTGTCTGATATGCTTGGACAGACTAGCACAGCTGCCTCTTCTAAAACTACTGCATCTGTGTTATCAGAGATGGTTCCCTTCCCTTGACTCCCAAGTAGAGCCCCCCCAGCTACCTTGACCTGCTTCATGAGACCAGGGAGTTGTGTGAGCTACTGGTTTTATTGTTAGGGTGGATTCAAAAGCACATGTTAACATGTTCTGTCTCTGAGTTGCGTCCCCGTTGTCTTCGGAGCAGAAAGAGAGAATAAAGGCCAGTCACCTTCTGGCTTTGTCTGTCCATTACAGATGATATGAGAAACAAATGTTTGGACTGCAGCCCCCTGGCCGTGTGGTTTAATCTTACTTCAGCGCTGGCAATGAGATGATATTCTCAAGTGCACCGAGAGAAAGAGTGGGCAACCTCAGGAGGTCCAGATGTTGGAGACCTCCCCAAACCTAGAATTTGGAGGGCTGTACCCCCCTCATAACCCCCACCCCACCCCAAATGTTGAGCTTATAAAAATGATAAGAATGCTGTCTCTGGTAGCCCTTAAACATACATGAAGATATATACAGTGGTGCCTAGCTTAACGATTATAATTGGTTCAAAAAAAATCGCTATGTGAAAACATCGTTAAGCGAAACACCATTTCCCATAGAGATGCATTGAAAAACGGATAATCTGTTCCAATTGGAACGGATTACCATCCTTAAGCGAAAATCCCCATAGGAAAAAACATTAAGCGAAACCCATTGAAATGCATTGAAGCCTATTTCAATGGGGGAAAAAATTCACAAAAAATTCAAAAAGACTCAGAACAAAGCCAAATTAAGTTAACGAAGGTTTTATTAGGTGCACTAACGATTCCAAGCATTTTAAACATTTTAGAATATTTTTAAAATAGCAAAAACGGGGCTGTAAAAAAAACATTAAGCGAAACAAGGGGACCTAAAACTGTCATCATTAAGTGAAGCATGGTCCCGAAATCATTAAGCGAAAATCGCCCATAGGGAAAATCGTTAAGTGAAGCACAAGATCACTCCGAAAAAGCCATCGTTAAGTGAATTTTTCGTTGTACGAAGCAATCATTAAGCGAGGCACCACTGTATATACACACACACAAAAATGTACATATACTTGCATGCTACATATACATACACACACATTTCAACAAGAAACACAAAACCAAACAAAAGCGAAAAAGAAGACGACAACATTGTGGCACTCGAAAGGCTAGCTGCTATATTTTAATGTAAGCTTTCGTGGTCCGTGGTCCACTTCTTCAGACACGTGAGTTAGTTGGACTATAGAGGCAACTACATGGTAAAAACATTCAGCACAAGACCCTAAGAGAGAGTGGTGTTTGCTTGCGTGTAATGATTTGTGGCTCTTGTGTGGTATTGAGTTCTTTTGAAGCTTGCCTCATTCTGCATTTATTTATTTAAAAGACGGTCACAGCACCTTTCTTCTTAACAAGGACCCAAGGCGGCTCACATCAATAAAAGACAATGTTCAAAGCGAAAAACAGTAGGTGTGCAGATATTAACAAAGGTCCAATAGATACCACAATAAGAGAGAGAAAAAGCAACACCAAAAACGCATTCAGATGGGTAAAGCACCGCAATCTATTTGAAAACCCAGTTCAAACAGCCAGGGAAAGCCTGCCCGAAGAGAACGGTCTTTGTCTCTTTGCAAGAGAGAGCAAAGATGGCCTCCAGTGGGAGGGAGTTCCACAGTCTGGGAGCAACACCATGACTAAAGGAAACAACGTGTAAGAAAGTGTAGAGAACGGAAGACTTTCCCTTTGGGTCTTGTTCTGAAAAGATGGGTCTGGAAGTTGTGAAGAAAGAAAAATTACCAAATTATTCCATTTGGTAACGGCTTAAGAAACCTTGAGAAAGAAAGAACACACAGAGACAAATATATGTGTAGATATGCACACAGGCACACACAGTTTGAGAAGAAGGCTGGGTGAGACACACACCTACACACTTTATTTTGCACACTCCTCGACCCCATTCCTCCATGGGCCCTTCATGGCATCCTAGCAACCTGCCCGGGACGAAATTCTATCCCGTTGCCTTTGGTGCTTTGAATGTCCGAGCACCAAAGAATTGTGATGTGGGAGGAAGACAGGCTGTCTCCTCCTAAAACGCCCTCTCAGACCATCACAAAGACCAGCCCTTTGTCTTTTCTAGACTCGACGGCTGGAACAAGGGCCAGCTTGGCGACCGCATGTCCTTTTTCCCTCCTGCCAGCAAATAACCGACCTATTCAAAAATGTGGGTTGAGTTACCGTCTTAGCCTGGGAGAGCCTTTAGATCGGATCTAATCTGCGATGGGATCGGCACATTTCGAGCTTCTGGGGTTGGAGTGTGAGAAAAATGTGGGAGAGTTGAGGGCTCGTAGCCCAGCACTGAAGGGTGTGCCAAAAAATCTGCTTCCTCAAGAAATGTGCTCCGTCGCAAAAGTTGCATGCTCAGTGGTTATCTGTGAAATGGGTCTTCTCGACCTGGGGCTGATGGGAGCGGTGATCCATCCATCCTATTTAAATGGCGCAGAATCTCTTTTGGAGAGGGAGGGCAGGGAGTAATTTCTTCTTTTTTAAAAAATTATAATCAACGGGTTGAGATCTTGGCTGTTTGCCTTTTGAGATGGCTTTATAAATCCCTGAGCAAACCTGGGAGGCCTGTTAATGTACATTTCATGCTCTTCGTGTAAAACAGGTTTTGAAGTTATTGTGTCATTCGCTGGAAGGTGGTGGTGATGATGTTGGCAGGGGCTGGAGAGGCGATCAAGGAGAGCGTCGTGAGGGATTTCCGATTTTTCTACTTTCCTTCCGCATGAACTTCAGGGCGTCTCGGTCAGAAAAAGTAACAGAGAAAGACACTGCCCAGCTGTTAAGGTTGCCCAACACGACCCGTCACAAAACAGAAGGGGGATCCGCTGTGTTTTCCGTATGTCTTTAAAATCAGCTCTGCTGCAAAGCGTAGGAGCGGCTTGTTATAAAATAATGAGGGGGAAAAAACCAAGTAAGTTGAAGAGCAATCATTAGAATTGCAGGGGGAACAAACTAGGAAAACGTGAAGGCAGCAGGAAAAGAGGAAGACGAGACATGAGATGGATTGTCTACATAAAAGAAGCCATAGCCTTAAAATTTGCAAGAGCTGAGCAGGGCTATTAATAAGAAGACCTTTGGAAGCCACTGATTCATAGAGTTGCCTTTGTTTGGATGTGACTTTATGGCATGTAACAAAAATAGTCACATTTTTTCCATTACCTAGAGATAAAGCTTGGAAGGGTATTTGGAATCTTAATGTTCAAAGGCGGTGCATTCCAAAACAGCGGCCCAAATCCTGTTACTTTCATACATTGGCATAAATCGGATGGCGTAAATCACAATGGTGAATTGCCTCTAGCTAAGCCATCGACACTTGCATTCTTTGCTGTGTGCTGAGTTACGTGACTGGTGCGCAGTGAGGAATTTGAGTGTTGGTTCCTTAATAATATGAACTGTGTGCCAGCAAGATGATTCCGTTTCATGGCGACCTTTTCAACGCTTTTCTAGGTAGCGAATACACAGAATTTTGTCCGCTCAACAGGCAGACTTAAGAGCAGTTCAAAGAACTAGGAATACATGCTCACTGTACAGTTGTGTCCCGCTTTACGATTACCCCGCATTAAGACGAATCCACTTCACGACAATGTTTTTGTGATTGCAAAACAATGGTCTAAATGGTGTTTTTTCGTTTTGCGAAGATTGCTTCGGGAACCGATTCTTCGCATTACGACGATCAAAACAGCTGATCGTTGGGTTTTCAAAATGGCTACCGGCTGCTTAAAATGGCTCCCCGCTGTGTTTAGGGATGGATTCCTCGTTATACTGGCACCGAAAATGGCCGCTGAATGGAGGATCTTTGCTGGACAGTGAGTTTTTAGCCCATTGGAACGCATTGAACGGTTTTCAATGCATTTCAATGGGCTTTTTATTTTCGCTTTACGACGTTTTCGCTTAACAGCGATTTTCCTGGAACAGATTATCTCCGTTAAGCGAGGCACAACTGTACCTCCAATTCAGCCTTACGTTGGGCACCAATGCTGGACTTTGCAGAGAGAGCTTGGAGAAGTTCCTTTTTGCAACTACAGGTCCCAGAATGCCCCACTCCCCCCACTGGATATGGGATTCTCGGAGTGATCGCGTCAAAAAGTAAAGTTTTCAAACTCTGTTTGCAGAATAAATCTTTTGGTTTTAAGAGTGGGTGTAAAATTCAGCCATGCTGATACTTGAGACTTTACCACCACAGACTTGGCAAAAACATCTATCAACCATTCTTGGTCTCTTATCTACATTTCCCCCTCTACTATCCATGAGGGGGTGGTGTCCAGCCTGATGAAGTGGAAATCTTCTGCATGAAAGCTTGCAGTTGATCTGATTTTTTTAGCGGTCCGATAAAAGGGATCACCGTTCCCAAGTTTTATTTGACTTCAGCTTTCATGGACTTTAGCCCGCTGGATGTAATAATCCACACATTGTGTAATTCAGAAAAGCTTATGGCAAATGAAACTTGTTCATTGTCAGACGATCACAGGATCCTGTTGCAAGGACAAATTGGGGAGTTACACAGCTCACCCTCTGGCTATGTGTTAAAGGCAGCTCAGTAAGTGCAGTGGGCACTTACAGCAATTCAGCTAATTTAGCAATAAGCAGTACAACTGGTTTTTTCCCCATGCCTGCATGATTTTTTTATTACTTTGAAGTAAAGTGGGTGCTTCCCTTTAATTTTTTTTAACTAGGGTGCACTAGGGTTCTCATCTTCTTGGATTACAACTCCCATCTTCCAGTACCATTGGCTAGGTTGGCTCCAGGACTAATGAGAGTGGCAGATGAACAACACTCCTGTTGTCTTTCTCTGCTTTAGTAGGTTGTGCTGACTGCCACTGGTGTCATATTTCAGAATTAAGGGGGTCCTAGATCATGTCAAGCCTGAATGATGTCTGGAGGCAAAAAAGTTGAAACTGCCCTTCTTTGGGCACATCCTAAGAAGAAAGGATTCTCAGGAAAAGACAGTACAGTGGTGCCTTGCTAGATGATGATAATCCGTTCCACTGAAATAGCTGTTTAGCGAAATCATCGTCTAGTGAAAAGCATTTCTCCCATTGGAATGCATTGAAACCTGTTTAATGCATTCCAATGGGGAAGAATCGTTGTTGTCTAGCAAAGATCAGCCATAGGAAAGCCACTTTGTGAACCACCAATCAGCTGTTTAAATAGCTGTCTTGCGAAGCTTAGGTCCTGAAAACACCCGTTTTGCGAGTGCGGAGGGAGCTGTCAAAATCGTCTAGAGAAAATTGGTTTGCGAAGCAGGGACCAAATATTGTCCAGCGAAATTCCCCCCATAGGAATCACTGTTTTGTGAATCGCTATAGCGATCACAAAAAGTCAGTGTCTAGCGAAAAAACACTCATGCGGGGTAACTGTCTAGCGAGGCACCACTGTAATGTCAGGAAAGTTGGAAGGCAGCAGGAAAAGAGGAAGACCCAATGTGAGATGTACTGACTCCCTAAAAGAAGCCACAGACTTGTGTGTTTACAAGAGCTGAGCAGGGCTGCTGAAGACAGGACATTTAGGATATTGCACGTAACAACAACAGAATACTGTGACGTATATCTTTGGGGACTGCCTTTAATGCAGAAATCTAAGCTTTCAACCTTATTTTTCTCAGTTTTTCATGAACTTCCCAGCCTGCAGGGAATATTCCACCCCACCTCCCTTCGGACCTTCCAACGGCTTTGTTGCAATGAGGCCCGGAGGCTGTTCAGCTGATGATGATCCCGTTTTGTTTATGAGCTTCCTGGCTTGCACGTTGACTGGGTGTAGCCCTAGCTGGCCAATGATGCTGGCAGGGTGCTCCTTCCGCTGAGTCATGCTTAGCGAGTGATCTTTCGTGAATGATAGTACAGAAAAAGAATGACTCGGACCAACTGACGGGGCTGGAATGTTATGCCGGATACTTATTGCCGGGAGAGGTCAAGTTTCAAGCCTGGTCTGGGAGGATTGTATACATGTGTGCCAGCTGGAACAAAAATAAAGGATCCTTAAAGCCCTGCCAGATGCATGGATTGTGGGGCGGGAGGAGGTTTCTCTTGGAACATGATGCCAGATAAGAACTCCGTGGTTGGGTTGTTTGTTTGTTTGTTTGTTGCATTTATATGCTGCCCATCTAGACATAGTCTACTCTGGACGGCTCGCAACATACAAGATAAAAACAATATATATATTCGTCGTCTAGTTGTTTAGTCATGTCCGACTCTTCGTGACCCCATGGACCAGAGCACGCCAGGCCCTCCTGTCTTCCACTGCCTCCTGTAGTTGTGTCAATTTCATGTTGGTTGCTTCGCATACACTGTCCAGCCATCTCATTCTATGGTTTGTTGATTTAAATAATTAAAAAATCAGTTGTTAATTAATCCTGATTTAAATCAAATCCACTCTGCGTCCAGCCTGACAGTTCTATTATTTATGAATGATAAACGCCTTCTGAATACTCTCTTTCTAGAACGCCAAGAAAAGGGTTGCCATGAACTGACTTGATGGCACATTGTTTTTGTTGTTCTATGAGGCTGATGGTCATTGTAGTCAAAGAAGCCCAAGCTGAGAAAGTCTGACTTCCTTGTGCACCAAGAGCCTGCTCAAGAGGTGGGGCCACGAGCAGGGCGCGCTAGATTGCTTAGGGTGTAGGCGGGCATTGAGTTGCCCAAGGAAAGGAGGGACCACCATTTGCAAGAGGAGGAGAAAGTGGCTCAAATTTACATTCATGCACAACGGGCACACTCGGTCGATGAGGACATCAGTGTTGGGGTTGGAGATGAGGGAACGGATTAGGAAACGGCATAATTAACATAATTAGGAATTGGGTTTGGCGAGAGGGGAAGAGCTGAGTGCAAATATAAAGAAGAAATGGAAGGGAGAAAAACTGTTCGGAGGCCTCAGTATGGGATGGCAAGAGATGTATTTGTATTTAAGCGACACAGACAAACACACGTTCTACTGCATTTTATTAATGGTCAAAGTGACTCTCAAAACACGACAGTTCTTTCCTCTACGTAATTAATCCTTGTTGGGTTTATATTATGTCTGTAATGCCAAGATTCCACAGGAGAAGTACTCAGAATGTAATAGCATTTTTGCCTCAAGGCAAAGATGCGGATTATGGTTCGTTTCTATTTGTGTTCTTTTTGCTTTATTACAAAGTTGCCCAGAGACCAAGAAGGGAAAAGGAAGAAGAAAAAAGCTTCAGATGCTTTGAGTCTTCTATTTTGGGCCCCTACAAATTCGTTCTGAAAGATGATTTCTCTCTGATCCAGTTTCTCATTTAAGGAAAAACAAACAAACCCAGCATTGTATTTATTCAAAATTTGACGTTTTTCCTGTGGTTTTTCCTGCTCTTCGACTCCGTGTTTTAGTTGTTGACCCGTGCATTGTATGCTGAAATTAGTTCACAAGGAAGAGCCGGGCTCACGTCTTTGTGAGGTGGGGGCCCCAAAGTCACGCCGGTGAGCTGGCATTTATGCCGAGAGCCGAGTACAGTTCAGGCCTTTTTAAAAAGTCCCTGTTGCAAACCCTTTTAAGGTCTGCGTTACGAAAAAGAACGCGGAGAAGCTGTCGTCTTTTCCAGGGTCGTTCGGGGTGACCTGCTTTGGGCCTGGTTGTGTCGCTGTCATGGTTTCAACGTGGCTCGTACGCCAGTGTTTCCGAGTGTATTTTTTTTCAACCTCGAACATTTTGACTTGAATCCTGCCTCGTAATTATTTTCAACTGGGGCTTCTCGGAGTGAGGAAAGCTGTCGGTGTGAGAAAAATCAGCGCTCTTAAAGGGAAGCCAAAAACATGCTTATTTTTCTCCTTTGCCCTCCCCAGGCGGCATTGCCGGTGGTATCGAGATCTGCATTACATTCCCCACGGAGTATGTGAAAACCCAGCTTCAGTTGGACGAGAAAGCGAACCCTCCACGCTACAAAGGCATCGGTAAGTCCGCGGGACTAGCAGCGGCCGGACCTCTCTCGGCGCCCGTCAAGTGGCTGTTCCCTTTGCGCTATCCCCAGAAAAAGAAAAGAAACAAACAAATAAAAATAACAATCAGTGATAGTGATCGGTTTGATGACACTGAGAGTAGCTGCTGGAACAGGCTCTTTGCCTGAGCAACAGAACCTTCAAAGGGGCAACCGGGCCATTAACATAAAAGCAGTCATTGTGGGCACCAGGGAGTTGACTCCTGCCCCTCCATCTTTGGGGCCGTGCTCCCACATGGTCTCTCATTGCTGTGTCCAGGACGCCTTGCAAGTGGGCTAGTAGGCGTGGGGTTGCACCACAACGGTGCATGGTCTCGTGGTCCCCGGACGCGGGGGGGGCAAAGGCTCCTTCTTCGTCGCTCGTTCTTGGCACCTGGCTTAGCCCCGGTGGACCTGGGGGGCTTCATGAGCTGCTCCACCCAGAAGCCGGTCTTGGGGGTCACGTCTGCGGATCGTTCCCCCCCTCCAGCCTTCTATTTCTCCAGTGACAGCGGCGCCTCCGAGGCCTCGCACCCCTCCCAGTTCATGGCACCCCCACCCAACAGTCCTCCTGTCCCATCTCTGTCTCTCTCTTCCTGAAGTCCAGCCCCACCATGGCCACACCTGGGGCCGCAAGGGCATCATCCGCCTCCCCCTGCCAACGCCCCAGTCCATAGGTGAGCTGCAGGTAGAGAATCCAGCGGTTGTTGTCCGAGAGGTGGAGGGCCCACTCTCGCCGCCAGGGAGACACACACACACCCAGCAGCACAAGGGAAGTCCTAGGTTTTGCAGGTGGAGGACTAGTGTGAACCAACACAGAAGCTGGCCTTGTTGGGCCCTTCCCAAGATGTCCTGCTGCCGATACTTGGAGTAGAGATGTGGAGATGCTTGTTTTCGAGGTACAGCTCCCAGAACTCCCTGGTTGCATGGCTGTTGGGAGAATTCTGGGAAGCGTAGTCCAGAAAACCTAAATCTGCACACCTCTGACCTGGTGTTTCCTGCATCGACTGCTGCTCTTCTGAACTTTGTCCTGTTGCTCTTTGCAGCGGATTGGGCCCAAACACACAAGGTGTGCAAACGAAACACAGCAGTGGTAGGTAGTTTCTTGCTCAAGGGCTTTTCAGAAGCATCTGGTCGCTTCCTGGGTAAACAGGAAACTCGTGTTGAGAGACATTTGATCCACCACAGCTCTTCTTACGTTCTCACTTACCAATCACATAAGGCAACATATATGTCTCCCTCCGTATCATCCTCACAAGAAACTTTTGAGATTGTTTCAAGAGCATGAGTGGCTTGTGGCTAAGCATGGGATTTTTAGATCTTTTTTCAGGACAGCTACCAAACTCAGCAAGAGTCCCCCAGCTAGAATCTTGGTTGTTTTCACCAAAACCCCCCCGCAAAATAGCAAATTGTCAGAGGAGGTTCAGGATTCGACCCATTCCTTATCAAAGCTGTCTTTCCAACCAGGTCCGTTAAAATGGAGAAGTGCATGGATGGTGCTTTTTAAGCTTCGTGGTAACTTCAGAGCATTTGGGCAGCGACAGGTTTTTTTGAGAGGCACCTTCTCTATGGGACCTAATGAACGGAGAGATTACCGGCCCCTAGTGCTTTGCAGTTCCCATGGAGCTTAAGAAACCTCCACCTATAGGTTTCTCCATGCTTTAATGTATATCTCTGCAGAGAAAGCCTAGACAAGGAACAAGGGAGGAATCTGGAGCTCTTCTGAGGACTTGGAATTTGTTTTGGCTAAAACTAACGAGATTCCTGCTAAATCCTGGTAATTGTAGGAGGGGGAAAAAAATCCAAGAATCCCATGCTTAGTCATGGCTGGACAGTGGTGCCCCGCATAGTGACGTTAATCCGTTCCAGGATTAACGTCGCTATCCGGATTCGTTGCTATGCAGGGGGGAAAACCCCATAGGAACGCATTAAACTCCGTTTAATGCATTCCTATTGGGGAAAAACTCACCGCTATGCGGGGAATCCTCCATCTGGCCACCATTTTCGCCACCTGGTAAGCAAGGGCAGGGCACGAAAAAGCAGTGGGCAGCCATTTTGTTGACCCGGCGGCCATTTTGGAACCGCCGATCAGCTGTTCCCAAAACATCACAATGCGATGTTTTGCCTATTAAAACATCGCAATGCGATCGCATTAGCAATCGCAAAAAATGTGTCGCTATGGGGATTCGTCATTAAACGGTGCGCTCGTTAAGCGAGGCATCACTGTACTAAACTCGCCATTTGTGGCACATGTCTCAGTGGTGATTTGAACCTGGGCTTTTCTGGTTCCCGGGATTCGAGACTTCTGCTTCACCCACGGCTCCAACTTGAGGATCGTTCCCAAAGACCCTCCTACACATACAGAGCTTCTTCCTTCCCAGAGATCCACCCCGTTCGCCCTCTCAGAAGGACACCTCTTGTTGTTACGTGCTGTACTGTTGCTCTTCTGAGTCCGACTGATTCCCCCCCATTGCCTTGCGTTTGGACTTTCCTCTCCTGTCACGCACCAGGGCAGGCAGCAAGACAAGAGGAAGGCAGAATGGGATCTTGTGTGCATTAGACAGTGGCTGGTGATTCATTGCGTAGCTAGACGGTTGCCCGGCTGAATCAGTAAAGAGGGTGGCTGGGTTCCAGAAAAGCTGGACCGGCTCCCCTTGTAACTGGCTGCCAATTTTGTACGCTGTGCCCTGGCAGCCTTCTTTGCTGTGGGACTCCAACATTTACCCCGCAGCGTTTATTTTTAGGCCTTCAGCATAGCGATGGCACTGGTAGCTGATGCAGGAGAGGGCAGGATGTGACAAAACAGGGTACAGTGAACAGCGGAGTACCCGCATTGGAACCAAGCTCAAAGGAAGCCGTTTCCAGCACATAATGTTCCCGTGGCGTTCTGATGCATGGCTGCAGATTCATGCCTGTCCTCTCCCTCTTCGGCAGCCTCTGGGGTGATCAAAAATTAACTACTCTTAACGGCAGAGAGGATACTGTGCCGTTTCCTTTGGCGGGAGGCAAACCTTTAGCTCTGCCCATGGATTGACGCAGGAGAGGCCTCTGGGCGCCAACAGAGGTGCTGCCCTAGTTGGCAGTTTACCAGAGAGGTGGAGCAGTGCAGTGGTTAGAGCAAGGATGAAGAAAACACATCCCTCCAGATGTTTTGTGGATTACAGATCCCAGCATGCCTCACCCACTAGGCAGAGGCGACGGGAGCCACGATCAGCAACGTCTGGAGGGCTAAACCTTTGGCTTGGAGGAGCTTCCATATCCTCAGCTTTTCCTTGCCAAGGCTCTCTCCGCAGTGAGAGGCGGAAAAGCATGAAGAAAGAAATGGGTGGAGATTTCTAAGCTCCATGGGAGCTGCAAAGCATTAGGGGACAGTGGTCTCTCTGTTTATTAGGCCTGGTAGAGGCATATCACCTGGAGTGGTGTACCTTGACTTCTAATATCCTTGGATTAAAGTGTGGGACTGGGACCTTTGCTGATCCAGATTTTAGTCCTCACAGAGGCGCGCAGCCCCTGGGTGACCTTGACCTGGTAATTTCTCTCCACCTCACTCACCTCACAGGGTTGTTGAGAGTAAGAGAGCCAGATCTGCTCCTTTAAATCCGTGATGTCTGTGAGAAAACTAAATGCAACTATTGCAGAAAAGAATAAATAAAAGCAAGCTGCTCTCAAGCTGCAAAGGGCCAGTTACTTGGCATTGTATCTGGATTATTCCAGTTAGAATTCTTTGCTTACGTGATCCAAGATCATCTACTTTGCTTGGCAATCGGACTCCAGAGTTTTAGGCCATAATTTTCCCCATCGTCTCTTGCCTTGATACTTTTACGTGAAGGTAGTGCTCTAAAACTGGGATATTTTGGAAGGCAAAGATCGTCTTGAACTAATAATAATAATAATAATTTATTGTCATTGTAAGTGTATACACATACAATGAAATTCACAGACATCCAGAGACCAGACTCATGCACAAACATAAAATTCCCAAACACTCCCCACTCACTAAAAGTCCCCCACTAAAAATACAAACATCTACACCGCAGGCCAAGTAACACAGTCCAACTAATTATTCACTGCTGGTGGTCTTTAAGCTCATTATTAATTGCAATTATAGCTCTGGGATAAAAACTATTGACAAAACGTGTGGTCCGAGTCTTAATTGTTCTATATCTTCTGCCAGACGGTAACAGTTCAAAAAAGTTATAAGCAGGATGGGAAGAGTCTCTCAGGATGCTGTGTGACTTCCTCAGACAGCGGGATGTGAAGATGTCATCCAGGGTTGGTAGCTGGAGCCCGATGATATTCTGGGCAATTTTAATGGTTCTCTGTAGAGCCTTTTTGTCCGCTACAGAGCTACTCCCAAACCATGCCAGAATGCCATAGGTTAGGACACTCTCAATGGTGCTACGATAGTAGGACAGAAGTAAATGCTGTGATAAATTTAACTTCCCGAGCATTCTCAGGAAATACAGCCTCTTCTGTGCCTTCTTCATTAGCATGTTGGCATTTA
Source organism: Pogona vitticeps (assembly GCF_051106095.1). NCBI lineage: Eukaryota > Metazoa > Chordata > Lepidosauria > Squamata > Agamidae > Pogona > Pogona vitticeps. The sequence continues at coordinate 10,562,152 of NC_135796.1, read as the reverse complement.
TAGTCCATGAGAGGTCCTCTGAGATGTAAGTACCCAGAAATTTAAAACTACCAACTCTCTCCACTTCCTCACCGTTTATGTACAGTGGTAAATGTACATTTCTCTTCCTCCTAAAATCCTAAAACTACTGAGCTGTGGTCAATCATCTGCCAACTCTTAGGCAACATTCTCCTGAGAAATGAAACCGTTTGGTTTATTTAGTCTTGCATTATCAAGTCTGACCGCTCAGAGCTCTCTGGGTCCAACAATCTGATTTTTTTTTAAAGCTAGAAATGGAAAGGCTGCTTCCCACCCACCTCTGGATGACTAGTAACAACAAAACAAGAGCAGGTGATACCTTTATTAGACAACTCATTGGAACATCTTTCTCTAAGAACGTCATCCCATGGGACCCAGTCCTTGTAGACCACGCTCTTACGGGTTGCTACACCAAGAATGACTGGGAAGACGTTGAGTAGAAATCGAACCTGCTCAGTGGTGGCCCCATCCTTATGGAACGTCCTGGCTCCCTTCTCCCAGCCTTTAAGAGACTGCTGAAAATTAGGGTTTTTTTTAAACAGAAGCCTTCAGGGACATCTTCTTTAAAATTTTGTTACATTTGTGCTGCCTCTCTAACCATAGTTTGGTTTTGCTTTGCTTTGGTTTGGCTTTTATATTGCTTTGTTGATTATATTTTGATTTTTTTAATGTCCTGTCTGCTATTGTTACGTTACTGTATATTGTTTTGTTTCCATTGCTTCAGTTGTAAACCACAATTGCTCAGTACTAATCCGGGGATACACAAGTATAATAAACCAAGCAAGAAAGCAAGGAAGTAGACAGCTAGCTTTTGATGATAAGTCATCTTCCTCAGGCTGTGCACCAAGATTTTGTGGGTAATTCAATAAATTATCTATTAAGAGTCCCAAAAGTTTCCTGGCTGTTGGAAATGATGTGTACATTATAATGGAAACTGATGTCTTAGTCCATAAACTGGAACTTTTTGAGTGCAAAATGAACCAGAATGGGATCATTACCACTGTTTTTTTTTGTGGGAAGCTGCAAGTGATGTTGTCTGTGTACCTCCCCTTGTAAGGGAGAACTGTCTGTAGATTTAGAGAACCCCAAGGTTTGCAGGAGGACATGAAATGTGGCGATAGGGGGGATATTAAAAGGTGGAAAGTCCTCCAAAGTGGCTGGATAATGAATGAGCATGTTTTATGGCCATGCTGCCTGATGAGGGAATAGAAAGAAAGAAAGAAAGAAAGAAAGAAAGAAAGAAAGAAAGAAAGAAAGAAAGAAAGAAAGAAAGAAAGAAAGAAAGAAGCTGGAGGAGAAATGCGATTGAAATTATCTTGAAGGGGGCACACCGAGCTGTCTGCTGTTCTGAACATGAATATTTCAGTATTGTGAGTCAGATTCCACTTGCAAATGTCTAGTTATCCTTAAAGAGGTAATCCTCTCTATCGTATATTTGCTCTTTCTCTTCCTTAGCGGACTGTGTGAAGGTGACTGTCCGAGACCATGGGATCAAAGGTCTTTATCGAGGCCTCAGTTCGCTGGTGTATGGCTCAATACCAAAGGCTGCTGTGAGGTAATAACTGTTTTAATCACTTTTTAAAAATCCACCAAATCTCTTTTACTCACTCAGAAAGTGTTGTAGGAATGCTGAACTCAGGATTTAGCAGAAAAACACTAATGTAGATGGCTCACAATTTGATATATAAATTAATGGAATAATAAGTAGCTGGCTGGATAGATAGCTCATTGGTTTCGGTATCGTCTGTGAAGCCCAAGGTTAGGGGTTCGATTCCCTTTTGTGCCTTCTGGGAGAAGAGCCAGCCTGGGTAGCCTTGGGCAAGCTGCCCAGTCCCAGAGCGACCCCTAGAGGAAGGGAATGGTAAACCACTTCTGTGTATTCTCTACTTGGAAAACCATAAGTCAGAATTGACTTGATGGTAGATGATTAGTATTATTAATAGAAAGCTCACAATAGACTGCCAGGGGATTATAGTCAGGAGAGGAAAACAGGTGAGATGTCAAACAGAGCCGGGGGGAGAGGGCTGCTGTTGCTTAAGTTTCCTCAGAAAAAATAAATTTCCGATTAATAACACAGAAGAAAAAGATACATTTTTTAAAAAATGACCACTGCCAGAACCACTGACCAGCATGATCAGTGGTTATATTGGGCGGGATGTTCTGGGAGTGACTGCTTCAATAAAGTAACTTTCCAAGCTTCTGAAGCAACGCAATTAGAGCCACAGCTCTAACGAGGAGATCTGGGTCAATCCCCGTTTGCCGAAAGGTTGGCTCAAGACATTTTGCCACCCGAGACAGAGAAGGAAACGGTGCTTCCTCCATTTGCTTTTCAGCACCTGAGGAAGAAAACCCCTTAAATATCTCTTTACCGCCCTTATCAGGAAAACTGTACAATGACAGCTGGAATTCTCTTGTCGTTTGTATAAAGTTATGTCACTTCCCACTGATAATTGCAACTTAACGGATAAGGTGTTGTGCCACATCTTGGCCCTGCAATCAAGCACGTGACCAGGCAAACCACTAAGATTCATTCCAGCACTTTATCAATTGCTCACAATTAGCTTCAGGAAGTTATCCAAGCCTTACACCAATATCAGTAGGATTTTGGGCATTATCTTATTGCTGAGTCTTGGGGGGCCAATTGCTACATGTTAGCACGGTGCTGCCCCATGTGGGGCAGCCAATAGAGAAATGAGCCTAGGAGACCTGAATTCAAATCCCTACTCAGTCATGGAAACTTACCGGGAACAGAACAAAACCACTCCTTAAATGTCTCACTTACCTTGAAAGGCCTGTTAGAGTTGCAGTACTTGACGGCATATAACATGGGGCTTTGGAATGATAAAAAAACATAGTTTTAAGAGCTGACTTTCCTAGCTTTTTCGGGGATGTGGTGGCGCTGCGGGTTAAACCGCAGAAGCCTCTGTGCTGCAAGGTCAGAAGACCAGCCGTCGTAAGATCGAATCCATGCAACGGCGTGAGCTCCCGTCCCTTGTCCTGGTTCCTACCAACGTAGCCATTCGAAAGCATGGAAATGTGAGTAGATAAATAGGTACCACCTCGGTGGGAAGGTCACGGCATTCCGTGTCTAGTCGTGCTGGCCACGTGACCATGAAAACTGTCTTCGGACAAACGCTGGCTCTACGGCTTGGAAACTTGGATGGGCACCATCCCCTAGAGTCGGACACGACTGGACTAAATGTCAAGGGGACCATTTACCTTTACCTTTTACCTTCTTAGCTTTGCATTGGGTGTGCTTTGCTTTTTTCTTGAAAATAACCACATTCCATTCTTCTCCTTTACATGGGCTGCTTCTCTTCCCGTGCCAGGTTTGGGATGTTTGAGTTCCTCAGCAACCACATGAGAGATGCAGAAGGGAAGCTGGACAGCACCAGGGGCCTCCTGGCCGGTTTGGGAGCCGGCGTGGCGGAAGCGGTGGTTGTGGTGTGTCCGATGGAAACGATCAAGGTAAAAATACACACAACTCTCCAGATGGGTGGTCTGCCAGCTTGTTGCTAAAACCCCTGGCCTTGTTTTTCCCTGAATTACTATTGGAATGGGAGGTACTAGGAGTTCTATCCCTGAAATATACCACCTCCTCCCAAATATATTCAGATCTGTTTTCATTTTTAAGGCATCTTGGTTTAACAGAGCTACTTCACGTGTTGTCCGTGTGCAGATTTTTAATGGTTCCGTTTTGAGTTGTTTTAATGGGAGGGTAGGATGAAAAGGTGATAAATACTTTCTGTGCACTAAGTGTGATAAATACGTGGTATCGTGGCTAGAGCATTTGGAGGCTTGACTTCTAATCTCCATGGAGATGAAAGCCATGGAGTGATCTTTGGTCCGTCCCTGGCTGTAAAACAAGGGTGGTTGTGATATAATAGAAGGAAGGAGACGTATGCCACCTGGAGCTCACTGGAAGAAGGGCAGTCATTCAACTGAATGAAGATGTAGCCTTCCAGATGTTTTTGGGCTACACTCGCCAAGATCTGTGTGGAGGACTGGATGGGGTTTAAGAGCAACATGGGAAATGGTATACATCCTTAGAATATTGGTTGCATTAAAGGGACAGATTCAGTCTCCAGATAAGGCCTGCCTCAAGCCTGAACCCTTGTTTTCTGTCCTAGACCTCTCACTGTGTTTTGGACTATACAGTGGTGCCTCGCTTAACGAGCACACCGTAGAACGACGAAATCGCATAGCGATGAGGTATTTGCGATCGCAAATGCGATCGCATACCGATGGCCCCTATGGGCAAAACTCGCATTGTGAAGATTGGTAAGCGTTTCGCTTACCGATCTTTGCAAAGCGATGCCCGCGGATCAGCTGTTCGGCGGCTCCAAAATGGCCGCTGGAAGCCCCAAAATGGCCGCGTGCAGCGTTTTCGCACCCTGCCCTCGCTTACCGAGGGTGCGAAAATGGCTGCCGGACCCTGGAAACATCGCTGAACGGTGAGTTTTTTGCCCATTTGGAACTTCCCCGTTCCGTACAGCAATGTTTTCACATAGCGAGGGTTAATCTGGAACGGATTAACCTTGCTATGCGAGGCACCACTGTATCTCCCATCATTCTAGTCAACATGGCTGTGTCTTGGGCTCTTATTATTTATTTATGTGTGCATAGTTTATTATACGATCATAGACCCGAAAATACAAAGATAAAAACATTATATAAGATATACAGAATAAGTAAGTTGTTAGAACATATCAGAGGCATAAAACTTGAATCATGTGGTTTGTTTGTTTGTTTGTTTGTTTGTTTGTTTATTTATTTAAAATATTTATATGCCACCTTGCTTACAGGATTAAAACAAAGTTAAAAGTTAAACAATAAATTATTGCAATATTTAAAAGGCATTCAATAGATATATTAAAACATAATATTATATTGCTCTTATGTGATTTATAAGAGCAATATTAAACACACAAATAATAAAACAGAATAAAATGATCCCTTAAAAAAAACCTTGGTACAACTAGGCATTTAAAGGAAAGTTTGCTTAAAGAGAAAGGTTTTCACCTGGTTACAGGAGGAGAGCCAAGATGGGACCAGCCTGGCTTCCAGTGGGAGGGAGTTCCATAGTCTAGGAGCAGCCACAGAGAAGGCCCTCTGGGAAAGAACAGGAACTGGCAGATTCCAGAGAGGAGGCTGTGTTCTTAGTCTGTCCCACTGTTAAGAAAGAGGCTGTTGTGTTACAAGGGTTCCTGTGAACTGGTCTGTGGTTTCCTTTAGGTAGTCAGTTCATCTCGTATTTGGTTTTCCTCATTTCTTGCTGCCTTCCACCTTTCCCATTATTACTGTTTTTTCCCCAGAGAATTCTGTTTTCTCATGATTGGCCCAAAGTAGGACACCCTCAGTTTCAACATTTTTACCACCAGAGATAGTTCAGGCTTGATTTGATCTGGGATCCACTTGTTTATTTTTCTGGCAGTCCAGCGCATCCACAGAACTCTCCTCCAGCACCACATGTCAAATGAATCAATATTTTTTCCCTGACACCTTTCTTAATTGTCCCGCTTTCACAGCCATTAGAACTCTGTAGTCTGATTAATTTGAACGGCTTAGAGATTCAGGCTCTTGGGGGGGTCACATTATCTGTGATTCTGGTAGTCATAACAAAATTGGAGGCTCGTCAGAGTTGAGTTGGCAGACCTTTAGAGCTACCTAAGGCAAACTCCCAGAGGTGTCATTAACAGCTTGGCTCAGGTCATGCAAGCTAAAGGCAGTGGTTCTTTTCTGAGTTAATCCATTTCATGTCCAGATTTCCTCTTTTACTACTGACTTCATCTTCTCCTAAGGATTATGCAGAATTATTTCCTAGGCTGCCGGTCTCCTAGTAGGAAGAAGAGGAGAATTCTATTAAGCAGATTAAGGAGTGGAAGACCCTTTCCTCCGACCCTTTTCTCCGACCCTTTTCTCCGACCTCCAACAGCCTGTGTAGAAATCCAGGAACAGTCTAATTAAAAAAAGAATCTACACTTTGACTTTGGGAGGCTGATAAAGTTACTGGGAGGGAGGGAGGAACACCCTGTCAAGGAGAACAGGAGAAGAGATGGAATGGAGTAAGCCTCTGGAATACAGAAGACCAGTTCTCCATACTGCAACATTTTGTTGCAGGTGCCACTGATTCCACTGTTAGCCATTACGACAAGTAGCAGTTGGAAGACCAATGCTCTTAAAATGATCAGGCAGAGACTGTATATAGATGTTTCCATTTTCTCTTAAAATGCAAGAACTGCCTTATATCAAAACAGATCAAAACAGATCATTGCTTCTGCCCAGGTCACAGGGTCGTCTGGCTTGGAGAGTGGAGGTTGAGCTTTTCTGCATCTATGCTAGCTTTTCAAACTGGGCATACTGGGGTTTAGACGAGGGACCTGCAGTCTGCAAAGTTCAGTGTTCTGTCTTCAGAACTCTGAGCCTTCCAGGCTTTTAATTGAAATCCTTCTGACCTAGCTCGTCAATTCTCTGTTGTTCTTCCTCTGCAGGTTAAGTTTATCCATGACCAGTGCTCCCCGAAGCCAAAGTATCGAGGTTTCTTCCACGGAGTGCGGGAGATTGTTCGGGAACAAGGTGAGAGCAGGAGATCGGTGGTTGTGAGCCACTGACTTTTCTTCCTGGAAGGATGCTTTGATGCTTCTCTAATTTGGAAATTGGCCATGGCATCTGTGCCAGAAGCGAAAGGAAGGAGAAGTTTCTCTGTTGCTCCAGGGTGCAGGACTAGGTGTAATTGGTGGACATTTATTTAAAATACCGTGTTTTTCCGTGTATAAGACGCCCCCATGTATAAGACGCCCCTCCCACGTTTCTAACCCAACATTAAGAACTCAAGTGAGGCTTAGCAAGTGTAGGGGGAAAGGGATCAAAGCGCTGCAGGATCGCTTTGATCCCTGCTTTCCCCTCCACTTGTTTTTGTTCTCTCCACAGCTTACTTCTGTGTATAAGATGACCGACCCTCAATTTTTAGTCTAAAGATTTTAGACAAAAGTATAGTCTTATACACAGAAAAATATGTTTTTTTTTTTAAAAAACTCTGCCTTTCTCCTTAAAAAGGACCCAAGGTGGCTTACGTTATTAAAAGACAACATTTAAAGCTAAAAGCATGCAGATACTAGAAAGGATCGAACATCAAAAACATTAAAAAGCAAGAAGGCACAATGATTTATTTGAAAATCCCAGTCAGCCCTCAGAGAAAGCCTGCCCAAAGAGAAAGGATTTTTTTCTTTGTTAGAGGAAGGACAGCAAAGACTTGGCCTCTTGTGGGAGGGAGTTCCAAAGTTTGGGAGCAGCCACAGAGAAGGCCCTCTCCCGTGTCCCTGCCGTACACAGCTGGGAGGGTGGTGGGGCCAAGACAGAAGGCCTCCTCCAAGAGATACAGCAAGGAGACAAGTTTTGACTGAATGATGATGGGAACTTCCCCATGGCAGGCACTGTTGGGCTGTCTTGGCTGCTTGTTAAGTTATACTTCACGGGAAGTAAACAGAAGTCCATTTGCCATCTGTCAGGATCGCTGTAGTTACCAGGCCTGCCTCTGTAAATCCTGCATTGATTAGGGAGTTAGGTTGGATTCTGTTCTATTCCATCCATCCATCCATCCTTCCTTCCTCCCGCCCTCCCTCCCTCCCTTTTCTTTCTTTCTTTCTTTCTTTCTTTCTTTCTTTCTTTCTTTCTTTCTTTCTTTCTTTCTTTCTTTCTTTCTTTCTTTCTTTCTTTCTTTCTTTCTTTCTTTCTTTCTTTCTTTCCTTTCTTTCTTTCTTCCCTCCTCCTTCCTTCCTTCCCTCCCTCCTTCTTTATTTCCTTCCTTTTTCCCCTCCCTCTCCTTCCTTCCTTCCTTCCATCCTTCCTTCCTTCCTTCTTTCTTTCTTTCTTTCTTTCTTTCTTTCTTTCTTTCTTTCTTTCTTTCTTTCTTTCTTTCTTTCTTTCTTTCTTTCTTTCTTTCTTTCTTTTTCTTTCTTTCTTTCTTTCTCTCTCTCTCTCCCTCCCTCCCTCCCTCCCTTCCTTCCTTCCTTCCTTCCTTCCTTCCTTCCTTCCTATCCATCTATCTGTCTGTCTGTCTCTCTGTCTGCCTTCCCTTTCTTTCTTTTAATAATGCTCTTTTGTTCTGTATTTCTTTTTTTTCTTGCAGGCTTTAGGGGCACTTATCAGGGTTTGACGGCCACTGTCCTAAAACAAGGATCCAACCAAGCCATTCGCTTTTTTGTCATGACAGCTCTCAGGAATTGGTACAAAGGTATTTGTGGCTGACAGTTTGATTATATTTCTTGTGTCTGAGCCTCCTTTCTCTCCACCCCTCCTGCCTGTTCTTCTGCTGGATTAGCTCTTCCTCAGTCCAAACATTGTCCAAAACAATCCATTGACTGGAAGGAGTTTCTCTAGGAAGAAAAACAAATTTTCTAAAACAAACACAACAGCCACCAAACATTCTCTCCCAAGGTGTGCTGGTGCTAGTCATTCATTTGGGCGTTGCTGCAAATGCCCATTTTATTTTGTTTATTCTTTATTGATTTGATTTGATTTATATATCATCCCATTAGTACATGCACTCCTCTGGTTCTTTCATTCTTTCCTCCGAGGGCTTGGTTTTCAGTCTCCATGATCCTCCTTGTTGCCCTCCTCTGAACTTGTTCCAATTTGTCAGCATCCTTCTTAAACGGTGGTGTCCAGAACTGGACACAAGGCTCAAGGTGAGGCCTAACCAGGGCTGAATAGAGGGGGGCTAGAACCTCACACGATATGCAGACTATCTTTCTGTTATTGCACATGATTTCTTGTGTGGATGGTTTTTTAAAAAAAATCACAAAAAGTGGTGGTCACAGGTGAAATGAACTTCAGGTTGGAAAAGAAAATGAGACATGGAGTGAAATTCAAAGGGACAGGTTTGACCCTGAGGTTTTAGCTGCCATCCTTCTCATCGGTGCTGGCATGGCTGTGCCAAGCTACCAAAGGCGGCTTTAAGGCAAGTTGTTCGAAACCTGCCGGTTCTTCGGAGTTTGCTCTCTGTCTTCACGCCTGCCTTCTCTCGCTCTTTCAGGAGATGATCCAAACAAAGCTATAAACCCCTTGGTCACTGGCATATTTGGAGCGGTTGCCGGAGCAGCCAGTGTTTTTGGCAATACTCCTTTGGATGTTGTGAAGACCAGGATGCAGGTATGCTGAACACCTGGCCTCTGGCCGCTCCTGGATGGGGTGAATCCGTCTGCCAGCTTCCTATTTAAAGGAGAGGCATGTTTTACAGTGCTGCCCCACATAGCGACGTTAATCCATTCCGGATTAATCGTCGTTATCTGGAAACATCGCAGGGGGGAACATGCGGGGGGGGGAACCCCATAGAAACCCATTAAACTTTGTTTAATGCGTTCCTATGGGGCGAAAACTCACTGTTATGCGAAGATCCTCCATAGCGCTGCCATTTTCGCCGCCTCGGTAAGTGAGGAAATCGCATGAAAATGGTTGGGCCGCCATTTTGGGCACATGGCAGCCATTTTGGAACTGCCGATCAGCTGTTCCGCAAACATCGCAATGCGAAGATCGGTAAGCGAAATGCTTACCGATCATCACAATGCGATGTTTAGGCTATTAAAACATCGCAATGCGATCGCATTAGCGATCCCAAAAAATAGATCGCTATGCGGATTCATCGTTAAACGGTGCGCTCGTTATGCAAGGCACCACTGTATTCCCGAAGAATTTCCATAAACATTCTTAGGGATTCCTCATGTCAGCCCTAAATACGTTGTGCGCCTTGTGGAATTCCTGAACAGCCTTTCCCAGCCTGCTGCGTCGATGCAGCTCCCACATATTCTGTATTGAGGTGATGGGAATGGTTGTCTAATACACTTGGAGGTCCTCAGTTATAAGAAGGTTGAGCCAAACTGATTAATGGGACCTGATCCTGCCAGTTGAATGAAATCTTTTGAGTGCAGAGCTTTATCCATTGGATTTGGATAAATGATTCTGTTGGGTCAGGGTGGGTAAAGAATTGAGTGTCTAATAAAAGACTTGCTCTAATTACACCACGGATAAATGTTCATGGAGCTACAGACCAGATTGAGCTACAAGTTTCCCCTCAATAGACCACCCCTTATTTGATTAGTTTACCTCAACTGGCACTTAACTGTCTCAGTACATGCACTTCATTCCTATATGACTAGAAAAAGGCAGGAAAAAGAATCTGAACGACAGAACAATTGGCTGTTACTGAACTGACTGAAAGCAACCCCAGTCCAGAAGGGTCCCTCCCAGCCAAAACCTCTCAAAGGCATCATATGCGGGTTGCAATATTTCCAACAGATTCTGTAAGTGGGGTCTGGAAGAAAATATTGCTGTCCATGGTGCTCCAGTTGATGGGCTGGCTCAGACTTTTTTTCCTTTACATGGAAGGTCCTGATCTCATGATACAACATGGAGAATGACTTTGTTGTTATTATAGAGCAGGAGTGCAGGGTTTCCGACTTACCCCATAATTCCTTTTTAACTCCCATTAGCCCCATCATTTCTTGCATGGATTGGAGTTCACCCCATTTTTAAACAAATACAGTGATGCCTCGCTTAACGATTAACTCATTAAATGATGAATCCGCTTGACAATTAGGTTTTTGCAATCGCTTTTGCAATCGCAAAATGGTGTTCTAATGGGAAAAAACTGCTTTACAATGATCGGTTCCCTGCTTTGGGAACCAATTTTTTGCTTTACGACGATCAAAGCAGCTGATTGTCAGGTTTCCAAAATGGCCGCCCGCTGTGCAAAATGGATTTTTCGCTATACAGGGAGCAGAAAATAGCCTCCCTATGGAGAATCTTTGCTTGGACGAGCAGGTATTTCGTCCATTGGAATGCACTGAATGGTTTTCAATGCATATCAGTGGGCTTTTTTATTTCACTTAACGACGATTTTGCTCTACAACAATTTCGCTGGAACGGATTAACGTCATCAAGCGAGGCACCACTGTAAATAGAAAATGGGACATCTATTTAGGAGTAACTTCTGTTGTCTCCTGCTGGGACCCGAGTTTCAGCTAAAATAAATGGAACAAGGTGAATGTGATGGAGACGAGCTATGGGATTGTGAATAAATGACTGTCGTCTGATACCCTGCACCTCGATTTTTCCTAATCGTCTTGTGAATCGAGGTGGTTGACCATTCTCTCTCTGTTTCTCTCTCTCTCTCTCCCCCACCCCTACCCCCACCTGTTGCAGGGCCTTGAGGCGCACAAATACAAGAGCACTTGGGACTGTGCCTATAAGATCATGAAATACGAAGGACCCCTCGCGTGAGTTTTGCATGTCTTCCCCCCACCCCACCCCCACACACCCAAATCCACTGCATAGTGGAATGTTTATTAGGCCTGGCCAAAATGCCACCCAAAAAATGGGCAAGTTTTCCAATCCTGCTAAAGCCTTCCTCTGTCTAGGAGATGCTAAAACAGGATAGGGAGGGAACGGCGACCTTCTTAACTTTAAGCCAACTGTTGTGCCCAGGAGGGGTGCCATTCATGTCCGGTCTCAATATGGAGATTGACTTAGTTATTGGTAACTGTTTACCCCACAATGCAGTCCAGGGGGGAAAAAAGAAGATAGTGCCGAGCCCCATTTGTGAACACATCAGAAGCCCAGCTGCAGCATCATTCTGCATCTATTTTCCTGAAGTGTTCTGCAAAGTACCGTAATACCCTGCTTAGCACCACGGCTCAGCGGTGATTGGGGTTATTTGAACTTCTATGCTTTATGTCAGGAGTTCCAGAAGGCCGGTCTGTCTTTGGCATGGAGGAGGTAGAGGAGGTCCTGCATCTCCTGGGCCCCCAGCCTGCCTTGGGCATTGAGTAGAATCGAAGCTCCCAGCTAGCACTGAGGCAGGAAGTGAGGCAGAGTTAGGCCTAGCTAAGTCTCAGAGCCTTCCGGTGGAGACCTTTCTCCCAGGCGAGCCACACTTAGGTCTCTGTAAAGTGTCTTGTCCATCAGATGGAGCTCACGGAATGGAGAAGTATGGGGTTTGTAGTCCAAAAACTCCCATTCCTAAACATCACCATGTTGCATTTATTGATCTTTCACTGGCAACGGCTGGTGGGCCCTGGCAAGATGCCCCAGGAGGCCATGTTTTGGTGCCAACCCTGGGGAGGGGGGGGACATCACAAGAAGACTAGATTTTTGGCATGTTCTACTAAGAGCTTCCATGGATTCTCTGAAAATCTCTCCCTCTCTCTTCCCTCGTGTAGGTTTTACAAGGGCACCATCCCCCGCCTGGGCCGGGTCTGCTTAGACGTGGCCATTGTGTTCATCATCTACGACGAGGTGGTCAAAATCCTCAACAAGGTGTGGAAGACGGATTGAGCGTTGGCCAGCGGGCGAGAGCAGCGCCGTCTCCCCATCCACCAGGCGGGCAACAGCTGGGGGAAAAAGGCATGACCAACCACAGAAGGCATTCTAGGGTGTGTGTGTTGTTGTTGTTGTTGTTGTTGTATTATTATTATTTTCATCTGAAGGGGTCGCCAGTCATCCTGGCCCCCTCGCCGGTGCCAAAAGGACACTCATCCACGTCCGCAAGCTGCTGTTTCCCTATTAAGCTTCATGGGCACGTACAACATTTATCAGAATGAACTCTGGAGATTTTGAGGATTGTTTTCTTCGTAAATTATTGATTGTACTATTACATAACCAGTGGGATTTGGGGCAGGAAGGAGCTGAGGGGGTGGAGGATGCGTTGTGATAGGGCACCGTTTTATGCCATCTTAGGAGTGTGGAGGTTGAGCAGGGGTTTACCTCATTGCCACAAGAGAGGGGAGGAAGACGTCCCTCAGAGATCGACACGGCAAAAGCAAGCCAACTCTTCTAGGAAAGATAATTCGTTTTAAAAGGTGATTTGGGATGAGATTTGTGACTCGTGCCGTTTTTGCTGGGGCTTTGTCAAAAGGAGGAAATGGCATGGGGTGGTCGGCTGGGAGGGAACTCCTCCAAGATGACCAGGAGAAAGGCTTCCGTCCGTGACATTTATTGAATCGGACAAGGAGGCCCGGAGAAGCGTTGTTGGCTTACAGTTGGGGGGTCGCTCAACCCAGAAGAGCCAAAGAGCCAAGCCAAGGGAAATCAGCTGTAGGGCTGTCTCTAGTTCTCTTATCTCACTTCTGCCTACCCACCCCACAAATGATTAAACACGGGCATTTTCACAGGAACACAGAAATACTTGGGGACCCTGACGGGGGTGGGAGGTGGAACAGAAGTTGAATACATTCCATGAGCCATCCTTCATCAGCTTCCTTTCGTCTACTTGTAGCTTTTTGTGGTTCTGCCTTCTCTTGTTACCCAGCAGTGAGCATCGTGAACCTCCGGCTCAAATAATAGATTGGACCATTGCATCGTTTGAGTGGTGGTGGGTTTTTGTTGTTTCTTGTTTGTTGTGTCAGTTTTACTGGCTTGCGACGGGACAAGAGAGCAGTTCTTTCTGTAAAGGTTCTTGCCTTCAGCGTAAGAGGAGAAGAAGCCGTTCCAGCTTTCGGAAGGCCTCTGTGTACTGTGTGAGCCCTACTCGGACGTGGCCGGTTGGCCCATTGGCACCACCTGCCGGCAGGTACCATGCCAGGTGAGAGAGCTGCTGCTACCCCAGTGGTTAGGAGACACAACACACACTGGCCTTGGCGTTTGCCCCAAAGCCGTTGGCATTCACGAGCGCGCAGGCAAGCCAACGTTGCAGGAAACGTCCAAATAATGAAAGCCGTGTTTGATGCCACCTTTTGGGACAGGTGCGACCCTCCAGCTGTTTATACTACCATTCCCGTCAGCCCTAGCCAGCAAAAAGATAGGAGTTGTAATCCACAGATTTACCCACCTGTGTTTTAGCAGATGCCAGAGCAGAGAGGAGAATGCCCATTGCTGTGGGTTGGCAGCAGAACACAGTGTCAAGAATGTTGAAGGGGGGGCTGTTCTGATGGGTTAGTGTTGGTGTGGCAGCGGCTGCAGATGATTAGGAGGTGGTGGTGAGCACCTAGCACCTGCTAGCTCCATTATGATGCCAACCACAATATCACCCCTATTCGGAGATGGCAACATGACCTATACAGACCATGCATGATCCTTCTATACCAGGACTGGGGGACCTGTGGTTTTCCATTTTTGCATTCAAGGAGGGTTTGAAACATTGGGGACCCTGTTCCCCCATGGAACATAAGTCTGTGCTTGTTTGAGTTTTCCTGCTGCATTGCGCAGAAACCGTCTTCCCTGCCCACCCCATAAGCTCATTCCGTAAGAGCTCATTTGTTTACATTTCTGAATGGGAGAGAGAAGTAGGGTTGGCCTTAAAAGTCAATGAAGTTACTTCCTCACTTGAGCCTTTGAAAGGTTCTCCTCGTTTCTTCTTTTTTCTTTTTCAAACGTTCTCTGCTCTCCCTCTCCACGGACGCTTTCCCTTTCTCTCTTTCGGTTTGAGGGCCATCACAAGTCCTGAGCTTCACGCACACAGAGGCTTGGCAAGCATGACACAGACCGATTCATCCTTGTACTGTATTTGGAGAGGACTTCATCGTTGTTGTTTTTCTGTTGCCCAGGTGCCAAGAGAAACACGTGGTAACTCTATTCCACGTTTGTGCCAAATTTTGTATGTCTTTGTCTCTTTCGGCACGTGGGGTGGTGGCGTTTCCTGCAGCCCCAAACACCTGTTAGATGCACACGGTTGGTTGGTTAAATGCAGCTTATTGTTGATGGGAGTCCTGGTCAAAGGAGAAATCCAGAGGGTTCTCTCCTTCTCCACTGCTACGTTTTAAGGTATATTCAGAGGAGCCAAATATATATTAATTAATTAAGTGTAGAATTATATATATATATATATAATTCTACACTTAATTCTTGGAACTTTTGGATTGGAACCCCAACTGTGTGAAGCATTTTGAATAAGACCGAAACGTTGCAAAACCAAACAAACACGTGCAAACAGGTCAGCTGTAAGGAACAGATGTTATTCTTTGTAATATTTCACAAAAATCGAGCTGTCTCTCTGTAACAGTCCCCCCCCGATCCTCAGCCGGTTGTGGCTTTGAATGTACCATCGGGCATTCTGTCTCCTGTAGGTCTGATAGCAGACGGCCGAATGATGTCCAGGTTTTTATTTTATTTTTGCACACACCCAGTGGCAAACGGAAGCGTGGGGGCTGGGGCTGGGGGCTCTCGCTCTGCGAACCAAGGATTCTCTTTATTACCTTAACTTGAGTTGAATGTTTTAAATGTTGTCCCCCCCCTCACACTGTGTACCCCAGCAGCTTGACACTAGAATGATTCTGGAATTTCTGAACTCTCCAGCGAGGCCGCGAAATAATAAAACCAAAGTTGCCTGTTTAATAAA
This sequence comes from Pogona vitticeps, assembly GCF_051106095.1. NCBI lineage: Eukaryota > Metazoa > Chordata > Lepidosauria > Squamata > Agamidae > Pogona > Pogona vitticeps. The sequence goes on along the minus strand of NC_135796.1, from coordinate 10,546,806 downwards.
GCCAGTTCACTCTTTTGTGTCATTTTTTTGGAAACTCCCGGCGATGTCGTTCTCCACAGGCGCGCAGAAGGAGTTCTGAACCCAGCGGGTAGAGTTAGGAGGAAGACTTGTCTCGGCCTTAGACCTGCAGAGCAGGAAAGGACCCTATGGATCATCCGAGTCCAGCCTTGATCAAGGAGGCCTAGAGGGGGAATCGAACTCCCCACCTCTGGTTCTGCAACCAGAGACCTAAAACACCGAGATACAGACAAGCACCTCCTTCTAAACCAGGGGTGGAACATCGTTGAGCCCGAGAGCGTTCTCTCGGTGAGCAGGGCCAGAGGGTGATGGAGCTCAAAATGCTGCCATATTTTATCTTAAAGATGTTACTTCCTTAACGAAGCTTTAGGAGCAGTGCTTCAACCCTTTGAGATGGGGCCCAAAAGCTGGAGAGACACCAAGTCAGGGTGGCATCTTGGTAGCCCCAGGAAGGCAAGGTTTTGAGGCAACCGAGATCCAGAGACCATCCTGAGGTTGCCTCCCATCTGTCTCTCTCTTGTAATTTAACATCTGGTGGCAGAAAGTGAGGGGAGAGAGTGTGCTCTATCCACCGTTTGCCATTTAAGTGGGATTCTACGTTTGTTGCCACGGAAGGAAAGCCGCATCCTTCACAATTCCAGGTTTGTTACCACGGAAGGAAAGCTGCATCCTTCACAATCTTACGGGTTCGACACATTGGTAACAGGGGAATGTTTCCTGAAAGCCAAAAGTCTGATTGTGTGTTCAGTTGTATGCTTCCGAGAAGCCCTCAGGTACTACACAACGGCCAGCATGGACTGGTGTTTTTCTCCACGTGGTGCCTCCGCTTTCCCCAGGGCTTCTGGCCCCATGGGGCTGTCTTTGTGGGAGTCTTCCGTCTTCAGATGTGGCGCTTAAGATTAGGGGCAAGGTCAGGACTGAGCCGACTGGCAAGCATCTCATCCTTCTCGAGGAACCTCGGCATGAATATCTCAGCCCATGTGGGCACCCAAGCAATACAGTAATGCCTCGCTTAAGAATTACCCCGCATTACAACGAATCCGCTTCACGACGATGTTTTTGCAATTGCGATCGCAAAACAATGTTTTAAATGGGTTTTTTTTTTGCTTTGCGAAGATCGGTTCCCTGCTTCGGGAACCGATTCTTCGCATTACGACGATCAAAACAGCTGGGTGCTCAAAATGGCTCCCCACTGTGCTTAGGGACGGATTCCTCGCTATACAGGCACCGAAAATGGCCACCGTATGAAGGATCTTCGCTGGACGGTGAGTTTTTAGCCCATTGGAACACATTAATCGGGTTTTAATGCGTTTCAATGGGTTTTTTATTTTCGCTTTACAACATTTTCGCTCTACAGCGATTTCGCTGGAACAAATTAACGTTGTTAAACGAGGCACCACTGTATATGGGTTCTTGAAACAGGTCTGACATCACAGGGGAAGGTCAGTTTAGAGGTGGCCCCTTTGGCACATCGCACATGTTTGGGTGTGCCAGCCTTGTTCTCCTACCATGATGGCTGCGGTGGAGAAGGCCCTCTCCAGTGTCCCCACAGAATGCATCTCTGAAGGTGGTGGGACCAAATGATGATCACAACACCTGGGCGGACTTTGAATGGGAGACACAGTCCTTGAGAATACATGAGGGCAAGCTGGGTCTCTTGTTTTTCCTTCTGAGAATATTCTGTCTAAGCTGAATTTGGAAAGGATGGTTTCAAAGAGAGGACTGCCCATTGCAGAATAGGGCCCGCGGGCACCAACCTCAGCTGTCAGTCATTTTTAACCCTATGCTTGACGTGCATATGTAGAATTCCAACGTTCTGAATACAATAGGGCCCCTCTTAGTCCGCTCAGCTTTGACAAAGATGGGAACCTGCTGATCAAGCAACTTCTCCATCCCGCCTGGCGGAAGCTCCGGCTGGAGGCAGGCATTTCTGCCTGGGGGCGGGGGCCACTGTTTGCCCCATTGGGGAGGCCACCGGCTAGACGTCAGACCGGCCTGACCTACCTGGGCTTTTCCTGGTTGCTTCCGGAAAAGGAATACAGAAACCCAACGTCCCTTAAAAATTAAAATATGCATGTGTCAAAGAATCATGGGCGGGGGAATATGCCTGTACAGAAGTATTGGAGTGAATGAATGATCACAAAACACCGGGAAGTCAGCCCCTTTAGAATGCTTCTATCAGAATAGGATTTTTAAATTACTATTTTTAATGAGCTGATCGTTACAACTGATCACCCGGGTAAAATAAATGAATGGGACTAGAAGAGGAGGAAAAACTCAGTGGGTTGGAGAAAGTCGGAGCAGGATGCAAAACAATACCATTAGCGCAGCCCAATCCAAGCCCAAATGGCCGTGTTGACTTCTCAACATCTGGCAAGAGGGCATCAATCAATATCTGGTCCCCTTCCTGTTTGCTGATGCTGGATGGGCTCGTGACCTGTGTTCACAGTTGTCCTGCTGCAGTTTGTCATGAAAGCACCCTCCACTGAAGCTGGTATCTTGGGTTTTTGTGTTTTATAGAGGCAGGACACTTACAGGAAAGGTCAACCTAGATGTGGCTGTAAATACAAAACTTGCTAAAGATTCTTTAATTGTTGTGCTGGCTGGGATATCCCGGGATTCCAGACTAGTAACATTGGCAAGCTCTAATGAACACACATTTAAGATACGGGTTTTGTTTTCGTTTTCAAGTGACGCTTGTTTTTGTTATGTGCCATCAAGTCAGAACCCACTTAGCGCAACCCTAATAGGGCTTTCAGTCCTGATATTTAAGGAGCAGTATTACCAGTGCCGCACCCCAGTGGGTGGTTTACAATTTTAATTATACAGGCTACACATTGCCCCCCCCAGCAAGCTGGGTACTCATTTTACCGACCTCGGAAGGATGGAAGGCTGAGTCAACCTTGAGCCGGCTACCTGGGATTTGAACCCCAGGTCGTGAGCACAGTTTTAGCTGCAGTACAGCGTTTTAACCACTGCGCCACGAGACCTGCTGAGTCATCCTAGCCCTTCACGCTATCCAGTACACCACACTGGGTACCATTTATGGAAGGGTGTTTAATCCTTTCTTCTCCTGCTCCCGTCCTCAAAGAAATGTTTCTACTGAAGCTAACATTTGTGGTTTTTTTGGAGAGGAGCAGGTTGGTTATATATTTTAACAGACATGCATTTTAAAGACCAAGCCTGACCAAGCAAAGTTCAAGGTAGCAAAACCATCACAATGCCAACTAGGAGGCGTTTGAGAGGTATTGAGTTGCACTAGGAGGGAAGCCATTTAAGCCTTTAAAAAAGGACTTGTGTATTAAAGAGGAAGCGATCAATTGCACCCTATGTGGGATAGAGCAGTGGATAGAGTGAGGCCTGGGTTCAAATCCTCCGTCCACCCGAGAAACCCATGGGCATGTATGGTAAAGTATTCCTTAAATATCTCATACACTTTGAAAACTCTACTAGGATGCAAATTCAAGGCACAGAACAAGCAACAAATACAATTAACCTGGTGAGTTTCCATATTCATTGGTTGCAACAAAAACAAGTTCCTGTAAACCAGAGATGGGGGAAAAAGTATGTTCTTGGACTAGAATAATAAGGCCAACATTCATGCTGGCGGGAGCATTCTCAGAGTTTACTCTTGAAAAGTAACATTTCACATCTATGAATCACCCGCACACCCCGCATTTATCATGGCATAACATTTTGTGATGCATCTGTGAAAGCTTACACCACCACCCCCAAAAGGGGTTTAGTCTTTATGTGGTCATACGACCTCCTGTTCTTGTTTCTAAAACCTGAAATTTTGTGCTCAGGGATTAGATCTGGCTAGATAAACCACACACCTGTCTTTACAAAAATCCATCGATAATAATAATAATGTTCTGCCCAGTCAGTTTTGACGTATGGTGATGCTTTTCAGGATTTTCCAAGTAGAGGAAGTGGTTTACCTTTCTCTTCCTCTAGGGGGAGCCCTGGGACTGTGCAGCTGGCCCAAGGCTACCCAGGCTGGCTCCCCCCCCCCAAAAGGCACAGACTACCAAACCACAGAGCTATCCAGCCAGCTTCAAAAAAATCCTTTGCCAGATTATTGCTCTTTTTAAAGAGCGGAGAGACTGAAATTCTTGCCCTGTTCTGGGGTACATGTTATGAAATACAAGGAGCACCCCCAAGATGTTTTTCAGCCTAACATGATTCTCCCCTCCTCACCCCAAGGCCCACTCCATAGTACCAACCCCAACGCATCTTTAAGGCAGAAAATCTCCCCCAAATACTCGCTCCAGTGCTTGGGGGCAGAAAGCAGTCATCAGAAATAAATAACATTATTGGCGGACCTTTGATGATGCATGAAATCCACTGTCTGAAGCTTGGTGCCTCACTGTGCCTCATGCTAGGGCCGGCACTGATCAGACGTTCAAAAAGTGTGAGCTTAAACTTGGCACGACGTCATGTTTACAGTGGGGGCTCTTCTGCTATTTTATAACTTTTTCCAGCTTCGAAGAGAAGTCAGATCAGAGGGATGGTTTAGTTTTAAGACCCAGGAGGAACCTCTTTTTTTAAAATACTAAATCTTTAAGGAGGGGGAAACACTTTTTAAAAAAAGAGAGGCATTCAGCCAATCCTCTGGAGTGCATCCGGATTTTTGTACGCCACTTGGTGTCGTTCCTTGCATTAAAAAAAAACAGAAGCAATCCACCGCTGGACAGCTTTCACGGCCGAAAGCTCATGAAAAGGGGAGAGACAGGAATTAAGCAGCGAGAATCTTTTCCCAGCGAACGAAAAATGTCCATCCGTGTTCACCGACAACTGCACGCCGACACCGGCCTCTTCGAAGAGCCATCTTCTGTCTCCGTTGGATGCTGTCAACTGGATAAATGAGAGAGTGGAAAGATCCGCCTGGTTGATCCTGCCCTGGAAACCCCCCGTGTTGCTCTAAAACATTGCCAAGGGGGCAGCTCACCCCCAGGGAGAGGTCTCCTTTGGAGTCAGGATCAGAGAGAGTCAAGTTGGGCAAGACTTTGAGAGATCCTCCGGTCCAACTCTGTTGGTACCTGAGGATCTTTGGTACCTTAGGAGTCTCAGCTACAGGGAAGAGAGCCGAGGCCCAGACCATGAGGGACCTGAGCATCGGTGTGGGATACCGGCTGGCCTTGTGCACCTGGCTTTTGGCAACTGGACCTCTTCAGGTCACGGAGGGTGGCTGCGCCAACCGTGGGATCCACAAGTGCTGCCCGGGCCGTAATAACGACTGCTCCGACTTCTCTCTCCGGAAAACCCCGTGTTACTGCGACAGCTACTGCGAGAAGACCGGGGACTGTTGTGAGGATTATCACGCCGTTTGTCAAATCTCAGGTGAGTTGCTGCTCTGGGGTGGGAAAGAATGACTCTAGCGCTATGGGAGTCTCTTTGCTGTCAAAAGGTTCGGTTACAGCATGTCCACGTTGCACAGCGATAGGCGTTTAACAGTCACAGCTTGTCTGATGTAGCTCAGAGACGTTTACGAAAACTCTCTGATGAAGAACAGTAAGTCAATGTACAACTTTAGGTGTCTTTCGGATGGGGCTACAACGTTTAAAGAGGACCATTGTGCTCTTTTTATGAATTTTAATATTGCCTTTATTTAATGCTTTTTAAAAATATTGTAATTATTTATTATTATTTTTTGTTTGTTTCTTTTAATACCCTAAGCTGCCTCGGATCCTTTAGGAGAAAGATGGCATATCAATATTTTAAATTCATAAATAAATCATAGTATGGTTGTAAAATGCAGATGAAGTTTGGGACTGAAGTTCTTACAAGATGTCTGTTTTCAGATTATCAGCAGCCTCTTCTGCTTACTGTGTTTTCCCGAAAACAAGACAGGGTCTTATATTAATTTTTGCTCCAAATAAAACACATAAGGGCTTATTTTCAGGGGATGTTTTTTTTTTCATGTACAATCATCTACATTTATTCAAATACAGTCACGTCATCTTCTTCTGCTAGCTGCATAAGGGTGGAGGGTGGGGTTCCACTTAATTAGGGCTTATTTTGGGGTTAGGGCTTATATTACAAGCATCCTGAAAAATCCTACTAGGGCTTATTTTCAGGTTAGGTCTTATTTTTGGGGAAACAGGGTTCTTGAGGGCATGGTAAACCAGCCTTGCTGAATTTTGAAACTCTTTGGTTCTCTGTTCGACGGAGACCCCTTGGAGATCGGCTCCGAATGGTATCACAAGAAAGCTACTATTTGCTATAGAAAAACAGGAATATAGGAATGGCATCTTACAGGAGCTATGGAGTACAGAAGGCTGTAGCAGGGAGTTCTGGGAGTTGTAGTCTGAAAAAAACCTGAACTTTATAAGTTCTTCTTGAAAGAGGGAACTTCTTGTGTGTGATATTGCTTCCCTTTTACTTTCCTGGCTTGGGACCAGGATGGTGGATTGCCCTGGGACCAAAATAGTAGAGCATCTAAAAGCTAAAACCACTGATTCAAGCAGTCCGAGGTCTGTATGGGGGGGGGGGGAGAGAGGAAATTGACTTCCTTAGCTGTGGTGTGTTGAACTCATCCGGAGTCATACCTTGCTCTGGATCCTGCTGTCTGGCTGAGGCCAGATGTCAGGGATGTGAACACACTCTGTTGATGTTACTGGGTCTCTAGCCAAGGCGGAGGGTTTCCCAGTTATTGCTTCACCCGAGGAGCTGGGCTGTTATGTTCCTGTCTTGCTTTTCTTGTGCAAGAGAAAGGTGAGAAGGGAAAACAGCAGCAATGAATTACACCTGACAAACAAAACAGAGGAGATATCTAGCTTAGTTTCAGACACCTGCGGCCCTGCTTGTAACACACTCCCAAACTGCAGTGCTTTTTCCTTTGCGTTCATCCCGTATGCACATTGTTGTTGTGGCCGCCATGTGAGGGGTTGAGCACAATAGCGCACGATGGAAATGTAATGCTTACTCCCATCCCTTTTTTTTAATTTTAGAAAAAGGTGTTTACGCACCTCTTTGGATGTGCGATTTTCATTATAGGGTAAAGCTGTGGTTCTTAACTGGGTTCCCCCAGATGTTCTTGGACTACATCTCCCAGAAATCCTGGCCAGCGCAGCTAATGGTGAAGGCTTTTGGGAGTTGCAGTTGCAGTCCAATAACATCTGGAGACCTAAGTTGGGTTAAAGAGAAAGGAAACACACACCTGTCTGTAGTGTGGATACAGGTGCAGAGGAAGAAAATGGAAGACGTTACAGCGGTTGAGGGAGGAGCGGGGGGGGCAACAGGGGAGGCCCGGAAGGAGAGGACGAAGAACGAACGGGTGGGGGGAAAAAAAGATATTCTTGTATTGTGCACGTCTTCGAAGTATCTGTAAAAAAAAACAAGAGAAAAAAAATCAAATTGGGTGCCATTTTGAACTGGAGTAGGACTTGACGCGGTGCGCGACAACAGGAGTCATGGATGGTTTGATCCAGTTTGTTTTATGTAGTTTCTTGATTTGAAACTTGTTCCCGAAACGTTTACCAGTCCAGACTGCGGGTAGGATGGGGCTGTAGCTGAATGCTGCTCTGTACAAAGATGATTCCTTGCATGAAGAAGCCCAGCTCATCAGGGAGGAGGCTAAGCTAGAAACATCTACTTGGTTAGATGGGTGGTATATCAATCAATCAATCAATCAATCAATCAATCAATCAATCAATCAATCAATCAATCAAATAAATAAATAAATAAATAAATAAATAAATAAATACTTGGTGTCCCACATCTGTTCCTGTCTGTTGTTCTGAGCGCCAGGCCCATTCCCCCAGCCCCTGTTATTTCTCAAACCAACTAAAAACTTGGTGAATAGCCTTGAATGAATGATGAGAGCCTATTTGTCCTCTCATACAAATTCCCACGTTGGCTGTGGCAGTCTGGCTTTGCTGTTTATGGGAGGCAGCCAGGCTGAGTGGTAGGATCTGCTAAAGGCATACATATATGGAAATCAAGATGCATATCGCTCTTCTCACACTGAACATGCCTGTGGAAAGTGAATGAAAAAAGGAGTTGAAATTGGGAAAGCGAATGACCGAAAACAACAGATAGGCTCGTCCTTTGTTTGACGTGGGAGACGAAAGCAGAGGCTGCTCCGTTGGATGGCTCCTGCCACAACTGGCCGAGAGAATCTCTTTCTAAACCAACAAGGTGCAGACCCGCCGTTTCCAGTTTCCTGATTCTTTTATTCGCTGGCCGATGCCATTGCATGACAGCCAGGATGAGACGTGAACAAGCTAATCTCTGGGGAGATTAGGAACGGTTTATTGGCCACTGGGCCCCAGGACCAGACAAATAATGGGACACACAGGGTAACAGAGAGAGGAGGGATTCTCTCAGGAAATTAACTTCTACAAAGTCAGATACTGTAATAGGTCCGTCTGGTTTAGCATGAACCAGGGTGGCCAATTATACCTCAAGAGAAAAGGATACAGATTTGCATACTTTTTTTCACATGCTAATTTATGTGTGGAGATCAGAGTTTGGAGATAGCTAGTTACAACTGGCTAGCGACTTGCCATTCTTTTTGCAGCAACTAAGGCAGAACAGTTACATTGTGAGTGTTACCTAACAGGGAATAGTTTCATGATTTTTACTGTGGAACTGTTTTGGCTATAAGGAGCCTTGTGGGACAGCGGTTAAACTGCAGTACTGCAGTGAAGACCCCACTTGCAACCTGAGTTTAATCCTGGGCTCCGGTAGCCTGTTCAAGATTGACTCAGCTTTCCATCCTTCTGAGGTTGATCAATTGAGTACCCAGCCCCAGTGTGTGTGTGTGCAGGTGGACAATGTGTAGCTTGCATCATTAAACTGTAAACTGCTCACGAAGTGTTTTCAGCGCTATGGGGCAGTACATAAGAACACACTTTGAGTCTTTTTTTGCTGGGTTTTTTTTGGGGGGGAGCCTACCTTTAGCCAAATTTTTGTTACTTTTGATTAATAAAGAATATGGCTTCACAACTTCAGTGTGTTGGATATTATGGACCCGCAGCGTGCAGTGTCCTGATGTTTTAAAAGCTGGGTAAAAGGAACACTTTTAGTTACTTTTTAAGAACAAGAACAAAAGAATTCCGAGGAGTGCTGTCGGTTTTGGTAAGAATCTTCCTGAATGACCTAGAGTCGAGATTCCCAAGGTTGGGTTGCCAAGATGTTCTTGGACTACAATTGTCAGAAATTCTGGCCAAGACCATCTGGGGAAAATGGTTGAGACAAACATCTTAATGTCCTCAGTTTTGGCAATGATCAACAAGGATTCATCATTCACTTGTGACAACACTCCACACCTGTTTGAGAAAAGCTTTTCCCCCATCAAAGAGCTTCATCTATGGGCCAACCCTTCCTCTCATTGCCACAGGGAGTAAGGGAAAGGTCCCGGTGACCTGCCGCTACACCCTCTTTCTCTTTTGCTGGGATTAAAAAAAACACATGGAAGAAAGGGAATGTGTTTCATTACTATAACCTCATTGATTTGCTTTTCTGCTAAAGGGGGAGGGTATTTGCCTGCCTTGCTAGAGATTGCCCATGTAGCTGACTCCCTAGGGCGGCCATTTTGTGACCTTTTGCGATGACACCATAATGGTCCCTCAGAAATCCTAAGGGGGCCGTTGAGGCCAAAGGACTCTCTCTCTCCACCTCTTGCGGGAGATTCAAAACTTGCACCCAAGGGGAGCCTATTTACATCCGTGTTCAGCTCCTACGTCTCCTCGCTCCTGGTGTGGAAATCTGCCCATGAGAGTCTTCTTCAAGCATTCCCGCCTCCCGAAAAGCCAATCTCATTACATGGCCTTCAGGGAAGGGATTGTTCCCGTCCTGATGAACTCAAAAGCTGATGACGGGACTAAGCTCGTCCTAATCCTTCTCAGTCCAACCAAAAACATGGTCCACGCTCTCTTTGAACCCACCCAACAGGGCATCCATCAGTGATGCAGGACAAGTTTGCTCTTGAAGAACGGGACAATACGTGCTGCTTAAAGATACACAGAGTTATTTTCAGCCTGGAGAACAGAAGCAGATGTTGACACATGTGAGATTTCTTCTGAAAGAAGGATTAAGTCTGATGGCTAAAAATAGCATAATTTGGTGGATTGCGTTCTATACCGAGATGGGCCTCTTTGGTGGGGAAATAATGGAAAAACTTTGCTCAAGTTGTTCTTTGTGTGTGTGAGTGTGTGCGTGTGTGCACGCACGCACACACACCCCATATATAATTTTTGAAGTGAAGGCACTCATAAACTAAGTGTGCCAGATCAACAGCAGCCTGCTTCTGAAAACTTGAGATGGGGGGGGGTCAGTGGGTGGGCTTTTTGAAGTCAAGTAGACCGCAGTCTATGAAAGATTTTCCCAAATAAAAATTGATAGTCTTTAAGGCATTTGCTTTCACTTGGGGGGGGGGGCATAAAAGAAAAGTAAAAGGGCAGGATCTCAATCTAGCTGCACAGTAGTGACGGTAATGCAGCGGTTGCCTGCTGTGATTCCTATCTCCTGCACAGGAGGACACCCACAGAAGCAGGAATATGATTTTTTTAAAATAAAAAAGTGGACTTTCTTTGTTGTTTAGTCATTTAGTTGTGTCTGACTCTTCGTGACCCCCGTGCACCAGAGCACGCCAGGCCCTCCTGTCTTCCACTGCCTCCCAGAGTTGGGTCAAAGTCATGTTGTTCGCTTCAATGACACTGTCCAACCATCTCATCCCCTTCTCCTCTTGCCTTCACTCTTTACCAAAATCAGGGCCTTTTCCGGGGAGATTTCTCTTCTTATGAGATGGCCAAAGTATTGGAGCCTCAGCTTCAGGATCTGTCCTTCCAGTGAGTACTTACGGCGGACTACAAACCCCACAATTCTCTATTTTGGGAGACACCTTACAGACATCTAAAATTTGGCTCGCCTGGGAGAAAAACCTCAACTGAAAAGACTTGAGCTAGGCCTAGCTTTGCCCAAGCTTCCTGTTCCTGCCCCAGTGCTAGCTGGGAGCTTTTTTCTTTCTGAGCAGGAAACTAGGAGGAGCGAGACCAAGTTGACGTACCGATTCACTCTCACTCCAGTCTCTTCCTTTCTCCTGGCTTTTTGGTACATCGCCATGATGCAAGTGGAATACAAACAAATGAATAAATAAAACTCCTTCATTGAAGGACCACTGAGACCTGGGGATGTGGAAACGGCGGCTGGCTGGGTGTCAGAATCCACCTCAGAGAAAAAGCAACTTTGCTCCTTCTCCACCGCTTGCTGTGAGATTTCTCTCCCTAGGTGGAGAACTGGAGAGGCATAGCACTGGGCTCAGGCTACTCCAGTCAAAATCAAGTCAAAGCAGATAGAAACCATTTTCTACGTGAAGCTGTGGGGATATTGATTGCAATGGGTCTTCAAGTTTCCTTCCAGTGGGTGATCCACTGAGCCCGTACCATGGAAGCCACTGGGGATCTGAAAGACTTCCATGGACTGACATAATGCACATGAAACACGGCCGGAGAAATTATTCCTTCTCCTTTAATCAGAGAGTTTACCCTAAAATGGCCTCTAGTTGGGGGGTTGGAATATTTTGTGATTTTGTCTTATTTTGTATAAGTAAGGGCCGGTGCTGTCTAACTTCTTGAACAAATAAAGAAACCACCAGCAGGTTCTTGATTGCGAACCGTGTGGAGACGGCACGTTCTCTGTGCAGGGGAGGCTGTTTTGACAACAGGCGGAGATGGGGAAGGGTGGTGGGGAGAGAAATTGGGTGGGAACAGGATTCTGATCAACCCTGTGGGACGTGATTTCTTGAAGCGGGGGCTGGCGAGACAGCCCAGTGGGGGGAAACGCTCTGAGAAGACAACAGGATGCAGTGAAACAGAAAGAAGAGCAAGTTAAAATGTTTTGCCAACGGAGACAACCGGCTTATTCACCAGGCAGGCCGCCCGCATCTCTTTGGCTGCCTTGAAGTCATCCGACGTCCAACGTCATCTCGTTAGGAGTGGCGTCCATTGGATTCAGGAATGAGTCACGGACTGAGGAAGGCAGAAGGGAAGAAGAGGAGACCTGGGACACATTGCACAACAACATCCATTTGGGGTGGTGGCCACGTATCCTCTTTTATAGGGGACAGTCCTCTGCTTGAAGGACTAGGAAGGAAGTCCTCGTCTGTCTGAAGGTCTTATCTCTTTGAAGAGCTCTCCGGTCTAGAGCTGATTGACAGCACAAGAGTCTTTTCTATAAGGAGGGAAACTGTAGGCTTCAAAATGCCTTATCCTCAGTTAGAATCACTTGGCTGGCAGACTCAACAAGTGTAGAGGTCATAAATTCCTATGTTCAGGTGTGATGGGTTGTAATTTGGTTTATGACAATCATTTTGAATTTGACAACTCTGACTATAACATGTGTAATTTTGTGCAAATTGGTGTCTCCTTTGTCATTTGTTTTCGAGGCAGGGGGGTTGATGCCTGGCCTTTGTTTTGATGATGTGTTAATGGCTATCTTAGTTGTGCAACATCACTGATCATTTCCCCCCACTCTCCTCCCCTTTCCCCACCCCCTTTCTCCTCCCACTTCACACCTCTCTTCCTCTCTCGACCATCATTCATTCGTCCCCTGTTGACACACGTGTCTCTTCTGCTCTCGGACGACGGGACGGGACCTCCTTTGACTTTTCTTTGCCTCTCGTTGTGGTCTACCTCATTTCTAGCAGCGGTTGACTGTGTGGTCGGTCCCTGGGGAGCATGGAGCGAATGCAGCTCTTTCTGTGGCCCTGGCAGCAAAGAACGGACGCGGCAGGTCACCCTTCCACCTCGAAATGGAGGAACACCCTGTCCGGACCTCAGGCAGAGAAGAGGGTGCTTAGGTGATAATCCAGTCTGTGAGACAGCCAAAGGTAAAGTGGTGTAGATTTGTGGTCAACAAGATAAAAGTTGATTCAGAGACCAAGTTGAGATTACAGTATGAACGGTTTATAGGAATGTTAAGAAATCTCAGTAATGTTCCATTTTCTTTCCGACAGATGTGTAAGATTTCTCACCTCCAGAGCAAGAGTGAGATCAGTGCTTTTTTCTCTCTGTATTATACTTCCCCAGTTTTTGCACATTTTTCTGCCCCTTTGTGACGTTTCCTTTTGTGAAACGAAATGAGTATACACATGTCTGCTCATATACAAATGTGCAAAACGAGGACAGAAGAATGCATCGATGGATGAAAAAGATACAAGCAAACAACCCAGTGCTTCGAATTTTTAAAAGTCTGTTCAAGAAAGCAACCGCTGTTCCAGTTTTGTGCAGCTATGACTCAGAACAAAACTTCACCATCTTTCCAGAGAAGAGACCAAGATTTGGTACCCCCAAAGGGCAGTGATGCCCATCAGACAGTGGCCTTGATGGATGGGGATAATGGAGTCATGATTCAACATACCTAGAGGTCTCCAGGAAGAGGAAGGATCATTTAAACCAGTGGTTCTTAACCTTTTTGAAAGAAACGCCCCCTTGAGCCATTGAGGAAGTTATCATCGCCCCCCTCCCCGCGGTGATGATATCTATCTATCTATCTATCTATCTATCTATCTATCTATCTATCTATCTATCTATCTATCTATCTATCTATCTATCTATCTATCTATCTATCTATCTATCTATCTATCTATCTATCTATCTATCTATCTATTTATTTATTTAAGACACTTAAATCCAATGACCCCTGAAAACAAAATTAAATTCCAAGAAAATGAAATGCCCCCCAAAAAGTAACATTTAATGATTTAGTTGCAAATGAATTTTAAGACGCAAAAAGAAATATAAAAAGGGCATAAAAACAAATGCAGGAACTAAAAATTTCAAGACAAAAAGTCTGAAACTAAATTAAAATTGGAGGAAAATATATATTCATGCACACTGTAAAAAGGCTGCAGCCATCTTCACAGGTTTGGCTTGCTCCAGCGCCCCCCTACCGCCCCCTTCTGCTCCAGCGCCCCCACGCCGCCCCTTTTTGTTCTACCACCCCCCTGAAAAATGAAATCGCTCCCTGGGGGGCATTATCGCCCACGTTAAGAACCACTGATTTAAACTATGCTTTACAACAGCCACTCTCAATAGGGGGCCAACTTGAAGGGCTTGCAGTAGTTTGGGACTACAAATCACATCCTTCCTCACTCTTGGTCAAGCTGGACAGAATAATGGGGTTGGACGGGGCCTCTAAGGCCTTTGAGTCCAACCGTCTGCTCTAGGCAGGAATCCAAATCCAAAAAGATTGGTCAAATGTTTGTCCAATTTTCTCTTGAATGCCTCCAGCCTTGGAGCACTCACCATCCCTCGAGGTCATTAGGTCCTCTTTTGTCGTACTACTCTAACAGTCGAGGCATTTTTCCTGATAGTCTGGCTTCCTGCAGCTTGAGGTTTGGCTGGAGGGGCCACCTTCTTGTCTTGTCTTTTCCCAAGCGGTCCTTGGTGTCCACTCTCCTTTCCTTCCCTCAGAGTGAATTGTTTGTTTTTAACAGATCACAGAGGGAGAAGACCCTTGACGGATTGAGAAAGTAGACGAGCAGCAGGCCGGCTAGATGGCACAGTCTAGCAGGAAGTCCACCTCCAGTGGTCAACTCTATCCTGCTCTTTGCCCAGGGGTTGGTGGTTCTAATAGAATCACCCACCTATTTTTGGGTGGCGTCAACCTGAGCAGCTGGAATTATGTCTTTCCCTTCGTTCTGCAATTTTGGGGTGCCTGTGATGCCACTGCATTGTCTATGAGCATGTGTGCCCTGAAAGCCTTCGATCAGTAATAATCTGCCATGGCCAGTGGTATCATTCCTACCATGAAGGCTGGGTTGCACAACCAGGTTCCAGACGGTATTAATCATCAAGATTAAACAGTGATTGTTCGAGAGATTTAGATCTCTCAAGATTTCACGGCATTAGAGCAAGTGTTTTCATGTTAAGAAAGCGCGTAATTGAAATATGCCAATGTTCTTAACAGAAAGTGGGGTGTGAATTGTCTTAGCATCGGTTGAACAGGTTTCTTTCAGGTCAACATAAAAGCCAATTGATTTTCATAAATATGTATAATACAGTGGTGCCTCGCGTAACGAGCACACTGTATAATGATGAATTCGCATAGCGATCCCTTTTTTGGGATTGCTAATGCGAAGGCATCCCAACCGCCGCAATGGGCAAAACTTGCATTGCGACGCCCGCGGATCAGCTGTTCGGCGGTTTCAAAATGGCCACTGGACGCCCAAAATGGCCACGCGCAGCATTTTCGCGCCCTGCCCTTGCTTACCGAGGGCGCGAAAATGGCTGCGGATGGGGAAAACTTCGCTTAACTGTGAGTACAGAAGCCATTGGAACGCATTAAACTAAGTTTAATGTGTTCCAATGGCATTTTCCATCCCGTTTAGCGATGTTTTCTTATAGCGATGGTTAATCCGGAACAGATTAACCTCGCTATGTGGGACACCACTGTACGTCTCACAGATCTTAGCTGACAGCCAAGCATCCTATAAATGGACGGCACTCCTAAGGATAGTTTAATGGATTTCCTGCATTGAAAAAAGAGCACATTGTTCTGTCTATATGCTGTCAACTGAGTGTCTTTCTGAATAATTGTTAGTTTGCTCTCAGTTCTGATTGTATGCATTGGAATACTGGAGTGTGTTTTTATCATTCAGTTAATAAGAATGTTGCTTTTTTTTTTTTTAAACAGAAGTGGCTAAGATTCTGCCTGATTCTTTTAAAAGGGACTTTAAGGATCCTTGGAGAAGACCTTACATGTTAATGACAGAGAAGATGCCAAGGTAGGCATGGGTGAACATCGAACCCAGTGGAGGCTTCTGGGGAATACATAGGATATTTCTGATGTTCTTTGCAATCCCTAGCACAAACGTCTGTGTGGACAAATATTCATAGAATGGAAAAGTTGCCTTTTAGATTATACGTACCAAAATCTCCCAGCTAGCATGTCCAGGGGAACGCTGTTTTACTGGTGGAATAGCTTTGAATGTGAATAGATGTTAGGTGAAGATCCATGCAAAAATCATCCTAGCTTCTTCTTTTTTTACTTTCAGTCCAGGGTTGGTTTTATTTAAAATTGCTTCAAAGCTAAAAAGTATTCTTCCAGCATTTTTCAAACTAAATTCTTCTACATATACTATTGGGATATCGTGATATTGTAATGTAACAATAGTTTTGGAGTGGAACTACAGTACATTGCTGACTAGGAGAATCTGGGAACTATCATCAAGAAATGAGAACTTGTGGTTCTGCTTTCTTATCTATCACTCTGGATCGGGTTATAGAGGAGGCAAAGAAGAGGCTAAACTGAAAATCAAGGTCTTGTTTCATCTTAAGATCCTGTCTGATCCCATTCCCCCCCCCCCCACTTTGGGCAAATGGAATTTTAAGTACAGTGGTGCCTCGCTAGACAGTTACCCTGCATGACAGTTTTTTCGCTAGACATTGACTTTTTGCGATCGCTGTAGTGATTCGCAAAACAGTGATTCCTATGGGGGAATTTCACTGGACAATGTTTGGTCCCTGCTTCGCATACCGATTTTCACTAGACGATGATTTTGACAGCTCCCTCTGCGCTCGCAAAACAGGTGTTTTCGGGACTTAAGCTTCTCAAGACAGCAATTTAAACAGCTGATCGGAGGTTCGCAAAGCGGCTTTCCTATGGCCGATCTTTGCTAGACAACGATGATTCTTCCCCATTGGAACGCATTAAATAGGTTTCAATGCATTCCAATGGGGAAATGCTTTTCGCTAGACGATGATTTCGCTAAACAGTGATTTCAGTGGAATAGATTATCATCGTCTAGCGAGGCACCACTGTAGGATTATTAGTGGATCATTTGGGAACGGAATTTCTAAGAAAAAGCACAAACACATAAAAAGAAAAACGAAATAAGAGATGGGAAGAATGAGGGCATGCATGCTATCTTAACCTTCTCTGGATAGGTGAAATGAAACTTGACCCCCTCCTTCAACCGTGGTGGAAAGAAAGGGGATTGGAAGCCATGTGCTTAGCAATAGAGGTGGCCTTTGCAACCATGTGCCTTTGCAGACAGTGGAAGCATTCATTGCCTGGCTGCTGTCCCATGCTTCAGGACACAAATTTGGTCCAACTCTCCAGCAGAAGAAATAAAAATGCCATTGCAGGGGTTGATTTAGAAGCAGTTGTTTGGCAAAGAAGAAATTAGGTGACTGGGGGAAATGACTGTGAGAAAACCAAGTTCTTCCTTTTGATTAATCTTCATTGTCACCATCTGAGAACAGCAGAGCTGGAAGGGACCCTCTCGATCATCGAGTCTGGCCCCTGTCAAGGAGGCACCGTGGGAGAATTGAACTCTCAAACTCTAGCTCTGCAGCCAGAGATCTAAACCATTGAGCACTTCAGTCCATCATCTTTATCACTGCTTTCAGCCATAAATCTATACTTCAGAGTATGACGTCTTGTTATGTTTTTATCCATTGTGTAAAACACACAGTACAGTGGTGCCCCGCAAGACGATGTTAATTCGTTCGGTGAAAATCGCTGTTTTGCGAAAACATCGTCTTGTGAAATGCAGTTCCCCATTGGAATGCATTGAAATCTGTTTCAATGGGGACAAATCATTGTCGTTTTGCGAAAATCGCCCATAGAGAAACTGTTTTGTGAAGTGCCAATCAGCTGTTAAAATTGCTGTCTTGCGAAAAACGGTCCCGAAAACACCCATTTTGTGAGCCGCGGACCTAGCTGTCAAAATTGTCATCTTGCGAAAATTGGTCCCGAAAAAAAAGTCTTGTGAAGCACGACCCGAAACATTGTATAGCAAAAATCGCCATAGGAAACACTGTTTTGTGAAGCACTGTAGCGATCGCAAAAACTCGTGCGGATTTGTCGTTTTGCAAGGTAATCGTCTAGCGGGGCACCACTGTATCAAGTTCAGGTCACACTATGTACCTCTAACAGAGGCAGGCTAATAATGGGGGCCCCTTGACCACCATGGGCT
The DNA here is from genome assembly GCF_051106095.1 of Pogona vitticeps. NCBI lineage: Eukaryota > Metazoa > Chordata > Lepidosauria > Squamata > Agamidae > Pogona > Pogona vitticeps. The sequence goes on along the minus strand of NC_135796.1, from coordinate 10,528,859 downwards.
GCCCCACCCCTTCCACTGAAATGAGAACTGGCCAAAAGTGGCCACCTGGCTTCAGAAATACCGCATTTCTGCCTTCAAATAAAAACAAGATGCACAGGGGGGCTGTGCATCATGTTTTCAAGGCCCCTTGTTTTTCTCAGAGCACCACGTACTGTGTTTTATTAATACATGCTCCGTTCTACACCCATTTCTGTTTGTAAAGAAGGATTATCTAAGGCCAGGCCGGCTTTATCTTCCTGCTCCACTTCACATCGAGGGCTTCCTTTCAAGAAGTGCCAATACTTTTCCTAGGTTTATTCTTTTGGAGGAAAAGAAACGGAGCTGAACCAAGGCGAACGCAGAACCGTTTGTCCACGGCAGTGTCCTCCCTGCTGATGTTCTGCTGCTTTTCGCTGGCTGCTGTGTTCTCTCGCCATGTCGTGCCAGCAGATTCTGGACTAATTAGGGTGTAAGTAAGCAGGCTTTTGGCACCGAGCGGGGTCGGAACGTCGGTGTTACTGGGAAACGACAAAGAGGCTTCTTGACGTCAATGTTCGTGCTTTGCTCATGGAGCCGGGCCACTCGACAGCTGGCAAACAAAGGCTTCTTCCTGGGCTTTTGCTCTGAAGCTGCGAGGAAGAAATGTGTTTATCCAACTACAAAAAAGCTCATCTAAATGTCTGGCTGTGCAGAGTTAGGGGCCCTTAACCTAGAGAGGAGTGAACTCATCGACTTCTGTTCATCTCTCTCTTTTTTCCTTTCCCCCCCAGAGTTCCATTCATTCATTTCTGCACCCATTTGTGTGTTGTTGTTGTTTCAAATCTTCATGTTATTTATTTGGATTTTTGTACCCATCTTTTAAGAGATACCTGTTTTTCATACGCACTTTGGCTGCGCATATACCGTATTTTTCCATGTATAAGACAATACTTTTTCCTTAAATAATTTGAGGGGGGAAATGAGGGTTGTTTTATACATGGAAGGCAGATCTTTACCACCACCTGTTGTGAAGGCACGGGGCTTAGCAAAAAGGGAGCCCTTTTTTATCCCTGCTTTTTCTAATTAGGGGTTAGAAAAAGGGGGTTCATCTTATACTTTGGATCGTCCTATATACAGAAAAAATACGGTACAGTGGTGCCTTGCATTACGATGTCAGTTCATTCCAGTGAAATCGCTGTAGAATGAAAATGTCGTAATGCGAAAATAAAAAGCTCATTGAAACGCACTGAAACCCCTTCAATGCATTCCAATGGGCTGGAAACACACCGTCCAGCGAAGATCCTCCATAGGGCGGCCATTTTCGGTGCCTGTACAGCGAGGAATCTGTCCCAGAAAACAGCGGGGAGCCATTTTATTTACCCGGCGGCCATTTTGAAACTGCCGATCAGCTGGAGGAAAATCGTTGTTTTGCGAAGAATCGGTTCCTGAAGCAGGGAACCAATCATCGCAAAGCAAAAAAAAAAAATTCAGTTCATCGTTTTGCGATCGCAGAAAGATCGTCGTAATGTGGTTTTATTGTAATACGGGGCAATCGTAATGCGAGGCACCACTGTACTTTTGTTCAACAATTTCTTTGCCGAATTCTTTCTTCATACAACTGTATCTTTTCTGAGTGTCCTGGGTCCAGGAGACCCCTTTTATAAAATGACAAGTGTGATCACTAGCTACAGTATGTGCAGAAGCAAAAATTTAATATTCATTTTGTTCTGGAATAGAGATGGGCCAGAACTGCTGGTTCGGCAGTTCGTGCGGGGTTATTTATTGGCCAAATGGGTGTTTGGTGCTTAAGAAGCCTCATCTCTCTGGCGGGGGCCAACTCAGAGACGGCATCCTATTTTCCCTGCCCCACCTCTGCAAGGCATGACCTCTGAGTGGGCATCCTTGAAAGAGGAAGGGCTTGGAAGGGCTGAATACCTGCTCAGCTGGTAAACGAACTAGTGTGAACCACTGAACTGGAAGTTCGTGCCCATGTCTATTTGGGAGGTTTTTTTGGGGGGGGGGGGTTCCTCCTCTGGTTTTGGATTCTTTCAGCGACAGGCCTTTTTTGTAAGCCTGAAAGTACACAGATCTTCCAGGGGTTTTCCAGTTCAGATTTTCCATCCTGGTTTCTGATGCTGGGCCCAACCGAACCCTACAACATTCTCAAATATAGTCTTAAAAAAAGCAGGGGCAAGTCAACAGACATTCATTGAATCCAAAGCTGGGCAATGACAACAGTACATTAAAAAGAAGCAGCCGTCGTCCACAGACCTATACAGGCATTAAGGTTATTTGAAAAACACTTTTATCATCCTATCACTATCTTCATCATTGTCATCGATTCATCAGCAAGAAACAGTGCAGATGAGAAAGGGAAACCCATCATCACAATCAAGATGAGCACACGCGCTCACTAAGGAGAATTTTATCAAACCCTCCTGGAAATAGGTGGGGACCGGAGAGATACCTGTCCCTCCTACCACTTTGATCGCTTCAGTCCGGAAGCGCAGGCCGTAGTCCACCAGGCGAAGGGAGGGCCGACAAACTCTGAAGAATAATGGAAATGAGGCGCAGTCCCTTCATACATCAGTGAAACAAAAGAGCCAAAAGACGCAGGATAATCGAAAATACAAAAGAAATCCATAATCTTCATTAACTACTCTTTCAGAATCCCGAATCTTTCGTATTGCAGAGGTTCTCTTTCAGCAAACCGTAAAAGACTCTGAAAAAACAAAAGGAAGGGTCTCTGGGGTTTCTCTCCTTCAGGGTAACCGGAAGGTTCCACCTCTAGCGATTGCTTCTCATTTTTAAAAACAAAACTTGAATCTAAATCAACTCCTTTCCCACCCCCCCACCCCCCCGGGCAAAACCTGGGGAAATGCCTCCAGTACCCCATACACAGAAGGTGTGGCAGTGGCTTTTAAGTAGAAAAACGAAATGAGTGAAGAAGAAAATCCGAGGAGTGTCACAGAGCTGTGTTTGGGCTTCTGGTGGTGGGGACACAGGTTAAACCTCTAAGAATGCTGTTTGGGAATAAACAGGAAACCACAGAACCGAGAAGCTTTAGGTAAAGAACGCCATTAGAAATGCAGAACCAACATGTCTTGGTCATTCTGTCAGGGCTTGATGCACGGCCTGTATTATAAACAGAGCGAATAACAAGCACAGTTTCTACTTAAATTGTGGCCCTTATTGGCCAAAACCCTGTTTACGATTTATGCTTGCCTTGAGAGGAAATTGTGTGAGTCCTGCCGGGGAATTGTCATTTGTTCAAAGGTTGCTGGTTGCATTCTTGGGTGTGTGCCTGATGACCAGCACATTGTTAACAAGTCACCACCACCACATATACATGATTTCCCTTATACCAGCATAAGATTTTGGCCATTACAGTGGTGCCTCGCAAGACAAATGCCTTGCAGGACGACAAACTCGCAAGACAAATGGTTTTGGCAATGGGGGGTTGATGACTCGCAAGAGAAATGTTCCTATGGCCGTGATTCGCAAGACGAATGTTTTCCGTTTTTTTGTTCCTGCCTCGTGTTTGCTGATTTTTAAATGTTTTTTCTATGATGTTTAAAAAGTTAAAGTCTTTTGATTGAAATTTCTGAAATCATCTGCACAATATGTATGTCTTTAAAGAGCACTTAATAAACCCTTTGTAAACCAAATCTGACTTTGTTCTGACTTTTTTGCCCATAGGAATGCATTAATTAGATTTCAATGCATTCCTAAGGGAAAACGCATTCTGCAAGACGAATTTTTCGCAAGACAACATTAACCGTGGAACAAATTAAATTCGTCTTGCAAGGCACCGCTATACTTGCTTCTACTATGGTATCTAAGGATAAATTGATTATATACCTTCAACATGGTAGGGAGCTTCTGATCAAAGGAAGGGTGCCCCTTCAACCCACCATGCGCAGAACGATCATCATTCTATGGCCTGTTGTTTCTTGGTGGATCCATGCTGGTGCCAACTCTGTTGGCACTTGCCAGTTGAGCCTGCTGTCTGACTGTAGTGATTTTGTACAATGTGCCTTACAGCTGTGGACGTGATCACGGCCTTGCTGTGTTTTTCAGTTACTGCATCTACTTCCGTCTGAAGCAGGCAAGTGTGGCCTGCCATCTGCACCTCTGGAGCCGCCAACTGGTGAGAGACAGGCGTGTCTGTGTGGAGTGCCAAAGCGGTGCCATGAGCAGCAGCAAACGATGCCAAGGGGATGGCCTGCGAGGATCCAGGTGGGTGGCTGGGATGTCATGTCCCCTGTATGCTGTCATTTCCCTGAATGGCTACTGGATCCAGAGCATCTTCTAAAAAACTCACTCCAATTACTCATGTTGTATCCCTTGCTTAATCATTGCATATCATCTCCCCCCCTCCACTCCATTATATTAAAAACTTTCCAAAATCCCCTTATCACACTTTTGGGGCGTTCTTCATATTATATTCCAAGAAAAAAAAACTGGCTTCCCAGAGATCTTGGATCAGAACTGCCCATCATCACCAATTCATGGAAGTAATTCCGAGACTGCTTGAAAGGGGAAAAGGGACAGTTTTCCAAAGTTTTCTCTATATGTACAAATAGACAATGGGAACTTTGTACGTCTTCCTTCAACAAAGCTGGAGTTAGCGGCATTGGACCCCCGTGTCCTTCAAAATTCATGTGTTATGGCCCCTGAAACATAACTACAAAGCATAAATAGTTGATTAACTAAGGCACGCACACACGCACACACACACGCGCACACACACACACACACACACACACACACACACACACACACACACACACAGAGACAGAGAGAGAGAGAGAGGGAGAGAACAGATGAGTTTACTATACTAAGTGTACACCATGCCCCAGAACCCTCATCAATGGCCACATGGAACTGCCATGCCAGGAGAGGGATGCTAGCTTTGTTGTTGCCATTAGACTGGCTATTTAGCAACACAGCATTTGCTGAACATTTATTTATCTATTGAAATGCTTATTTACTTATTGGAACATTTATTTATTTATTTATTTTGAAAAAAGTCCATGCCTAATCAAAGCCAGTTCAAACCTGTGCAATTCAAGGGAGAAATGTCATCTGCTGGAGTTTGTTGGAATTGTTTTGATTTTATATCAGTTTTTAATCTGTTCTCTTTTTTTGTCTGCGCAGAGATGATCTAGCGCTAAACCAATGCACCAATGGAGTGATATAGTGATCCAGCGTTAGATCCCTCTATCCCGAAACAGTGTGTTTCAACTTACTATGTTGCCAGAACACCACCCTAGGCCATGCCCCCCTCACTCCTTTTGTTGAACAAAAGCAAACGATCACACAGGCAAAACACCATTCAAATCAAGGTTCTTAGAAAAAAAAAGTCTTCAAGGCCTTTTGGTGGCAGCGAGGGAGTCCAGATTGGAAGGGGGAAAGGACAGACTGATTTGCATTGACCTTTACGTCGTATGGTCGTTGAAAAACACTTTTTCTCGAGCGAATTGCGAAGTATTTTCCAGTGCAGTTAAATGTTGAGGGATGATTCCTACTCAGCTGAAACTTGCAAGAGCAGTGCTTGAGAGCATTCAGCTACGGGAATCCTGTCCTCTCTGTTTTGATTGGCAGTTTCCTTTTCTCTGGAGATTCATTTCCTGTCTTGGGATGCTCAGGTAACGGGATGAACCAGGAAAAGTAACCCACTGTATTTCTTTTTTTGCCTTCCCCACCTTTAGAACATTCTGGACCGCAGCTTCTATCGCTGGCTGCCAGGGATCCTGGGTGCAAGAGGCTTCACAAGAGAACTGTGTGTGCCCTCCATTTTCCTTCATCTTTGTGTGACCTTCCACCATGTTGGCTGACAATCATGACAGAAAGAGAGAGAAAGAGAGAGAGAGAGAGAAGGATGCACACCAACCACAAATCTTGATTTTGCTAAATAACAGGCTGAAAAAGCAAAGGGGGACATGAATGCAAATCGTATGTCGCTTTATACTTCACACTTATTATAAATCCGTGTCTTATTCACCTGGGTCAATACACACGCACACACACACACATTTTATATTGACACCCTAACTATATAATCTTTCAAGCACAAGCATTTTCTTCTTTGAACAACAGAAAACAACAAAGTGCATACCTCTGGGGGAAAAATTCCACCTACCACCATTAAAACTGAAGACAATGTATGTTTGTGTTTTCTGATCTATCACATATTTTTATCTAGGTGAAGGAGTAAACAGTAGCTTCCTGCTTTTTTGTGACCCTGAACAGAAAATGGAAGATGTGATCATTTAGGTGTATCCACAAACCTCCAAATATGTCCAACGTCATGAGCGTCGCTCAAAGGTGACAGGAAGAAATGTCACTAAATTGCTCGTTTTTGGTGGACTTCCAAGAGCTCATTAAGGTCCACAAGAATTCTTGCCTTCAGTGCGAGAATGAGACAAGAGATGCTTTTCCCTGTCAAAGTTTATCTGCAATTTGTGCAAAAGTAGTGCTTTTTTCTGTTGTGAAGCACAGTGTGTGTGTGCGTGCACACACACACAAACACACACACACACACAAACAGAGCAAGCACAAAAGGACAGCTGATCAAAAAGACACAAACAACCAATCTGATGATGGGAGTTTTTAAAATTCCAGGCAATGAGGCTGCAACTTGTCCGTTAGCAGGTGAGTTGTGAAACACCAACAACAAAATTAGTCTCACAAATGCGAAAGCTCTAGTTGAAACCACAGCTGAAGATCTTGCCATCTCATAGGCAAGGAGAAAATGTTGCCGTTTCTCGAAAGCTTATCAAGCCAGTGTTTATATCTCTATTGTCAAATACAAAACAAAATAAGGGAAAGAAACACACACACACACACATACACAGACAATAGGAGACCAACAGGAGCAGAAAATCCACTGGTAAAGCGAAATGCTGCAGAACCTTTCCTAAAAGGCTATCATGAGCAACAACAACAGTGACAAGTGGTTTGATTTGCAGCTTATCTTACAGTTCAATTCGCTTTAGTCATCATACAGGGGTCTCAGATGGATTTGAAACCAATGTCCATACTGGCTGCTCAATATGATCCACATTTCAGTCTACAGCCCTTCCTTCCTTCCTTCCTTCCTTCCTTCCTTCCTTCCTTCCTTCCTTCCTTCCTTCCTTCCTTCCTTCCTTCCTTCCTTCCTCCCTCCCTCCCTCTGTCATTTGGTAGTTTGCAATAAAGCCACTTGGTTTCTAAAGGGTTGCAGAGTACCAGGGAAAAGGCAGCAGCTTTCTAAACTTCTCTGTAAAGTACACAGGAATATATAAACATACCGGTGAAATATATGTAGTCTTCTGTATTTCATCAAGGCTGTTTTTATTTTATAGCATTTAAAAAAGATCTGCGTGGAGGTGATCTAGCGCTAAACTAGTGTATCAATGCAATGACTCATTGTTTATGAAAAAGTTTTTTTAGGGACACTCGGGGCAGGATCATGTAGGTGGGGATTCCTACAGTTCATAAAACATGATGTCCCAATGGCCTGCATCACCACAACACCACCCGCAGACATCCCCCCCCCCCGTCCATTTGCAGAAGGAAAGAACTGATCACCCAGGCAGAAAAGTCTTCAAATTGTTTCAGCTTGACAAAAAGTAGTAGCTGCCCAGTGACAGAGGAAAAAAAACACACATCAGAAGCAAAAAGGTCCAAACTGGATTCAATTTAGCCTTTGCATCATGTGATCCGTTTTTTAAAAAGTGTTTGAATCCATTTCTTCTATAACCAGAGCAAATTCCGGAGCATTTGACCATCCATGTAGTTACAGCCCTGGAAAGAGAGGTGGTGATATCAATGGCAATTCTGAATTGCACAGGGGATGTTACCAAAACTGGAAAACACAAATAGTGAGGTAAGATGTGGAAGAGTCAGCCGTGCACAAAACAACAGGTTCAGGGTGGGCTGTGGTCTCCTATGTCAGTGCTGGGGTGTGCGTTGTTTCTAAAGATGCTGTCAAAGGGTCAAAACGTCAGCTCTTTTCCCCCCCTAGGTTGATGTCTTGATGTATTCTTTTGAAGGCGCCTGTCAGAATGGCTTAATTTTGCAGTTATGAGCAGTTCAGAATTTGGATGGTTCTCTACAACGGGACGTGGTGACACTATTGGCTAAACCGCAGAAGCCTGTGCTGCAGGGTCAGAAGACCAGCAGTTGTAAGATCAAATCCACATGACAGAGTGAGCGCCCGTCGCTTGTCCCAGCTCCTCGCCAACCTAGCAGTTCGAAAGCATGTAAATGCAAGTAGATAAATAGGTACCACCTCGGTGGGAAGGTAAAACGGCGCTCCCTAGTCACGCTGGCCACGTGACAACGGAAATTGTCTTTGGACAAGCGCTGGCTCTATGGCTTGAAAAACGGGATGAGCACTGCCCCTTAGAGTTGGACCCAACTGGACTAAAAATGTCAAGGGGAATATTTACCCTTACCTACACGGTTTCCGTTGGGGTTTGAGCCCTTGCGTCTTTGGGGGGAAAAACACAACACTGTCCTGCTGGATGCTTCCATAGGCATCCATTCAGCAGTTCACCCAAATGACAAGTCTCGCACGTTTGCACGAATGCCCGTGAACCACCTGTTGCTTTTCTTGTGTCAGGCAGCATCAGGTTCAGGATCCCTTTGCTTCGGGGCTTGTGCCTGCCTGCGAATGTTTGCACAGTTAAAGACACAAAAGTTACCCACTGCGGATTTCTGACATTGAGCTAAATAGATGAGAATGTTCTTGCTATGCAAGTTTGGCAAACTTTTCCCAGCTCTGAAAAGAGTCAGAATTGTTGCCGAAAAGAGAACAAAACCTTACTTCGTTCGGTCCAGAGGACAGAACTAAATATAACGGTCTTCAGTTACAGAACTGCAGAAATAGGACTTTGGTTTTATTGTGCACAGTCAAGAGTTGAAAGCTAGAGAGGATGTTATCCAGACGCCGTCTGTTCCCGTTATCTGTGAAGGGAGCAGGCGATGATGCAATAAAAGCCACATCACAACCCTATCTGGCACTCACAAATGTGGCTGACAATTTTTTTTTTTTTGTAAGAGATAGCTGTGTTACGTCTGTGCAAGCATTACAGGCAACAACAAAAGAAAAAAAATTAAGAACAAATAAAAAGGAGAAAAACATTGTAGCACATTAAAGACTGTTATATTTTAATTTAATTTAATTTGTGAAAAAAAGCCCCACTTCCTCGGACACAAGAGAGAAATATAGTGTGGCAGATTTTTATACGTGTATATGTAGCATCAACATAAAGAGATCATGGTTGGTTGGTTGGCTAGAAACTTGCAAACAAAATTCATGTTGTTTCTATTATTGTTATCCTATGCCAGGGATTCATATATCCTTCTATAGCATACAGTAGTAGGATCCCTGTATCTGTGGGGGATTGGTTCCAACCCCCCTCAGGGAATGCTGAAAACGACAAATAATAGTGAACACTAAACATAGCATGGCAAAAGAAAAAAAAAATCCAGAAAAAAGAATTTTCACCATGTACAGTGGTGCCTTGCAAGACAATGTTAATTCGTTCCGCAAAAATCACTGTCTTACGAAACATCGTCTTGCAAAAATAAAAAGGCCATTGAAATGCATTGAAACCGGTTCAATGCATTCCAATGGGCTGAAAACTCACCGTCCAGTGATGATCCTCCATAGGGGTGACCATTTTTGCTGCCTGTAAAAAGGGAAATCCATCCCTAAACACAGCGGGGAGCCATTTTAATTACCCGGTGGCCATTTTGAATCCGCCGATCAGCTGTTAGAAAAACATCGTTTTGCGAAGAATTGGTTCCCGAAGCAGGGAACCGATCATCACAAAGCGAAAAAAACCCCTATTTAGAACATCGTTTTGCGATTGCAAAAGCGATTGCAAAAACGTCATTGTGAAGCGGTTTCGTCGTTTAACGAGGCAATCGTTAAGTGAGGCACCACTGTATTACCAGAACTGACCACTAGAAAGAGCCAGAAACCATGCTCTGTATTGCAACAACAAAAATATATAGCATGGTCTCTGGCTTCCTCTGCTGGCCAGTTTTGATAAATACATCATGAAAATATAGATTTATAATTTTTTCTTTTAACATTTTAAATAATATTTTAAGACCACACATAAGTAAAACCCTGGATACTGATTGCATGGACAAGGGAACCCTACTGTACAAGCTTCAATAGAATAGATCTGAATATCAACAGAGACATCATCCCCTTGTAAAAAGCCACATTGACTCACACATTTTGCAGGTTTCTCACCAACAGACTCTGTATTTTGATGCCATGTATAAATGTACAAAAATCTGCCATGCTCTCTCTCTCTCTCATGTCTGCGGAAGTGGATTTTATGTACAAAAACTCGTGTTAAAATATGTCTTTAAAGGACCACAACATTTTTGTCCTTTTTATTTGTCTTTTCTTTAAAAAATAAATAAATCTGCCTGTAATATTTATTTTGTTTTCTCAGCGGTGGCAGGGATGCTTCATTTAATGTTCCTTCGTTAACAGACAGTCTCTGCTAATTCTTCGTTTTAAATCTCAACCAACCCGTTGAAGACATACCTTGCGTCAAGTCTGAGTTATATTTTTCACGTGCTCAACGCTAGAGATGAGCGCGAACGTTTCGCTGGACGGTTCGTGCCGGTTCGTTTACCAGCCGAACAAGGGTTTGGCGCTTCTCAGCCCGGTTTCCTCCAGCGGGCACCCACTCAAGAGGCAACACCGCGAGGTGGCGAGGCAGGGAAGCCTGGCCGCTGCCTCTGAGTGGGTGCCCCCTCGAGGAAGCAGTGCTGGGAACCCCTAAACACCAATTCACCCAGAAAACGAACAGACACAAAACAGCCGAATCAATGGTTCATGTCCATTTCTATTCACCATTACCACTCAGCAACCATATGGATACCTATTGGTTGAGTTTCTAACTATCCCTAACTGTTTTGATCCTTAATGTGGTTCGCCCAGCTCAGGCACCGTTTATTGCCACAGCTTTTTCATTGCCACAGTCTCGAATCATGCTGTCTTGGGAGCCTATTCTGAATAAAGATTCTCCAGGGTGCAACTGTGTGCTGTGGTTTTATCACTCAGGTAAACCATAGGCTGATCTTGGTGATTTGAGAAGGGGAAAGACTGTAAAATATGCAGATTCTGCCACAGAGAAGTTGCATTTATACCACCTATTTGGCATTTGTTAGGTAGGGTTAAACCGCAGAAGCCTCTGTGCTGCAAGGTCAGAAGACCAGCTGCTGCAAGATCAAATCCACATGGAATGAGCTCCCATCGCTTGTCCCAGCTCCCGCCAACCTAGCCGTTCGAAAGCATGTAAAAATGCAAGTAGATAAACAGGTACCACCTCGGTGGGAAGGTCATGGCGTTCCGTGTCTAGTCGCGCTGGCCACGTGATCATGGAAACTGTCTACGGACAAACGCTGGCTCTATGTCTTGGAAATGGGAATGACCACTGCCCCCTAGAGTCAGACACGACTGGACTAAATGTCAAGGGGAACTTTTACCTAACTATTTGGTATTTATCACCCTGCTCACTTTAACGCCAGGCCTGGTGTAGAATCCTGCAGGACTCAAAAACCTTCCTGTTTGTGAGACTATGGTGTTCCAGTAAAGGTACCCACTCTGGCCCCTTGTTCTTGCTCTGAATGATGACAATTCCTGAGTCAAGCTAGACTTAGTAGCTCGTTGTAGCAAAATTCAACCAAGTATCTTAGCCCCAGTTTTGTAAGTTACAAACTTTTGTGGGATGCGTCTGAAGAAACAGGCTGTCATTCCCTAAAAAGCATGTCTGTCTTCAGAGCGGCCTAAAAATCTTCCTCATTTTTGCTTGTTTTGGAGATCCAGGGCCATCCTTGTCATTAATAAGAGGGAGGCAGCTGCCAAAATTTTTTTCACACAAAATAATGGAGGGGCAAATTGGTAATTATTCTATTTGTTGCTTTGAATGTTTACAGCCAAGGATGAAATAAGGTTCTTGTGGGATTTTTTCCCCTTCATGTGCCAAAACCCTGCAAAGCTTTCCTAGAGGTTGTGTAGTTACTGTTTAGTTCAGAGGTTGCCCTGAAATAATTCTTATTTTGCACCCTAAAACTCATGGTGCCCCTAAGAATGAGTGACCTTCGAAGGGTCTTGTCATTAACTGTGATCAGCTCTTGCAAATTCTTGCAAATGTCCTTCATTGAGTCAATCCGTCTTGTGTTAAATTTTCCTCTTTTCCCATTGCCTGCAACTTTTGCCAGCATTATTGTCTTTTCCAAAAAGACTTGTCTTCTTATGATGTGTTCAGAGACCGATAGCCTTCACAGAGTCATTTTTGCTTCTGGTAAATTCAGGCTTGGTCTTCTGTCTTTCTGGTAATGTAGGAAAATGACTCCTTTGAAATGGCTGGTTGGACTCCTTTTCTTGGACTGCTCGTTTGACTGCAGAGGCAAAAACGAGTTAGAAGAAAATAAAAGACTGTCGTTTACCCAGGAAAATAAGAGGCCATCTGGGATTTTGGTCCCAGGAAACAGTTATCGTCAGTTAACATAGCATTTTAGTAAAGCAATGTGTTGGAGCCACAATTTTTATTTGAAAACTAAATTTAATTTGCACTTAACGACCTTGGAATAAGGCATCCCCCAAGGGCCAGAAATAAAGGAGAACATAAAGGGGAGCAACTGTACAAGGAAAGACTGCCCGTGGAAATTGGTCCTGTTGTAATGCATGAGCCTAATTTCCCTTCCAAAGGCTTTAGACAGCTTTCCCCATTGCAAAGCGAAGGGATAAGGAAGCTGTAGCAAATTAAGGTGACATCCTGAGCGTTCAACCCCACCGTGCTTGGTGGCGTTCCCACCGTTCCAAAAAGCCAGCTTGGTACCCCTGAATGGCTGCAGTCCTGTGGGTCCCAGAGAATAACAGCCACAGGTGTTGTTTTGTTGGCGATGGTCAAGCAACCGGGAAGGCCTTCCCGACTTGGGAAGGCCACCCATTCCATGGCATGGGAGCAGGGGCTTTTCAAACCCAAGGTGTGCAATGGCCCCCTTGCTTAGAACAGGCGAGGGGACAGATCCTGAAGCTGAGGCCCCAATACTTTGGCCATCTCATGAGAAGACTCCCTGGAAAAGACCCTGATGTTGGGAAAGTGTGATTTTATTGTTTTTATGTTCTATTGGAAGCCGCCTAGAGTGGTCGTATATAGACCAGATGGGTGGGATACAAATCAAATCAAATCAAATCAATCAATAAATAAAAGGGAGAGGATGATAAACGGATGGGAAAGGCAGTGTTAAATATTTTGTTCAGTGCTGTCGACTTGCCCTGGATTTATGGCGAAGAATCGGTGATTTCCAGCTCTTGCAAACTCAGTCTTGTGGCTTCCTTGAGGGAGTCAGTCCATCTTGTATTGGGGTCTTCCTCTTTTCCTGCTGCCTCCCACTTTTCCCAGCCTTAGGGTCTTTTCCGGAGAATCTTGCCTTCTCATGAGCAGAACAGCGTCCGTTTCTATTTATTTGCCTCGAGAGACAGTTCCAGGTTTGATCTGATCTTGGAGCTTTAGACATCGAAGGGGAGAATCGGGGACATTTTCGCTCACCCTTTCTTACAATCCCCTTTTTCCTGTCCTCCCTTTCCACTCCTGGCCTTCCCAGTGCCTCTTTCCTTCCTCCCATGTGAAACCTAACTAGCAAAGTTTTCTTATATATCATTAACCACTTTCATTTAAGAACGGGAAACAGTTGTCTTTCCGGACGTTTTGGACCTCAAAGCCTATCATCCTACCGAGGATGGTCAAAGTAGATAAAGGATTCCCCACAGAGAGTTCAAAACAGAAAATTTCTGTCCCCCCCCCTTCCTAAAAAGACATCATTGTCTCAATTTCATCTATTTTCCAACCGCTTCTTAATCTTCAGTTCTTAAACGTTGCTGGGATGATGGTTCCTATTGCTTCCCATTGGGGTGGCCCATTGTTATGATGGGAAAATGGGAATTATAATCCCAGCAACATTTAAAGAGCGGATGATTCGCACCCATGACAGGTCACCCAGACTTCCAAGTTGAGTACACTCCTCTTGAGCAACCTCTGGTAGATCAACATCTGGAGATCCAACACAGGAAAACATCTGGAGATCCAGAAAACATCTGGAGACCCACCACCGGAAAAAAAACTTTTTGGGGATGAAAACTGGGAGACACTTCTTGATGGCTTTGGGCGCTGAGTAGCCGTCTGCCCCGGAGGCTGGAGATGAACAGATCCCGCATTAAGAGGACCTTGAACACCTTCCTTTCCAAAATATTGTGTGTCTACATAGGTGGAGGGCTCTCTTCCCTAGGCTATGCAGTTACTCTACGGTGAGAGAAAGAGGATTCATGGCTCTTGCCAGTCCGAGTCCAAAGCATTTCGGGTGCTTTCCAAGACCACGAGGTTTTAAAAATCACAGGTTATTGGTCTTTGCAACAGCGTACGTGAGTCTGGGACTCACTGTCCTCCGACCCAATCCAGGCCTGTTTGAAAGGTGCCTCAGCTTGCAAGCCGGCTGTGTTTTCCAGTGTTCAGCATCGATTTATGGACAGCAGTCGGTCATACTTCCACGGGCAGTTAACATAGGAGGGAGGGGGTTTCTGCCCTTAATTAAGGCGGATAATGGAAAACATTTCAAAACCAGTTCCTAAGCTATATGTATTAATTTAGAGAGACTGCTATGGTTCAGTAAACAAACAAACACGCTTTATTGAGCCAAAACAAGAAGATTCAGCTCCAAATTGTTTTCTTCTGCCCTCCAGGGCGATCTGATGAGCTCCTTATAACAGGAACAAGATGCGAAACCCTGAACGTGAGCGCTGGGCGGTTCAGAAAAATCAGGAACCTCTCGTACAGCGACGTCTGCGCTTTGGAAGCTTTACCTTTGAATCCTCCTCGCACCGTGATGATGGCGCTCACAACCTGCAGGTAGATCTCTACGGCTTAAGACGACGACGCTGGCCCCAAAGGACCGAGGCTATTCCTCATGATGGAGTGGCTGGGGTTAAAATATAAAATATCCACCCTGGTCCACAGCTGCCCAGTATAATTGGTTCTGGGGCAGGGACTGGCAAAGCAGGTTGCGACTGAGAGACGTCAACCCGCCCTGCATTCCTCCTTGTCAGCGGAGGGCCCCAGTTTGCCGGTCCCAGCTGTAAGGCCACCTCTACCATTTTAAACTGGTCCCCCATAGAGCAGGGGACTCTTTCTACAGGCCACCCTCCCCACCCAAACAGGGGCTCTTTCCCCAGCTTCTGAAACTCAGAAAAAACTGGGCTGCCGCGCGAGAGGGGAACATCTGGAGAACTTGGGCAGGTTTTGAGAATTGTGATTTCTCCCACCCAGTCTGGCCACTGGCTTGCTCCCATGAGACAGGGAAGGGAACATGCCTGTCCTTTGCCCGGCTGGCGATCCTCTTGAGCAGCTCAGCCTCCTGGCTCTCCTGCAAGCGCTGTCTCTACAGGGACACCGGTCTACACACCTGTCTTCCCTCTGAAGCCAGCAGGAAAGCCCCCAGAGCCGTTGGCTCCTGTCTGAGGGTGTGTGTCCGTGTGCATTTGTCCAAAACTGCCTACGAGAGTAGTAGCTCTCTCTGTCTTTCAGGCAAGAAGGTGTGATAGGGATCTCCAAGACGGAGAAAGGGACTGTGATCCTGGTTCATTCTCTCTCTCAGTGATGCACTGAACGGAGACCCCCAGGATCAGCTCCTGCTTCCCGACAGCGCTTGCTCTAAGCCGATCGCAGGAGCCACTCCGTGGCCAGCAAGCAGCTTCTGGACGGACCGAGCTTCACATCTCAAGTCCTGGGAGGAGAGATGGATGCCTTCGGCCGCCGGCAGCTTTCCCCCTTCGGCCTTCTCCAGCATCTCGATCGCAAGGACAGCCTTGACCAGCAGGGCGGCGACAGCAATCTGGACTTTTGGACAAACCAGAGCCTTCAAGTGCAGGGAAACGTCACCTGGAACGCAAGAGGCATGCTTGAGAATCTACAGGACGGCCAACGATCACCCAGGCTTGCCCACGCAGGACCCACAGCCCACCGCCGACCCTTAATTTTATGCCCGTTCTTCCTTGTCCTCCGCCATCTTGTTCCCAGAAACTCTGGGCAGTATAACTAGTGGCGAAGGCTTCTGGGGGCCGCTCTCCAAGAACACTGGGGCTATCCAAGGGTGGGCATTACTTTGCTAGGAGGAAAGAGACCATCTGCTCTACTGAGTTACAGGGTTCGATGGTGCGGAGGAGGCGACCACAGATGCCACTGGGTTAGTCCTGGCCACATATAGAGGGAATCCCCAGACTGTGGCCATCCTGGAATAGAAGGCGAGGGTCACAACCCATCAAGCACGAGGTCTGCTTTCCTCAACCCCCAAACCAGCTCCTCCCAAATTCCTGCATCTTAATATTTAATCAGGTGTTCCATGGTCGGACTGAGGCATGCAAGGAGAGAAGGGGAGAGGGGAAGGGGGAGTGGAATATATGGGAAGACGACGTGGCATGGCTGGCGCATTAAAAGGGCACCCACCACACCCCAGTATTCCACTCCAAGTCCCTCTCTGTCTAATATGAAACGACTGGGAATCGATAAAGCTGGCTAGATCGCTCAGTGGGTTAGGAGAGGTGGAGAGTTCGATTCCCTACCGGGCCCTCCTGGGAGAAGAGCCAGCCTGTGGGGCCTTGGGCAAACTGCACAGCCCCAGGGTACCCCCCAGGAAGAGGAGAAGGGGAAACCATTTCTGAGTACTCGCTACCTAGAAAAACCCTCAAAAGGGTCACCGTAAGTCAGAACTGACTTGATGGCACACAATGATTATTATTTTATTATTAGGAAAATACAAAAACAAAACTGGGTCCAACTATCTTCATCGTCCTTGATGTCTGTTTTCATAGTCCACAGGACTAGAAACCTGCTTTTTAAAAAATAATTTGTTTTTTTTAATGAATACAGATCTCCTTGGGATGCTGACTAGTGACGGGCACGAAACACTTCGTGCCGTGTTGTCTTAAGTCATCAGCATGTGCTGCTCCTTCCCTCCCTGCTGCATGATCTTCCATTCCAACAGGAGCCTGGGCTTCCCTTCTCTGCCTCCTCCAGCAGCTGCCCACTCAAAGGCAGCACTGCCAGAATCCCTGCCCTGCCCCCTCATCTGAGAGGGCGGCTGCTGGAGGAGGCAGACAATGGCAGGTCAGTGGGATGGGGAAAGTGAATGCACGGCATCTGCGGTCTCGCAATGACAACTTAGACAACATGGTACAAAGTGCATTGTGCCCATCTCTAATACTGACTTTTGGGGTTAAAGATCAATTTCTGTGCTTGAAGGAGGGAATCACAGAGCCACAGAATTGCTCCAATGTCTGGCTGCCTGCCCATAAAACACCCTTCTTACCTCGACTCCACCACATCCGGCAGTACTGAAGGTCGGAGAAGAGCCCAGGCCCGGTGGCTTTTAGCCAGTCCTGCATCGGCCCCCAGAGTTCTGGAGAAGTGGATGCTCCATCCAGGAGCTGGAGGAGAAAGGGGAGCAGAGTTTGGGAGAGGACCGCAGGCTCTGCGTAAACGTTGGGCTCGTCCTCTTTATACAGACTGACAGCCCTGTGGAAGGAAGTGGGGGACAGAGAGAGAACGTGTAAAAGAGAGACAGAGATGCTAAGAAAAGACTGTACTTGATTTAATGAAGTCTTTTCCAACTGGGTGTCTTCCAGATCTTTTTGACTACAGCTCCCATTATCCCCAGCCTCCAGGGCCCAACCAGGACGGAGTGGCCTGGTCTGAGATTTTGAAAATACAGACCACTGTTGTTGACAGGGTCAATTAATTCTTGCAATGGAGCAAATCTAGGCTTTTAAAGGAGGCACTGTCAAATCTAGAGTTGTGAAGGCTTCTTGGACTACAGCATCCAGAATTCCCAGAGAGCTGTAGTCCAAAATATGCACACTAGAGTGAGGGATCGTTAATGAATGATTGATTTAAAATGTGAATAAATAAAGTGGATGGAACCAAGGGGGCACACTATTTTATACTCAACATGATAAGAGATGTTGCTTCTGACCTCATCAAGCCCATAAGTATGTATGTATGTATGTATGTATGTATGTATGTATGTATGTATGTATGTATGTATGTATGTATGTATGTATGTATGTATGTATGTATGTATGTATGCATGCATGCATGCATGAATGCATGCATGAATGTATGCGTGTGTGTGTGTGTTTGTGTGTGTGTGTGTGTGTATTTTTACCCCATCTTTCTCCTGACAAAAGGACCCAAGGCAGCTTTCATCATTAAAAACACAACATTAAAAGCTAAAATCAACAATTTTTTTCAAATATTAAAGAAGACTTAATAACACTATCTTTAAAATAAGTTTAGAAGCAACAAGATATAAACTATTCCATTTGTTATCTCCTAGACAGACAGTCTCTGAGGGAAATCCCACTTGGAGAGAAAGAGATTGGTTTGCATGAAGAAGGACAGCGAAGATGGGGCCAGGCTGGCCTCCAGTGGGAGGGAGTTCCAGAGTCTGGGAACAGCCACAGAGAAGGCCCTTCTCCTGTGTCCCCACCAAATGTACCTGTGAAGGTGGTGGGACCGAGAAAAAGGCCTCCCCTGAACCCCCAGAAAGGCTCATAAAGGGAGAGCGGATTGTGCCGTAAAACCACAACCTCTGCCTTTTAGTCCATAAAGGGCTTCTGAGCCTTTGCTATCTCATCTGTCCTCTACATCAGTGGTCCCCAACCTTGGGCCTCCAGATGTTCTTGGACTACAACTCTCAGAAGTCTTCACCACCACCTTTGCTGGCCAGGATTTCTGGGAGCTGAAGTCCAAGAACATCTGGAGGCCCAACGTTGGGGACCACTGCTCTACACAGCCCACAAGATCAAGACTTTTAATCAGCTGGAGCAATGATGCTATCAATGCCCCTCTTCAGATTTGCCTGTTTCCTCTGAGATAGGCACAGTCTTCACGATAGGTTTGAAGGCACGTGTGTGCATACTTCCCACAAATAATCTATTGTTGTTATTATGTGAACTATTTGGGGGGTGGTTTGGTTTTGACTGGACAACTAAGAACCCTTAGCTTTACAAAAGACCTGCCCCTGCTAGAGATCTATATTCCTAGTGCTGGTTGGTTGATTGATTACACCCCCGCCTGAAATGCTGGACTGTTCTTGGGGGAATGGTTTGCTATTCTGATTGCTGGCCCTTGAGTATTTACACCACTGCCTTTTTTGAAATCCTGCAGAGTCCCTGCTGATCAGACTTGTCTGGACGGTGCCACCAGGTGATTTTCATGCAGGCAACGTTTTGATCCTAATCTGAGCTGGAGAAGAAAGGGGGGGATTCTAACACTCCCCTCTCTTGGAGCTGAATTTGACTAAGGTTTCCAGGTCGAATCCTGGCAAACTTCACAAATTTCTCCTCCAAAGCCTAAACTATTTTTTTGCTCTACAAATGCAGGAACAGGGGATACCTTTATTGGGCCATTAAGAAAATAAAACAAATAAATAAAGTGAGCTTTCTACGAGAACTGATCTTCCTCAGGCTCTGAGCCATGTTCTTGTGGGAAGCTCCAAAATTCAACGTTTATATTAAAGTCCCAAAAGTTTCATGGCTGCTGTTGTGGGGGCAGGTGTGGCTTCTTTGATGGAGACACCTGTGTAGACGGTAGTCTGCAAGATGCATGTGGGAGGAGGGTGGGATTTCAGTCCCCTCTTCAGCCAGTGGTTTCAAATTGATGACCCATCTCTTTAAAGGTACAACCTGATCCTGCATGTGTATAGTTGTGAGGACTGTACAGCCTTGTCCGGGTTTCCCCCCTCTGCCTCCCACCTGTCCGGCTTGAAATAAGGTCATTCATCCTCTCCCAGAAGTTACCAGAACTGACCACTAGAGAGAGACAGAGACTAGTGTTCACTATTAAAATAGTGTCTGCTATACAGTCGTGCCCCACTGGACGATTACCCCGTATAACGACGAATCCACTTAATGTTGAAGTTTTTGCGATCGCTTTTGCGATCGCAAAACAATGGTTTAAATGGTTTTTTTTCATTTCACGATGATCAGTTCCCTGCTTTGGGAACCGATTTTCGCTTTACGAAGATCAGCAAACAGCTGATCAGCGGGTTTCAAAATGGCCGCCAGCTGAAGAAAATGGCCCCCTGCTGTTTTTAGGACCGATTTTTCACTTAACAGGCACCAGAAAATGGCCACCGTATGGAGGATCTTCGCTGGACGAGCAGGTATTCAGCACATTGGAACACATTGAACGGTTTTCAATGCGTTTCAATGCGTTTAATTTTGTTTGACGATGTTTTCGCTCTACAGCGATTTTGCTGGAATGAATTAACGTCGTCAAGCGAGGCACCACTTTAATCTACATTTTTCAGCATCCATGGCGGGGGGGGGGCTTGGAACTGATCGCCCACAGATACGGGGGTCCTCCTGTATTTCTATTCCTCACCCCTTGGTCTCCAGCTCCGTTAAGGCATCTCTGGCTTCTGCTGTGGGGAGGTGATGCGCCAGGTACACAAAGGTTTGGGGGCAATCGCCAAATTGCTCCCGCACGAGTGTCAGGATGCTCAGAAGAGCTTTGTTGGTCTGAAGCAAGACGGAGGTGCTTTGACGCGGAACCCTTGAGAAGGGCTGCTGTTGTTGCATCAGGAGGCTGGCAAAGACGGACGCTTCCTTCCTCACTTCCTGGTCTTCATCCTGGAGCAGGCGAATCCCGGCGTCCAACAGGCTGAGGAGAGGGATAAAGTTAGAAAATAAATTATATTAATGGAGTGGTTTGGCGAAGTTTAAAAACAGTTAATGACAAATGAGTTTGTTCCTATGAGTTTGTTGAACTGTTCAGTAACAGTTTACAGAGTCAGCGGCTGAAATCCTGTTGTGTAGTAGCTACACGGGTGCAACCTGGTGTCCAGTTTTTTTGTGAAGACATGAAGAAAGCAGGCAACTTGACTGGGACACGGGACAAAACAAGATGTGGGGAATGGCCAGGCTCCGGCTAGACTTAACAAGAGAGCTGAGTTCAAATCTTCCGTGTATCAAAAACCCTTAAATAAATGGGACTTTGGTGCCTCCCTCTGTGTTAAAGGGAAATGAGCTCAACTCTGCCGCAATGAATTGCACTAAGGATGAGAGAAGTAAAAAGCTTGTCTCAAACATACCTGGCCGTGTCTTGGTGAGAAGGGAACCAAAAGCTAAGAAGTCTAGTTCAAAAGGTCACATCAAGCTCTCTCTTTTGAGTGTTTCAATTTCCCACAATGCCCTTGGTGTTACGCTAGGGCAGGGGCATTGTGGGAAGTAAAAAAAAAATCGTCATCGGGCGACGCAAAGAAAGCTCGGCCAAACTGAAGCAAAATCATCGAAAGCAAGGCAGGTGCCAACGATGCCAAGCAAGGCTGAGGAGGCCCAGTAGCTGCCCGGGAATGCCCGTTGCAAGGGCAACGTACCGGAGGGCCACAGCTTGAAGGGTTGAACCGGAGGATTCCCGGGCCTTCCGGATCAGAGGGACGCCCGCTATTTTAAGCGATTTTGCCACAGCCATCCGGAGCACCTCTGGCGAGAGGGCCCGGCTGCGCCGTTCTATGATGACACTCCACTTTTCCCATGCAGAATAATCTTCAGGACTGTCAACAAGAGAGAGGAAAAGTTACGTCGTCTGTAGGAAACCAAGCGTCAAAGGCTATTTAGCTCCTTTGAGAATAACAAAAACTCAACCTTTCTCCAACTTGATCAGCCTGGATCTTTAGGTGGTCGAAACAGCTCCGCCCAGACCCCCCCCCCCCAAAAGGAGAAACCAGCAGAACACTGGGGGTGGGTGGAAACCCCATCTCTAAGAGAAACAATTCTGGAAGAACTAAAGTTGTTACAGAATGCTCGCTGGCTTCAAGGGGAATACGGATTGGAGTTTCTTGGCAAAGGATGCTTCTGACTGGCCGGCACGCTGGAAAGCAACACATCGCACGGCACCGTTTTGTTTCAGTTACGACCTGTACTATATCTACAGAGAGGAAGACGATCCTCTGCAAAATGCACGGGCATTTTACTTTTATTTTAAATGCGTCTCCTTAAAACGTTCCTGACACTTCTCTCTGGTGTCAGGTATTGGCTGTGATCCTCTCGCCTAAATTACACTGCATAAGGCTGATGATATTATTAGCCTTCTGTGGTGTAACTTCAGGAACAGGATTTCTGCCATTTAAAGAAAAAATATACAGTGGTGCCTCACTTAACGACAATAATCCATTCCAGGAAAATCGCTGTTAACCGGAAACATCATAAAGCGTCCCTCAATGCGTTCCAATGGGCTAAAAACTCACCGTCCAGCGAAGATCCTCCATACGGCAGCCATTTTTGGTGCCTGTATAGTGAGGAATCCGTCCCTAAGCACAGCGTGGAGCCATTTTAAGCACCCAGCGGCCATTCTGAAAACCCGACAATCAGCTGTTTTTGATTGTCGTAAAGCAAAAATCGGTTCCTGAAGCACGGAACTGATCATCGCTAAGTGAAATTCCCCCATTTAGACCATCATTTTGCAATCGCAATTGCGATAGCAAAACATCATTATAAAGCGGATTCGTCGTAATGCAGGGTAATCGTTAAGCGGGGCATGACTGTATTGTTCACTTACCTATTTCAGCTACCACTTTTTAGACATACTTCACAAGGCAATTAAAACACTAATATTAAAAGGTTACTTACTTCAGAGTCAAGAGCAAAGCAAGAACACACAGCATGTGACCCAGAAGCTCCGGACCGAGACGGTCACTTTCCACGATAGAAAGTAGGATTCCCATGTGTTCAGCATGTACAGCCCCCAAGGGCTTATGAAGAAAACCTGAATTCTGAGCAGAGAGATTTTCATACACCTGCACGAAAGCTTCCATGTATAATTTTAGAAGCACAGGATCCGATTTATCCTTCAGCACCTCTCCAAGTTTCTCCTAATTCAAAGAAGAGAAACGGAGTTTGAGGAAAGGGGTGGAGAAATAGACATATAAAGTTAAAATATAAAGCAGAGAAAGAGACAATGGCCATTATCAAGTTGGTTCCTTAAAACCAATGGCAGCAATAGTGGTTATTTTAACTAGTTCCATCCTTGACTTGAAAATCTGTTTGGTAATTCTGGGACACGCAGAGGCCAAAGGCCAGCGGAAGGAACTTCCCAGGAAATGATAGGTTGAGGTCTCAAATCAGTGCGCCCAAAGTCGCCTGGACCCGGACCGGTTGCATCATTTATTGTATTTTTACTGTCTTGAACATTTATCTTTGAAAGATTTTGCAAGCTGACTTGTGGTCTCTTTATCAGGTGAAATGTGGTGTCCATATAAAATAAATGAAGGAACTAATGCACTCAACACACTTTTCTGCCTAAGTGGGAAAGGAATTTCCCCCCTAATCCAGTCGTGCAGCGCCTAAAACTGGTTAAGCGAGTTTCACCATTGAGGCCAAACATTCCATAATCCTATCCCCCTTCCAAAGCAATTAAGGGTTAGGGTTCCCCTTGACAATTTGTCCAGTCGTGTCCGACTCTAGGGCACAGTGCTCATCCCTGTTTCTAGGCCATAGAGCCAGCGTTTGTCCGTAGACAGTTTCCGTGGTCATATGGCCAGCGCGACTAGGCACAGAATGCCATGACCTTCCCACCGTGGTGGTACCTATTTATCTACTCGCATTTTTACATGCTTTCGAACGGCTAGGTTGGCAGGAGCTGGGACAAGTGACGGGGGCTCCCTCCGTCGCGTGGATTCGATCTTACAACGGCTGGTCTTCTGACCTTGCAGCACAGAGGCTTCTGTGGTTTAACCTGCAGCGCCACCATGCCCCTAAGAAAGCCATTAATCACAGTTCATTAAATGGCAAACCGTTTGCTACCCAAATCAGTGCCTTGAGGTAGCCCACATCCTTCTGCCCGTCTTTCGGGATGGCTCATTTTCTGCAGAGGTCTATCTTTGGCTGACAGTTGTGTTGGAATGACTGCCAAGATCCCTCCACCTAGAGGAATCTATCTACATGTCACAGTTGTTGTGGTTTTGATACCACTCTAATCCATCTTGTTCCATCCTACAGCATGCTGGGAATAGTAGTTTAGGTTGGGACGGGTCGTTCGGGGGGAGGGTGCGCTAGTAGAGTTCCCAACCCATCCCCAAACTACAGCTCCCAGGACGACATAGGATGAAGCCAGAAGAGTTGGATTGGTATTAAACGGCTCTAACTGTATAGTGTGGACATTCTTTCTGATTCTATCGATGCAAGGCCACCTCGTGGGACCTCCGACAACCAAGGGAGGGGCCTCACCAGGAGAGCCGGCCACAGAGCCTCACAGAAAGGCATGCCTGCCCTCTCCTCCGTCTCGAGCAGCCAGGTCAGGAGGGCAACCTGGACATCAGAGCTCCCCCCTCGCAGGAGCGAGCAAAGTTCGGCAGCTTTCTCGGGACATCCCCGTCTCGTCGCCTCGTGACACAGGAAACGGACGGCATGTTGGCGGAACGCGGCAAAACCAACCTGGGACAGAAGAAAAGCTGAATAAACAGGGAGAGTTGGTATCGGTGTGCAGAGACTGCGAAGAGTAGCAGTTAAGAATTGAGGCCAGGGGCCTGAAACCTGGATTGAAGACATCCCCACTCAAGCGTGAAGGAACAGTCACTCTGTCCCTCAGAGCTCCGAAGTCACACGTTTGCTTCAAAATTGTTACTACTGTCACTTTTTAAAGATCAGTTCCAAGCCTCCCCTGTGAATGCTGAAAACAGCGGATAATACCATACATGGTTTTAATAGTGAATGCTATACATAGCATGATCTCTGGCTCCTTCCAGTGGCCAGTTCTGGTCATTTCATCATTAGAAATATATATTTCTAGGATTTTTCTTTTAATATTTTTAATATTTTCATACCATGGATAACTGAATCAGTGGATACTAATCCCACAAACAGGGGGAATTCTACTGCAATGAGAATCCAATGAAGTTGCATGTAGAAACATAAAGGGTGTAAATGGCATAGTGGCATGTCTCTCTGTATATAATATTTACAAGCCACGTTTAAAATTACTCTCCAGGGCATTTTACAGGAACTTTGAAGGATTTCCTATGTTCCATGTTGCTTTTTTAACTGTTCCTAAGACTTACCTGCCCTGTGAGTCAGCAAAGATAACACACCAGGTAATGTGCAATGAAACAAGCAGTGTAAATAGGAAATTACTTTTGTGTTCAAATAATGAATTACTGTACATGTTAGGACTTTGCAGTGAGTGATGTAAGAAATTACTTTAAGAAGCCAACTCAGCAAGCCCCGAAGTCTCTCAGTCTAAGCTCCCTTCCCTAAGCTGCTGTAAGGATAAAATTAAGCGTGAGAAAGAACTGTGTTTCCTGTCTTAAGGTCCTTGAAGACAGAGATAATGAAACACATAAACAAACGTTTCTCCTTTAAAAAGGGCGAAGGACTGCCAACAGGAGCGCCTCGCTAACAACTCGTTGTCATCAAGTGGATGGTGTACATATTTTTGCAAAGAAACTTTTTCACAGATTCGTCCTCCGTCAACGATCTTCCTCTGGATATCAAGGGGGGGGCCCTTCAAAATCCTGCTTGCACACATTCCCCAGTGGAGGTGTGAGAATCTCTCTTTGGCTTGTTTTCGTCCTGCTTCTCCAAACTTCCCCCCATTTTCTTCACATTCTTCTTTTGCACCAAGAAGTCATGAAATGCTGTGTTTTCTTTCAGCCCTGAAAATTCACATGTACTCTATGCATTTCTCCCCTAAACTGGCATAGATACTGGAACATCTTATCACAGTATATTGTCCCACTGAATCAAGCAGGTTCGTGGGTATTTCTCCCCCCCCATCCCTTTTAGCATTTTAAAACATACCATGCACTATTTTTGGTGCACTTTTATTTGTCCGAAATGCCCCATAAGCCTTGCGGAGGTGCAAATTTCTGAGGCGAGGTGTGTTTTTCCCTAAAATGAGTCACAGAGAAGTTCACTGTCTTTCCCTGCCTGTCTTCCGGCCGCACGCCGAGCGAAGAGCCTCGTCGTGCGCTCTGCTTATCGCACATTTCTGTCAGCCTTACCATGACCGCAACCTTTGGGAAAGGCAAATACCTGCGCTTCGGAGAAGCCGGGCTTCTTTGCGGGCTTCGGGTCGGCCAGCTCCCCGCTCACAATCTCCCAAATGTGTTGTGCAAAAGTTTGCGAACAGCTCGGCGTCAAAAGAGAGACCACTTGGAGGTAGGCGATGCGGACCAGAGGACATCGCTGAGAAGAGGTAACCAACCAGACACGCTCTTCCACACCACGGATGATGGACAGCAAGACGTCAGGAGAGAGGCTGAAAAGGGGGGAAAAACAACAATGCAATTTCCCTCCCTTCCTGCATTAACGTTCTTTCTAGCTATCTGGCCGGAATCCTATGGCCAGTATTTCACTTACACAAAGAGAAATTGGGTAGCTCCTGATGGCAGAATCTTGCTCGTTATGAAAAGTGTTGGCGGCATTCCTGGTCACGTGCCCGAATGCACAACGAGACACCCGTCTAGGCACACAATCAGCTCCTCGTTAACAGGTGGCAATTTTCTGCCAAGCTTTATGTAATTTTCCTTAGGTAAAGGTTCCCCTTGATAATTAAATCTCTAAGGGCTGGTGCTCATCCCTGTTTGTAAGCTGTTGAACCAGCATTTGCCCGTAGACACTTTCCGTGGTCACGTGGCTGGCATAAATAGACACGGAACGCCGTGACCTTCCCACTGAGGTGGTACCTATTCATCTACTCGGATTTGTGTGTTTTTGAACTGCTTGGTTGGCAGGAGCTGGAGCAAGCGACGGGAGCAGACCCCATTGTACAGATTTGAATCAATAGTCCTGTGGCTCGGTGGTTTAACCTGCAGCGCCCCCTGGATCCTCTTACATCATTTTCCATAATTTTCCTTACAAAAGCTTAAATCTGCAATAGGATTTTGGCATCTATCTGGGGTGGGCAGTTCCCAGATGTCTGGGTCCGGCACCCGGTCACCCCCGGCCTAGAAGAGTCACACCCGCTCCTGACTCGTGACAATCCCTCAAATATATATATATTTTTCCAAAAATCCCCCCTTTTTAACCGAGAAGACCACCTGACAGCAGCCCTTTATTTTTAAAGGCCAATTTACACAATATTTCATGTGAAGGGGCAAACGGATGCTGAGGAGAGGGCCCAACATAAGGCAAAATTGTTTCCCATGTCCCCTGAAATATATACGAGGACTTTGTGAGCAAAGAAGAGTTTGTTTTTTCCTGCCGTTATGGGGAGTGCAGGTTTGGGGGGGGGATTCCTGGCACGCTGGGAGGCTGCCCTTCATTTGTGGACTTCACATATCCCACCCCCAATCTAGATATACACAAGAGATACTGTGTAGGAGACTCTAGGCTGCTCGAAATATAATGAATTCCTCAGAACAGAGCAATATTAATAAAAGAAAATGTAAGGGCAGAATTCAGATAATAAATAATGGGCAGTCAATAGATATAACAACAAACAGCAATTGAACTGACTCCAACAACACACACACACAGAGACACACATGTTGGAATAGCACAAAATACACAGCACCTAAATCTTTTTTGGGGGGTCTGTTGTGCATTTTGTGCTATTTCAGTTTGTCTCCTGGCCACTAATTGAGTGGGACAAAAATAGAAGCAAACAAACTCCAACTGTGTAACTCACACACCCTACAGTTTTTCAATATGTGTGTCTGTGTGTGTGTGTGTTTCACTATATGTTGAAAAACTGTAGAATGCTGAAACATTGGGAATTTTCTGTGTGAAGGAGAGGGCATGCTACTTTTATTATTATTATTATTATTATTATTATTATTATTATTATTATTATTATTATTATTATTATTATTATTATTATTATTATTATTATTATTATTATTACTATTACTATTACTATTACTATTACTATTATTAATTATTAATTATTAATTATTTATATATAAATTGGTAGTTTATTGAGTTGTTCTTTGGTGTTATAGCTACGGAATTATTTATGATCTGAATTCTTCTCTTTATGTTTTCTTGTTCATCTCTCTCGTCTCTTCCTCCAGCTCTAAACCCCGTGATTACAGTTCCTGCTTCCTCTCTCTATCCTCGGTCGTCTGCATGTGAGGAGGTTCACTTGTTCACACTGCCAGAGCCTCTTCCGTCTCCCCACAAAATCTAGACTGGCATCTAGAGCGCATCTCCACTACCCTCTTTCCGCACACGGATCCTCCTTTACGTGTCTTGTCCCCATGTCGCGGAACCCTAGGATTCCTAGCCCAGCTTTGGCGAGCCTGCCAGAAAGCTCTCCGCCACTTCCCTGAAATATGTCACGGTCAGAAAAGTCACTTACCGGCTCACTCGGAGGGCGTGAGTCAGCACTGCTTGGATCTGCAGCAAACACCCCTGCAAGGCATTGTGGGAGAGCCCATCATCCGCCAGCGGTAAATCTGAGACCAGCTGCAAGAGGACGTTTTGATATTCCACCCCTGGAATGAGGGGGACCAGGGCCTTTGCCGCCATCACTCGCACAGCATAAATGGGGTTGCTGGAAAGCTGGATCAGAGGCTTGAGGAAACAGAGGGTGTGGCTGGAGAAGGGAGGGAGGAAGGAAGATGGAAAATGGAAGGAAGGGAGGAAAAGGTTAGACCTGGATGTCTACACTCAATGGGGTAGTTTAGCCTCAACTCATGGGGCAAAGCAGCAGAACTTTTGGATCAGTGGGGTGGAGGAAAGCGTTAAATCACTCGCCACGTTGCCGAGCCATTCCTGTTTCCTCCTCTGTGTTTGTCTACAACTTCCAGAGCCTGGCCTGTAAAGGCAGTTTCCACGCAACCACATATTCTCATTGTCAAGAAATGGTACCTCCTCTATTTTCATTTGGTCAAGGAACTAATTTTGGTGTCTGTCCTTTTAAAGTAGCTAGACCTCTCAGCGTTCTGCATTCCAGCCTGCTCATTAGTCGTTTGTTAGTTTGTTAAGCCTGGGTCTACAACAAAAAACACACTGATCACCATAATCACCCAATCTCCTGAAAAAGACAAAAGCTCATCCCACAGCTATAACTACTCAACTATCCCACAAAACGGCACCAGATCAGAGAGTTCTGACTCCTGTCCTCTGAAGATGTTGGCCACAGAGACTGATGTTAGGAAGAAAAGAACACAGCCAAATAGCCCGGAAAACCCACAACAACCATTACTGTTCTTATTTGGGCATTTGCGTACCATCTTCAGCTGGGCTCCAACAGAACCTGGATCTGAGCCACAGGCCAGAATGTCTGAGAGTACCGGGGGACCTTACTGGCTGATGGAAACCAAGTGGCCAGATAGAAAGTTTCCTATAAAAAAGGTTAACTTTGCTTTATTGCACAACGCATCTGACTGGACTCTGTGGCATGTGTTTGTGTGCGCCCACATCTGTCTGTGAAGACAGGGGGAAAAAAAGACTGCCAACTGCTGGGAAATGGCCAGTTTGGCCCTCGGTGTAGAACCGGAAGCTGCTCAGCTTCCTCCCTTCTTTACCTGTTCCGGGTGTCTGAGCTAGGCTGGAGCTTTGCCAGAAAGGTGAGGATGGCGTAGAGAGAGGGGCAGAGGCGAAGCTTCCCGCTTTGGGGTGCTCTAGACCCGGAGGCCTCCACGGCAGAGATCAGCTCTCCAAGCAGGATGGTCCTCAGCGGAGGGTAGCAGCCGAAGAGGGCCTCTGGGCTCACTCCTTCCGGGCCGCGGCTCTCGTCCCTCCTGCGCTTCTGACCGAGAAGGCGTACCGTCAAAGCAGCTGGGAGGAAACAAAGCAGGGACGGAGACGCTTCAGATCTTGGTGTGAGGGGCAGAATTGTGGCTTTCAGACAGACTTAAGGCCAGCGTGGGCAGTGCGGAGCGGGGGGATTCGTATCTATGTCCCATTTGAGCTATTGAGCCCTTTGGGTGAATTTGGGCAGTTCATTGATTGATTTATTTGACTTCTATTACCACCCACTCTGGGCAGTTTGCCTACTGAACAAACATGACACCAGAGAACAATCCAAACCGATAAACATAATAGTTACAAAATCAAAACTAAACACCAATAAAGTTTCAGTAATAATAATTAAAAGGGTCTAAAAGCAAGACGGCAGGACTGGTAATACAACATGTTTGTCCCACAGCCTATACCTACCATTCGGGGTTGGCGTGATGATAAAGGAGGGGAGAGGGCTGTGGATCTCATGCCAAGGCGGTCAAGAAAGATATGGGAAGATAAAACTCCCAGGACCTCTCAACGTTGACTCTACCAGCTCTGTTGGATGGGAGTTGCAGTCCAAGACCATCAGGCGGGCCAGAAGTGGTCCACCTGCACTCTAGACGTCCACAGTGCCACCACCAAACAGAACCACCAGGGGGCATCAATTCACAAACACAAAGAGCAGGTACAGCCTTGGATGTCTCACATGATAAAATTTCCAAAGGAGAAATGGTATGTTTTGTATGAAAGCCCTAAACGGCTTGGGTCCAAGCTATCTGAAAGACTGGTATCTCCCTTTATGAGCCTAGCCAGGCATTAAGATCATCAGGGCAGGCCTTCCTCTCGGTCCCACCACCTTCACAGGTGCATTTGGTGGGGACACGGGAGAGGGTCTTTTCGGTGGCTGCTCCCAGAGACTTTGGAACTCCCTCCTACTGGAGGCCAGGCTGTCCCCGTCTTTGCTGTCCTTCCACAGGCAGGCAAAGACCTTTCTCTTCAGGCAGGCTTTTCCTTAATGACTGGTCGTCTGAGAGGGGCTTTAAAATTGAGTGTTGTGGTTTGTTGTTTTAAATGTGTTTTAATACTGATCTATCTTAGTTACCATTTTAATATAGCACTTGTTTAATCCCTTTAAAATATTTGTATACGTAGAGTGGTGCCCCGCATAGCGACGTTAATCCGTTCCGGATTAATTGTCGCTATCCGGAAACATCGCTAAATGGAACTAAAAACCCCATAGGAACACATTAAACTTTGTTTAATGCGTTCCTATGGGGCCCAAACTCACCATTTAGCGAAGATCCTCCATAGCGAAGATCCTCCATTTTGGGCACCAGGCGGCCATTTTGGAACAGCTGATCAGCTGTTCTAAAAACATCGCAATGCGAAGATCGGTAAGCGAAACGCTTACCGATCATCGCAATGCGATGTTTGCCCATTCAGAACATCGCAATGCGATCGCATTAGCGATCCCAAAAAATAGATCGCTATGCAGATTCGTCGTTAAACGGTGCGCTTGTTATGCGAGGCACCACTGTACTTACTTTTCTAGCTTTTAAATACTGTTTTAATGATGTAAGTCACTTTGGATCCTTTTGGGGAAAAAGGCGGCATAGAAATAAATAAATGTATACTATTAAGATTCCCACCCCAAATATGATTCTGTTCAGCCCATGTCCTGCTGACTGTGGCAGAAGGAGTTTACAATGACACTGACTTAAAGCTTTGTTTTGATCAAAGCTTTGTTTTAATTTTCCTGTTATCTCCTTCTCCAAAGGGATCCAGCAAAACATTTCTGACGAAAAAAAGAGGTTACTTACCTGTAACTTTGGTTCTTCGAGTGGTACTCTGTGAATTCACACTAATGGGTTAATCTGCGCTTGCGCAGAAGGTCTCGGAACATTCTAGAGCTTAAAGTAACACTTTTGGCTCCGCCCCCCCAGGACCTCATGGTCCGCCCGCCCTAACAGCCATTCAGTTCCCCAAATTCCGCTGCTGCTCTAAAGGCGAAACAGCCGTGACGGAAAGTGGGGAGGACGGGCGGGCCGTGTGAATTCACAGAGTACCACTCGAAGAACCAAAGTTACAGGTAAGTAACCTCTTTTTCTTCTTCGTGGACTCTGTGAAATCACACTAATGGGTGACTAGCAAGCTTACCTCTGAAAGGAGGAGGGAAACGTCACGGCAGCACAGCCGACAGGACAGCCCGGCCAAACCTCGCATCCTCCTTGGCTCGCAGGTCGAGTCTGTAGTGGGATGCAAACGTGGAGGGCGTGGACCACGTGGCGGCTTTACAAACGTCCTGTAGTGGGACTCCACGGAGAAAGGCCGTAGAGGCCGCAACAGCCCTAGTAGAATGGGCATGAACAGATGCCGGTAGAGGCTTCTTAGCCAGTTCATAGGCCAGACGGATGACCTGAACTATCCATCTGGAGACAGTTTGCGGAGACACTTCCCGACCCCTATGGGGTTGCTGGTAAGAGACAAACAGGCGCTTGGAGAGACGGAACGAGGAAGTCCTTTGAACGTAGAAGGCTAACGCCCGACGAACGTCGAGAAGATGGAGGGATTTCTCAACCGGAGAGGTAGGTTGGGGAAAGAAGGTTGGCAGGACTATGGGCTGCTTGACATGAAAGTCTGTGGTGACTTTGGGGAGAAAGGACACGTCAGGGTACAAGACCACCTTGTCGCGGAAAAATTGCAAGAAAGGTGGGTCGGTCCTCAGGGCAGCCAATTCAGAGGCCCTTCTGGCTGACGTAATAGCTACCAAGAAAACCACTTTGAGGGTAAGGAGGCGCTCCGAAACCGTAGCAAGCGGCTCAAAGGGTGGTTTTGAAAGACAGTTTAAGACTGTATGGAGGGACCACTGAGGAATAGGATTAATTGTAGGTGGACGAAGGCGTACAACCCCTCGAAGAAAACGTTTGATCTTCGCGTGTCTAAATAACAGAGCACTGTCCGCCTCTGGCGGTTGATGGGCTATGATGGCGGAGAGGTACACCTTCAAGGTGGAATGAGACAGGTTCATCTGGAAAAGGTAAGCCAGAAACTGTAACACAGTATGGAGCGTAGTGGGCGACGCGGGCAGTTGATGAGAAGAGGTGAACTTCAGGAAAGCCTTCCACTTGCTCCCGTACAGGGTGTCAGTGGACGGCTTACGACAATGGGAGAGGACGTGGGCTACCGTGGGACTATCCTCCAGGCGGTGAGGTGGAGTGATTGCACGTCCGGGTGGTAAGTTGTCCCTTCGTTCTGGGTCAGCAGATGCGGAAGGTAAGGTAGCCTGACGTACTCCGTCGCCCTCGAGATGAGCCTCGCGAACCACGGTTGGCGCGGCCAAAACGGAGCAATCAGAATGGCATTCGCATCGTCGTCGCAGACTTTCACCAGTGTCCTCAGTAGGAGGGGAAACGGTGGAAACATGTAGAGAAGATGGTGGCTCCACGTCACCATCAGAGCATCGCCCTGCGAATTCAGGCCGTGACCGCCCCTGGAGAAGAAGATGGGGCATTTGGAGTTGAGGTGAGTGGCGAAAACATCCACCACAGGGGTTCCCCATCGCTGGCAGAGTGTTAGGAACACCGCATGGTCCAGCACCCATTCGTGCATGGTAACAGCAGTCCTGCTGAGCCGATCCGCAAGTATGTTGTCGTGAGTGGAAATGTATACAGCGGATGGAAAGACATGATGTTGGAGACACCACTCCCATAGCTGGACAGCAAGATACAGGAGGGAGAAGGAGTGGGTACCGCCCTGCTTGTTGACATACGCGACAGCCGTCGTGTTGTCCGAAACAACCTGAAGGGCTGTGCCCCTGATGATGGGTAGGAACGCCCGGCAGGCCTTGAAGATGGCGAGAAGCTCCCGATTGTTGATGTGGAGAGCAAGCTCCTTTGGAGACCACCGGTCGTGGACTTGCAGGCCGCAACAATGGGCACCCCAGCCGATGTCACTGGCATCCGTCGTGATGCGAGTTTGTAGGGCAATGGGGGCGAAAGGGCGTCCCATGAACAGATTGTCCGGGTTGATCCACCACTTCAACTGCTCTGACAATTCCCTGGACACCAAGAGTCTCTTTTTGGGGAAGTCCCAGAGGGGGTTGAAGAGTGACAGGAGCCACACCTGCAGCGAACGAAGCTTCAGTCTCGCGTGAGGGATGACCGAAGTGGTGGAGGCCATAAGGCCCAGTAGCCTCTGAGCAGTGTGAGCGGTGACATGATGGAGAGGGCGGAATTTCTCGATGAGAACAGCCATCTTCTGCGCTCTTTCTAAAGGGAGGAGTGCTCGGCCGGTCCGAGCATCGAGGGTGGCGCCTATGTAGGAAGCAACAGGCGAGGGAACAAGGACGGACTTCTTGTAGTTCACCTGCAGTCCGAGAGTTTTGAGGAGGCGGAGCACTGTAAGGGTGTGACGCTCGGCCTGAAGCCTGGAGTGAGCAACCAGTAGCCAGTCGTCGATGTATGGGAAGACGGCTATGCCCCTTGTTCTCAGGAAGGCCGCCACCGGGGCCATACACTTCGTAAAGACTCTGGGCGCGGTGGAAAGTCCAAAAGGCAGAGCGGAGAATTCGTAACATCTTGACCCCAGCGAGAAGCGCAGGAAGCGACGATGGTCGTGCCTGATATTTATGTGGAAGTAGGCGTCGCTGAGGTCTATGACGACGAACCAGTCGCCCTGTCGCAAGAGAGGCAGAATCCTTTCCAAGGTCACCATCCGGAAACGACGATAGGCAATGAATTTGTTGAGACGCCTGAGGTCCAAAATAGGACGGAAAGAGTCGTCCCGCTTCGTCACCAGAAAATATCTGGAGAAAAAACCAGGATTGGCAGGATTTGGAAACACCCTGGTTATTGCATGCTTGTGTAACAGGGTGGCTACTTCTTGCTTTAGAGGGTCGGATGGGGGGGTAAGAACTAGACGGGGAGGAGGCGTCTCCAAAAATTCTATCGCGTAACCGCGAGCGATGATAGAAAGGACCCATTTGTCTGAAGTGATGGTAAGCCAACTGGAGAGGAAAGGGGACAAGCGGGTGGCGTAGGAAGGAGAGAAAATGGCCGTAGAGCAGTCAAAGGCCCTGTTTATTCTTACGGTCGACCTTTTTGAAGGTGGCACGTGTCCTGTGTCGTTGGTCGTGTCTAGTGGTGTAGCCGGAAGAAGGAGAATACCTTTGCTTGTAGGGATAGGATTTCCCTGGCTGCATAGCCGGGGGAAAGGATGGGCGCTTCCAAGGGTAGCGTTGTTTGTAGAACGGTTGAGCAGCATAGGATCTGGCAGCCTTTTTAGCTTCATGGAGGCCCTTCAGGATCTCGTCCGTCTTGGGATCAAAAAGACCCGAGCCGTCAAAGGGAAGGTCAAGGATACGGGCCTTGGAGTCCTCAGGAATAGCTGCGGACTTGAGCCACGCCTGTCGCCTCATGGCAATACCCGTCATTAAATTACGGGATGCAGCATCCAAGATGTGACGAACCGTGACCCGTTCCTGACGAATGAGCTGTGATGCCTCCTGGTGAAGAGAGAGGCCTCTTGGTTGCAGCTCATCAGGTGCAGCCTGTAGGGATGGTAGAGCTAAATCCCATAAGTGTTGATGGTACGCCGCCATAGCGGCAACATAGTTGGCAGCTCGCACGATTAGAGACGAGAAGGCATATGAACGGCGACCAAATATGTCCATTTTCCTCCCATCCTTATTATTGGGGGATGCGGCTGATGCAGGCCGAAACTTAGACTGGGCGACGTCGACAATAAGGGAATTGGGAGCAGGGTGTTTTACCAGGAAATCCAGTTTAGATCCCTGAATCCGGTATAAGTTCTCGACCCGTCTGGACATTTGAGGGGTAGAACAAGGTTTGTCCCAAGGTTGCTTTAGGGTGCGCAACAGTGAAGGAATGAATGCTAGACGCATGGGTAGGTTCTGATCCTCATCAATATCGCCGTATACCTTGTCGGGGACCGCTTCAGGCGGGCGTTCGACAGGGAGTTCCAAAGCGGAGGCTATTCTATGTATCAGTTGGGAATAGCTAGGGAAGTCGGCCGCAGGAGAAACCGGGTTCTTATCAATGATGGCAGAGTCCGGAGTGTTATCATTAGGAGCCGAAGTATCCGAAAAAGAGCATTCGGAGGAGGAGTCCTCGGGATAATCAGAAGGGAGGGGCGGGGGGAGCGGGAGTTCCGGCATGGGAAAAACGGGGGCCGGTATCGACTTGTCTCTGCGTTTAGAGCGCTTCTTGCCCCTCGGTCCGGTGTCGGTACCGTGCTCGGTACCGTGTCCTGTACCGTGCCCGGTATCGGGATCGGTATCGGTATCGGGGAGATCCAATTGAAAAGAGTCCGAGTCAGAGGAAACGTGGCGGCGCTTCTTCTTTCGCGGTTTCGGCGGTACCGTGTCGCGATGCCGCTTCGGTTTAGGTGGCGGTGCGTCGGTACCGAGAGGCGCGGTACCGATTCCGGTATCGGTGGTGGTACGACGTGGTATACCGGTCGGTATGGTCTGTTGCTCTGCCTTCCGTGAGGAGGGTCCTCCCGGTATCGGCTTAGAACCCTTGACTCCGATATCGTGAGGGGACGGTACCGAGTGGGCGTGTCGTCGTCTACCCCTATCGGTATCGCGGGCCGACGGTACCGACGGTACCGAAGAGACGGAGGAGACCGACGAGGAGGATGAGGAGTCGGATGAGGAACTCCGCGTAGCGAGGCTGTAAAGGAGCCGCGGGTCATAGAGCTTTTGCATCTGTTTCCGCCATTTTCTCAAATAGCTCTTGGAAAGCTTGAGCGGAGCGGTTTTGTCTTCCATAGCCTCCTGCCTCTTACGTTTCTTGGGGCGAGAATGTCGAGCCCCGTGGGGGGAGACCTTCGGTCCCGAGGGGCTCGGAGACCGGGAATCTCTAGAGGCTGTTTCCAAATGCTTCGTCTTGGCTCTCTTCTTCCTAGGGGATGGGAAGAAGGGTGTATCCGGCGTATCGGTCGGTAGTGGCAAGGATGGTGGAGAAGAAGCTACCGACGACGCTTGGGAGTGAATCTCAATAGGAGATTGCGGAGTAAGAGCAGGCAGGGAAGGCGACGGTTGGAGCTGAGGCGTGGCCGCCGGAGACGGCGGGGGAGGAATGGCGGCCGTGGCCTGGCTCTTAGGAGGCTTAGATTTTTTAGAAACCTTCTGGGTAGACGTAGCTGACTTGCCATTAGCCCTAGTTTTAGGGCCAGGTGCAGGAGCTGAATCTGCAGGCGCAGAGGACGCTGCCATAGCAGGTGCGGTGAGGGATTTCTCCCAGAGCGCTGCCCTGAGACGTTGCTCTCGAAGCCTTAAGCCTTGCCGGGTAAAACGTTCACAATGGCGACAAGTCTGGGGGATATGGGACTCCCCAAGACAAAATAAACAGTAACGATGGCCGTCTGTGGAAGGGATCTTTTTAGAACAGGCGGCACAGCTTTTAAAAGTAACTTTAGGTGAAGATGGTGCCTTGGAGGCCATAAAAGAGAAAAAGGCGGGAAAACAGTCCAAGAAATAAGGGGGGAAAAAAAGGGGTAGGGGAGCGAGGGGAGCCCTCAAAAACAGTCCAAAAACTCCCCTAATAATAAAATGAAGTAAGTACTTCCCTTGAAGCAAGAATGCGGAGTCCAAAACTCAGGAATCTTCAGATCTTTCCAAACTTTCACGGAGCTCTAGCTAGGAGACCTAACTGCAGCAGCGGAAAAAATGGAACTGAATGGCTGTTAGGGCGGGCGGACCATGAGGTCCTGGGGGGGCGGAGCCAAAAGTGTTACTTTAAGCTCTAGAATGTTCCGAGACCTTCTGCGCAAGCGCAGATTAACCCATTAGTGTGATTTCACAGAGTCCACGAAGAAGAACCAAATACTGCAGCCTGCCGGATAGATAGCTCAATGGCTTAGGAACCAGGGGCTGGGAGATTGATTCCCCCACTGTGCCTCTCTCATACGGGCTGGACTCGATAATCAATCATCAATCGGGTCTATTCCAGCTCTACAGTTCTGTTGCTGCTGTTATGGCTACTATCATCATTCCACCTCCTCCAGATTTAAAAACAAAACAAAACCCACAACTTTAACTAGCAAGTCCATTTTAACAACAATGTTCTTGGTTTCCCTTTATGACAACAGAGTGCTACTTTTATGACTTGAAAAAATCCAAACAGTTCTGATCATGAGCACAAAAATTTACGTGCAACCCTTCCAAGCCGAGATGCAGTATTGCTTCCCTGTTATGCCCCTTGGCGAAGGGCTTTTGCCTTCTCTCCTGCAGTGGGGTCAGAGTTTATAAGGTTAAAGCCTCAGGAGTTTCTAAACATCGTGGGCATGATCTCATCTACCACCCTCTCAAACACCCCTGGTTCCTCGTGAGTTGAGCTGTAACCCTCCTAACAGGGGCAAAAGGATATTCTTAGGAACAGGATATTGTTGCCAGTGATCCCGGGTATAATGCAAAGCATCTGAGAGCAGTTTGGCTTTGAATGGGCAATTAAGAGCTATTAACTTTACAAAAGACCCGCTCTTCGTTTATTGATATCCATCGGCCTGCATGTTCGGGAAAACCTCTTATGGGGCAGGGTGGCTATGGGGACTGGCAAGATCCCTGTCATGGGAAGGGTGGGACTTACCAAAAAGCTGGATGGCTGCGTTTCTCATGGCCCAGCTTGGGGAGCTGAGCGCCTTGAGAAACAACACCGCCATGGGTGGGATGTGCTGGCGCAGGGCTGTTCCAAGCCCGGAACCGCGAACCAAGGTTTGCAACACATGCACGGCTGAAACCTACGCAAGGGAAAACAGAGAGATCATTTTGCGGGAGCCCTCTGATTCCAAGGACATTCACACAACACTTGCTGAATCTGACCCAAACAGACCCAAATGGCCTGGGGAACGGAGGAAGGCCCTGTTTGAAAAAGGTAATTCACTGGCGGGGCTGGAGGGGGAGGTTCCGTAGACGAGCCACAACAGGAGCAGCAGAAGCTGGCAAAAGTCTGGTCAAGTCAGTGGTAAATAAACTGCAAGGCGTAGCAGGAGGAGTTTTGGGAACAGGGCTTGCCTTCCCTTCCAAGACGTAGAGCAGGAGTGTGTGTGTGTCGATTGGTGGCCTATGGGCCACGTGCCCCCTTGGGACCAACCCCCGTCTCCTTATAAAAGTTCTGACAAAAAAAAAATCGGCCACGGCTTCCCGGACATTTCTGAGATCAGTGATTTTGCACCGAAAAAAGGTGCATGCTTCCTTGCGCCCTGTTTTTCATGCCTTAATGAAAACAGAAGTAGACTTCTGCTCACACCCAGTTTTGTCTTTTGGAGGCGATGATGAATTCTTCGATGGGTTTGGGGAGTTTAAAAGCTTGTCCCTGGACGTCTGGCATCTGTCCAGCTCTACAGGACAGACCTCCTCACTTCTCCTCTTCCTCCTCTGTGCTGAAGACCCAAAAGCACCAGGACTGGCATCAGCAGTCAGATTCCCAGCAGATGCCCGGGGGTGCCCTCCTCTCACCCTCTGCCAGCCCTTTTCTATGGTCTACTCTGCCAGATTTCAGCCACACCATTCAAGACAAGGTACAGCGTGGCTCCTGAGCAGTGTTTCGTCCAGGCAATGCCCCAACTCAAACTTGCTTCGCTTCTACAAGGTGTCTACAGGGTTTTATGGATGGCGATCCACATCGGTCCAAAGTGAATTGGGCCATGTGGTTGGGAGAAGGAATTCCTTCACTTTGGGGCTGCAAAGAAGAAATAATGTCCTTTTTTATTTACAATCCTATCACTAAATCTCTGCACGTTACGTGTGTAAATATGCACACGCACACAAAATTCTGGAGATTCACCATTCAACGGATGAACTGTGCTAAGTTCCACAAAAGTCTGAACTATGATACATGTTCTAGTTTCTCAGCAGAACCTGAAAACTTTATTTTGTGACAAATACATTTAATCAATCCTAAAGTCACTTAAAACAGGCAAAATAAATAAATAAATGGATTCATTTTGAATATGGTGCTGGAAGAGAGCTTTAAGGAAACCTTGGGGCTGTCAGAAAAATGAACACGTGCTTCCTAGAGCAAATCACGGCTCTGAACTATCTCTTAAGGTAAAAATATTTATTTATTTAAAGTATTTTAGCCTGCCTTTCTCTTTAAAAAAGAACCTAAGATTGAAGCTGAGGCTGTCCTGCTTTGGGCATATCATGAGAAGGCAGGATTCTCTGGAAAAAAAGCATTAATGCAGGGAAAGGTGGAAGGCAGCAGGAAAAGAGGAAGACCAAAATATGAGATGGACGAGCTCCCTAAAGGAAGCCACAGGGTTGAGTCTGCAACAACTGAGCAGGGGCTGTTGAGGACGGGACATTCTGGAAATGGCTCATTCATAGGGTCGCCATAGGTTGGAGGCATCTTGATGGCACATAACAACCACAAAGCCACTTATAATTCAGCTGCAGCACAATGATGTTTGGTTACAGAGCATCATCCTCTAGCACTACTCAGCTTCAGCCTGTCACAAGATTCATTTTTCTGAAGAGGAAAACTTCCCGAACCTTGCTCTTAAGTTACTTAAGTTACTTCCTTGGCAAGACATCCCAACAAAAACGCAGGCCGTTCCAGGCAAGCGGTTCTGTCCCCCCTTACCTGTGGCAAGTCCACCGTCTGGTCCCAGTCCTGGGGAAGGGGCTCATTGGCCAAGGCCAGTAACGTCTGAATGCAACCAGCCAGAAGAGGCCGTGATTTAGCCGGGTCCTCTCCAGCCACGATGCAGAGAAAAAGCATCGGGAAACCAGCCGCCCGGCGAGTAATGGAACAGCTTCTGGGGCTACTTAATAAAGTCAAGCCCTAAGTGGGGGGTAAAAAAGAAAAGGAAAGTGGAAAAGAGAAGCAAAGTAGGTCGCTAAAACTGTTAAAGGTGTGTTTGTGTGTGCTTTGATTTCAGCTCCCAAAAAGCTCGTTCGGGACTCTCGACGTCGTATGCATGATATCAGGTGAGCCCATGTTTGGGAATCAGTGGGCTGGTGTTAAATTCAAACCAACAGGGAGCAAAAGCTGACATTTAACATAGGAACAAACGGAGCCAGCTATTTGAGAAGGTGTGTAAGCATCCCAGGGCTTCTTGCTCTTACCGTACCAGCCATCGGCAGGATACATCCCTCAGAATTAAAGACTGGGACGGTGCCCTGTGATGGAAAGGACTTTTAACCAAACACGCGCATGAACCTCCTCTACATACGGATCCAAGGTGGGTTATAAAATGATTGAGAAACCAACATCATTGCATACTAAAATAAAACTGAACATGTAATCATCGTCATCTTAGAACTACAGAGCTGGAAGGGGCCCCCTGGATCCTTGAGACCAGTCGCTGCCACAGAGGCACAGTGGGGGAATCGAACTCCCAACTCCAGCAAAAGAGCCCCATCCTAAAACAATTTAAACCTTTCTCTTCCCAGTGAAAACTACCCCACAAAGTCCTCATTAGACCTGGTATGTGCACCATGGCCCTAGCCAGTCTCTTTCCCTTGCTAGCCGAGGATGATAGGCACTATGGTCAACCATATCTGGAATCCATATCTGGTCGAGCAAGGTTAGAGCCCCCCCGCCCCTGCTTCCACGTCCCCTCCACTTGTATATTTGTAAATCCGTGGAACGGTGCCAAAATGACCCAAAGGATGGTTCCCACATTAGACGCTCAGCCCGGGGAGCACGGCTCGCTTTGAAAATTTATCCTTTTTTTTTTGGACTACAATTCCCAGAATCCTCAACCAGCATTTGCCTGGTTGGATGAGGAACCCTGGGCATTGCCATCCAAAGAGGCAACTCTACCGACCTTTGGGGGTTGCCTAAGACCGCATTCACGCATGCACCACAATGGGGGAAGGTAATACCTGTGCTAACATCGCCTTTGGTATAGCTTGCAGCTCCGGGTCCGGATGTCTGAGCAAAGTGGTGCAAAACTTGGTGAATCCTAGACTGCAGCCCTCCACAGCTCCCTAGAGAGAAAGAGAGAGATTGAGATCCTGTGCCATCCTCGTCAGGGATCTTGCCTTCCCTGATGAAGATAGGGCAGAAGATTGCCATCAAAAGCTCGGATGATCTAAACCAGTGGTCCCCAACCTTTTTAACACTGTGGACCGGTTGGGAAAGGTGGGGCACTCCCACTCACACGCATGTGCAAATGGGCAGGTGCATGCTTGCTCGTGCACTCGTGTGTATGCACAAAGGAGTGGCAGGGTGCTTGCGTGGCTGTGCGCACACTCATGTGCATGCACAAAGGGCAGGGGCGCTCATGCGCATGCACGAATGGGTGTGCGTGCACTCACATGGCTGTGCGTGCACTCACATGGGAGTGTGCACACTTGCATGCATGCACAAAGGGCGGGAGCACTCGGGGGCACTTGCGCACATGCTCAAAGGGGTGGAAGCACTCGTGCAGGCACACGTGCCCTCGGGTGCATGCGCAAAGGGGCTGCATGGGGGGGAGTGCATGTGGGATAGGTGGGAGACCTGCCTCTGTGGCCCAGTCTGGCCCAGGCCATGGACCGGCACAGGGCCGCAGACCGGGGGTTGGGGACCCCTGATCTAAACAATAAAGATTTATTGACACGGCTGGAACCCCGTGAGCTGTTGAGGCAGCTTCTTTTTATCTCCAGCAGAAGAAGCCTGTCCAAATGCAATCCTCAACTTTCAGGGCAGAAAAAATAATAATCTGGACTGGCCTCGAGATAAAGGATGGGCAGGAGGAGGGTCTCAAAGTAAGTTTCAGAAAACAAGCGGGTCGCTGAATGGGAAGCGGGTCTTACCCAGTGCCGGCACTTGAGCAAAATATTCTGGAACACTTCGGCGGCTGTGTTGAGAATGTGGATCGGCAGGAGAGGCCCACAGCCTGCAGGTGGCGCTAGAGGAAGGAAGGTCTCCACTAGGCCTCCGAAGAGCAGCCCAATTTCCTTGAAGTTAAAAGCAGATTTGAGGGTCAAATAAATAACGAAATCGTTGCTTCTGGCTTGTTCGAGCCGTGCCCAACGCCTCTAAGGCCCCCCCACCCCCCAGTGCTGTAATATTTCTCCTACAGGCAGTTTTTAGGGCATCAACTCACTCTCTACTATGACTCTCACCAGCCTGTCACTGTTTGGGGCGGTGATGTGAGCAACGGATATCCAATTAAAGCAATATCCTCCCTCCCACCCTAGCAAAACATTTGCTTTCTGGAAGAAAGAGACAATACCTCTCCCTTAGCTGGTATCAAGAAATGCACAGGAAATGGGGGGGGGGGAATAGGTCCCCCCCATCTACATCCAGTGGGCGGTACCCAAAGCTAGCTACCTTATTTCTATATATGACTCTCAGAGAAGTTAAATACATAAAGTCCCGGAAGTCTTTCCTCCAGGCCTTCATATAGTTTGAATACCATGTCACAGATATACTATTTATCATTGTAAAAGAACATATTCTACAGTCCTTTTTTTTCCAGTTTTCTTGCGGGGGGAAAATGGCTTTGGAAAAAAATGGAAACACCCCCCCCCCCCAATTTTTACTGGATTTTTCTGTCCGTCCCCCCCCCCCCTTTCCATCTTTATATATGAGACAGGATACAAAGCATCCTTCTTCGTCTTGGTAGTGAAATTGTAAGCAGAAAAATGCCTAGCTGAAAATTCATGCTACTTCATGATCTGCAGAACCTGCGGATGCCCGAGGGAAGCGTGTCCCTCTTGCCCAAGGTGAGGGCTGGTCCCAATGGGAACCTTTCAGAGTCAGTTCTACACAACCGCTTTGTATGTTGTTTTGTGCTATCAAGTTTCTTAGGTATGTACAGTAGGGAAACATCCCATCCCCCACCCCCCGTATCTGTAGGATCAGCCTCTGCTGATTCGCTTATCCACGGTCTGAAAATATTAAAAATATAAAGAAAAAAATCCTAGAACTATATATTTCTAAAGTTTGCATTGGGGGGAGGTTTCCTA
This sequence comes from Pogona vitticeps, assembly GCF_051106095.1. Lineage (NCBI taxonomy): Eukaryota > Metazoa > Chordata > Lepidosauria > Squamata > Agamidae > Pogona > Pogona vitticeps. Next base: position 10,485,231 of record NC_135796.1, on the reverse strand, counting down.
CCGTGTGTTATTGTTTTTTATACTTGATATTTTTTTAAATGTGATGCTCTTGTGTGTGTGTGTGTGTGTGTGTGTGTGTGTGTGTGTGTGTGTGTGTGTGTGTGTGCGTGCGTGCGTGTGCGTGTGTTCGCGCGCGCACGTGGCAAGGTATAAAGAGTTGAAGGAAAAACAGCTGTGAGATCCATTCATGGGTGCAGTACCACACATTTTCATGGGCATGAAAAAGTTATCTGCTTGCGTTGAGCATAGGTTAGACATTTAAGTACGGCCACCGGAGACAAATTTCCCATCCAGCTGACAACAGCTGGATTTAGTGATGAAGCTTGTAAGTGGGAAGTGGCTTGACTCCAACCACCCCACCTTAGAGGCAACCAGCCTTTCTTTTAGCTGTTCAGGAAAGGTCTGGAGGAAGTGAGAAGACCTTATAAAATTCTTTGTTAAGTAAATTCCTTTAGGGTAAGCATTTGAATCCACCGAGCGGATCAGACTTTAGGTTAAGACAGGAGGGTGGAAGGACAGAGATCGGCAGCGGGTATGGGGGGAAAGTCAGCTTTTAGATGACGAGTCCCAGAACTCCACAGGCAGCATGGGAATAGGGAGGATGGGATCCGTAGTTCAGTTCAACTCCTTTCCCGGAGCACAGCCGGAATCACTCACCTTTACTGAAACCCAGCAACAGGTGAGGACAAGACTGTGCTCCTCGGAGAGCAGGACCGAATCGTCCTCCTCCTGGGATCCCAGGTCTTTTCCCAGCCGGATGAGGCCGCCAATCGCATTCCCCATGTCTGCAAACGAAGGTGCGGCAGCTGCAATAAAATTGACAGAAGGGTTATGTAGCAGGACAGAAATGGAGGATGGATGCAAAACTTTTATACCTCCCTTCTCCACTGTCACTCTCGCAAGGAATTCCAGAAGATGGAAGGAGACAGAGACAAAGGAGGACCATTCTGCGAGATCTGTCCAATATCTTGCATTTTCCTCTTCCTTCCTCGTCCATTTTTCCTTTTGTGTCATACCATTTTTGATGAAAGGCTTGCAGAAAAGGGCTGTACTTTACTAAATGTACATAAACTGCTTTGAGAGTGCTCTCGGTTGATACAAATGCTTTCTCCAAGCAAATAGGACAGAATAGTGCCGCTATATTCCTGGGATCAGTACCTGCGCTTCAGTTATTTGCTGCCCAAAAATATTAAATAAAAAAACCCAGAAATATATGCTTCCAAGGTGTATTACCAGAACTAGAGGGAACCAGAGACTATAAGATTTGGCAACCGCGGGGATGGGCGGGCTTGGAAATTATTCCCCCCAAAGATACCAGGGTTCTACTGTACTTTTCATTTTAAAATGATCACAAATGCCATTTGGAAAAGTTTGCAATGGATAATTCAAGCTGGCAGAGAGAGGGCGCCAATATTTCATGCATTTTAGTTATTTTATTTTATTTTTAAATTTTTATTTCACAGTCATTTTGAGCCATCTTTAAGAATGAAACCTTTCCAAAGCTGCATATCAGTGCAGAATATGAAATTATGTTAAAAACTATGACAAACAAAATCCCAAATTTAAAAAAAGGGTGGATAATAAAGGAGGTCGCCATCGGGCCCAAAAGCTTCCTCCTGGTTTTATCAGCAATCATTAATAGAAGGAACATCTTCTACTCCCTCCCAGACTAACAGAGATTCTAAAAAAGATTTCCACTGATGCCTATGGAGGTTTTTAGAGCTTTATTGCAACTTACTGATATTTTACTTATTTATTTTAAAATATTTTTACCCCACTTTTCTCCTTGAAAAGGAACCAAGGCAGCTTACAAACAATGAAAGACAACATTTCAAGTTGAAAACAGTGACAGCGGTAGTTAACACCATTAAAAGACAGTATTTAAAACTATGAACAATGAATAAGGAGGCATCTCACATCATCAACAGGGAGTATGAAGGCAAAGATCAATAAGTATACAAACTTTAAAAAATCTCACTCTGAGAAATAGAACACACAGAAATGGAAGATAAAAATCCATCCAAATCAGTAATGCATAACAATCTACTGAAAAATCACACACACGTAGCTGGTTAGTGAGGGACGCATTTTTGGAGGTGGGCTTGCCTACAACCTATCCAGCTGTCGGGACTATCAAGATTTCCTCGGCCGGGCTTAACGATGGTGCAGGCAAGTGGCCTTTGACGGCCTGGCTCCTGGGTTGTTAATAGAGATGGGCGTGAACTGAACGACGAACTGGAAATAAACACAAACTGCGTTGGTTTGTGGTTCGGTTCGTGCAACCTGTTTTCCAAAAACAAAATGGAGCACCAAACTTTTTTCCCTGCTTGGGGCTTCCTCTTGCTTCGGCAAAAGGGATGGCCTGCCCGCCCGTCCCCTACATCCCGGTCGCACACCCCCACCTGGCCCCGCCACCTCCTCCTCTTCCTCCTCCACCACCACCATCTTCAGAGATAGTGGGCCATCTTCTCTTCTGCTGTCTCTGAAGATAACGGCGGTAGAGGTGGCAGGACCAGAAAAGGAGGCCATGAAGAAGTGGGTGTGTGGGTGGCCGAGGGGGCAGAGGTGGTAGGTTTCCCTCCCCACAAGCACAAACCAGAAAACCACACCGCGAACCGGTTTGTTATTCCAAAAGTTCGGGGCTGGTTCGTGGGTAGCCACGAAACACGAATCGCTGCAAACTGCCAGTTTTCCAGTCTGCGCCCATCTCTAGTGGTTATTCTTCCATCCCACTTCAGTCTCACCTTGTTGGTCCAAGCCTGAGGACTCTTTGTTCTGCAGCACTCCCAGAAGAAAGCTGCAGATATCCCTCAAAGCGTCCACCAGGCCACTAAGGAATAATTGCCAGCGATGCACTTGCTGCTCCCTCAGCATAGAGGCTGCCACCTCGGGGACCTCAAGGAGGCATCGACGGAGGGCAGAAATCACACCTAACGGGAGAGGGAAAAACCCACCGTCACTCTCAAGCAGTGAACTTTTTAGAAGCACAATTCCTGTTCCCAACCTCTCTCTCTCTCTCTGAGGGTGGAAAGAAAAAGGTTGTCAAGAAAACAAAGCACCAAACCCTAAATTTTCGTCAACCAGCGAATAAACAATCCCCAACATTTGTAAGAAACTAAGGTTGATCTCAGAATACAAGCAAGGTGTTAGCTATGACTTATACAGCCCTGAATGGTTTGGGACTCCAGTTATCTGTTGTCGGGGGGGGGGGGGAGGCTCTCTCCAAAAATATCTGCCTGGTCAACCCACACATCAAGGTCCTCGTGACGGAGGGAGCCTGCCTCGAGGGAAGTAAACAAAACCCTCGTGAGAAATTGGGCGTTTTCATAGGTGGCACTATCATGGTGGAATTATTTCCCCTGAGAGATTAGATAGCCCGCCCTGCTCCCTTTTCAGTTGTTTTTCTTTCAAAAAAACAACTAAAGACAGAATTGTTTAGGGAGGCCAATGGCAACCTTCAATGTTAATTTTTTATGCCCCATTTCTGTGGTTTGGATTTGATGGTGTTTTATTATATGTTATTGATTGCTTGGATATACTGTATTATATATCTGTTTATTCTGCTATGATTCTGTAATTTGGTTCTCGTTATTAATGACAGGGATCCGTTGTGGGTCGGCGTTTTTTTCTCTGTTTAATATAATCCTATACTTTTTTGTTGTTTTTATATATATATTTAATTTTGTTTTTATATATATTAAATTTGTTTGTATATTCATGCTATTTTTGGAAGCTGCCTACAGTTGTGTCTTGTCCACTAAATGGGTGGGGTGTAAGTCAAAGCCAATAAAAATAAATAAATGTGATTAGGTTATAGAGAGTATTTCCTTTGACCAATTTTAAATTGGGTGGTACAGCTTGATTTACATTATATAAACTGCCCCAAGCAGTGATTTGACTAAGTCGAGCAATCTAGAAGCCTTATAAATAGCCAAGGTTAAATAACTCCTTAATAATTTTTTACTATATTTGTGATGTGGGGTTTTAGAGTTTAGAAAATTTGTGTATTTTTCTTCCTTTTTTTAGCGATGGGGAATGGATATGCAGTGGTGCCCCGCATAGCGACGTTAATCCGTTCCAGGATTAACGTCGCTATCCGGATTCATCACTATGCGGGGGGAGGGACCCCACTGGAATGCATTAAACTCCGTTTAATGCGTTCCTATTGGGGAAAAACCCACCGCTATGCGGGGAATCCTCCATCCGGTCGCCATTTTCGCCGCCTGGTAAGCGAGGGCAGGGCGCGAAAACGCTGCGGGCGGCCATTTTCTGCACCCGGCGGCCATTTTGAAACTGACAATCAGCTGTTCCCAAAACATCGCAATGCGAAGATCGGTAAGCGAAATGCTTACCGAACATCGCAATGCGATGTTTTGCCTATTAAAACATTGCAATGCGATCGCATTAGCGATCGCAAAAAACACGTCGCTATGCAGATTTGTCGTTAAACAGTGCACTCATTAAGCGAGGCACCACTGTATTTTGGATACTCCCATTTGAATACACTTCTCATTCATATTGGCAGCAATATTTTGTGTTCTTACACACACACACACACACACACACAGGCACGCGTGCGCGCACACACAGAGACCTCCAAAGTACTGACCATGTATTGGTGTTGTGTGAGCTGCTTTTAGCAAATCCTCGCAAGCCAAAGAAAAATGTCTGTGCAGCAAACTGAGGAGATGCTCCAGGAAATATAGGCAGTGAGACTGTTCAGACACCCCTTCTTTTGCCGCTGGCAACACTTGCTTTAAAATACTGTTGTCCGACCTGGTGAAGGAAGAGTTGTAGTAACAGCGGCAAGAAGAATATGAACAGCTTCTTTCCCCACCCTTGAGTGGATCAAGTAATTATTACAATGTGATATCTGGGAAAAGAAACTCATATTGTGTCTATCTTGCATCATTATAGCAAACTGATAACACTTTGACTGCCCCGGTGCCATCTTTTGGAAATCTGGGATGTATAGTTTGATCAACTGCTTAGAATTAGGAACGTGCTGATTGGTGGGTTTTTTTTTTTGACTACAACTACTAGCATTCCTCAGACGGGAATTTCCTGTTTGAGTTTTACTGCAGCGGCTTCAACTATAGGGGACAATTCTGAGCGGAAGACACCAATTTCGTGGGCAGTGGCAAATCTGTTCCTCATTCTGGTTTGAACTTCTAAGTATTGAACCAAGGTTCTGATTCCAAGTTAGGTATGGTAAAGGTAAAGGTTCCCCTTGACATTTAGTCCAGTCGTGTCCGACTCTAGGGTGCGGTGCTCATCCCCGTTTCCAAGCCGTAGAGCCAGTGTTAGTCCGAAGACAGTTTTTGTGGTCACATGGCCAGCGCGACTAGACATGGAATGCTGTTACCTTCCCACCGAGGTGGTCCCTATTTATCTACTTGCATTTTTACCTGCTTTGGAATGGCTAGATTGGCAGGGGGGTCTCTCCATCGCGTGGATTTGATCTTACGATGGCTGGTCTTCTGACCTTGCAGCACAGAGGCGTCAGTGGTTTAACCCGCAGCGCCACCACGTCCCTTAGGTAAGTTAGATATGAGAACCCGACAAATGCTACTTTCTACCAAAGGCAAAAATGCTCAAGAGAACAAGGAAGCAAGATCGTACTTCTGGAGAAGAGTTTTCATCAACATGGATCCGGCTTCAACTTCTTGAACCCGGGGGCTGCTCACAGCTTCGCCCGCCCTCTCAAACAGAGCTGCCGCAATGGACTCTGGGAAAGGCGACGGAAAGTACCGGACAAGCAGTTCTGAGGCCAGCTCACGGATCTGCAGGAGAAGAGAAGAGGGAGGCGCAAGGCAGGGCAGAGATGAGCAAAGACACGAAAGCAACGAAAAGGGTGTGTTCACCGTGGCAAGGGAGACCTAGAGCAGATGGCATGATCGCAGCCCCTGGTTTCAGCTACTAGGTGAAGCAGATGGCAAGTTTTCAGAAAGAGGTCCCTGGTGTTCCTTTACCAATAAAATGTCACTTTCTACAGAATAAGGCTTCAAAGGGAAGGTAAAGGTAAAGGTTCCCCTTGACAATTTTTGTCTAGTCGTGTTCGACTCTAGGAGGCGGTGCTCATCCCCATTTCTAAGCCATAGAGCCAACATTTTGTCCGAAGACAATCATCCATGGTCACATGGCCTTAGACTTAGACACGGAACGCTGTTACCTTCCCACCGAGGTGGTCCCTATTTATCTACTCGCATTTGCATGCTTTCGAACTGCTAGGTTAGCGGGAGCTGGGACAAGCGACGGGCGCTCACTCTGTCGCATGGATTCGATCTTACGACTGCTTGGTCTTCTGACCCTGCAGCACAGGCTTCTGTGGTTTAGCCCGCAGGGCCACCACATCCCTTCTCGAAGGGAAAGAAACCCATTAAAAAGGTCTAGATATGAATCAGGGAGTCTTAAGTCATTACCAAGTCTTAATGTCTTGGAAATATCACAGTGACACACAATTTGCCACTTTTGTCTACTACACCAACCAACGTTTGACACTTTGTCCTCCTGTATCCCTGCATGGCCATGGGGCCATGCCTAATTAGTGATTGTCATAGGGTCTCACACACATCTAAGGAGGTGGACTTGATCCACCAAAGTGCACATTAAAATATAGCCATACATCTTTAAGGTGCAACAACGTTTTAGTCTCATATTTTTCTGCTTTTTTATTTTCTTGTCTGATCTGCTTCGAAAACTACAATCCTAAGCAATAGAAACCGACTGCGTCAACGCTTCTCAAGCTGAAGGATGTTGTGGGGCTCTAACTCCAAAATGCCCAGTCCAGACGTTTTATGAAAAACCTGGCTCCTTTCGCTGCTGGAAATACTGGCCACTCAGCTAATGTGGCAAAACAGTAGGATCCCCTTATCCGCGGGATCGGTATCCACGGATTCACTTATCTACATCTGAAAATATTAAAAGAAAAATATCCAAAATACATATTTCTAATGATGAAGCAGCCACTAGAGGAAGCAAGAGGCCACGCTACGTATAGAGCTCACTATTATAATAGCTTTTGCTATAATCTGCATTTTCCAGCATTCCAGAAGTGGAGTGGGGGCTTAGAACTGATTTCCCACAGATACAGGGGTCCAGCTGTACTGTTTGAGACCTGACGGCAGAGCAAGGTGTGCATCTTAGGAAATGAGCAGTCCCTGGTCCGGGGGGGGGGGGGCTTTCTGTGGAGCTCTCCAAGGTGCTGAAGGTATATCTCATCAAAACCCAGATAAGATAAACTTCCCGCTTGTGTCTGAGCGTACGGCGGAGGCCATTGATGAGATCAAACACAGCTTGCCCGTTCTACAAAACAAGCTGTCCACCTCAGCGGACACCCGATGCCATTCTCCCGACACAGTTCTCTTAACTGTCCATCCAGAAGGGTTTAATCCCAAGTGAGCACCGACCGTTTTTGCAGCCCTACTGAAAAAAAAAAAGGACTAGAATCGCTTTGTGGGAACCTCGAACTTGGATTTCAAACCTGTCCTCACGATGACTCTGAAGTGCAGCCCATAAAGCCTCTGTGGTTCTGGTTCTTGTGTCTAAAAAAAACACTCAGAAATCGCCCGGGGACAAGGTGTGGAGCCCTTACCTCGTTCGTACTGTCTAGCACGCAGCTCAGCAGTGTCATGGTGTGGCTCCTAGAGAAAAAGTCCCAGCAGCCCTTGCTTCTGGCCCAGTTGAGGAGGGCAGCCATATTGCCTGCAGACACAGACAGAGCAGGAAAGGGAGAGAAGAGAAAGGGGCCTAACCCTGGCCTAAATATAATGAGAATGAAACTGCTGTGAAGCACAAGAGGGAGCTGCAACGCAATGTTGCAGTGCAAAACTGCTTCAATTCAAGTGCTGGCCAGCCTGTCACCTCTTTCTGCAGGGCGTTTTCCATCCAACGCCGTCCACTTCCCCATTTGGCAAGCCCATTTTCTGGTCTTCCCTCAACAATGAGCAATTCATCCCCACTGAGCACGCAACAACTTCCATATCCCGGCCTTGGGTCCTATCTTCAAGATTTGCTGTGTTCCCTCGGGGTTCCCCGAAACCTGCCGATAACTGCCTTTTTTGCTTGCTATTTTTGTTATTTTAAAATCCACCCCTCCGAGAGTGACTTTGTTGTATCAGAATTAAGGCTGTTTTTAAAACTAGAAATCATTTTTAAACCATTCACTGGCTGAACTCCCGTAATAAGCAGCGCCGTTGAATCAATGGAACTTAGAGGACAAGAGTCACTCAATACTCCACTGATTGATTGATTGATTGATTGATTGATTGATTGATTGATTGATTGATTGATTGATTTGATTTGATTTATATCCCGCACATCTGGTCTGGTCGACCACTCTGGGCGGCTTCCAATAAGGTGTATATAGATTTAATGGACCTACTCTAGTTGTGACTTACTACAGGATCTCAGTCTCTAAATGGTTTAATTATAGCAATGAGTTAGTCACATAGTAAAACGGATCAACTCCTTTTCAATTTGCCATTATTCACTCCAAATCTTTAGGTCAGGGCTGACAATAAACTCAACTTGGCTGGATAGCTTGGTGGTTTAGGTCTCTTGACGGCAGAGCCAGACGTTGGGAGTTCGATTCCCCACTCTGCCTCCTGGGAGAAGAGCCAGCCCGTGTAGCCTTGGGCAAGCTGCTCAGTCCCAGAGCACCCCCTAGAGGAAGGGAAGGGTAAACCACTTCTGTGAAGTCTGTGTCTCAGTGGTTCCCCACCTTGGGTCCCCCAGATGCTCTTATATGAAAACTCTAAGTATCTACCGTATTTGTCCATGTATAAGATGATACTTTTGGCTAAAGTCTTTAGATTAAAAATTGAGGGTCGTCTTATACATGGAAGTAAGGAGAGGGAAAGGATCAAAGAGCTTTGATCCCTGCTTTCCCTGTTCACTTTCTTGAGAAGAATGTGGAGGGAGAAAGCAGGAATCATCAAAGCGCTTTGATTCCTGCTTTCCCCCTCCACTTGCTAAGCACCGCTTAGATTTCTTAATTTTGGGTTAGAAAAGTAGGGGGCGTCTTATACATGGAAGCATCTTATACAAGGAAAAATACGGTACGTCCATCCACTTGGGAACAGGCCATATGGATGGGATGCAAGAGCCAGGTCTCCAGTGGATACCCTCGGGCTGTGGAACTCCCTGCCAAAAGAAGCTAGGTTTGGAGAGTGTAAAATGACTCACGAGGAGGCTGCCCCTTCTTCCTCTCTGGACTCCACGAGTCTGTGCACGTCTCCAAGATGGCCGCCAGCAGAAGGAGGGAGGTCTTCTTCCGCTGGTAGTTGGGCCCCGAGGTCAGCGAGGCAACGCAGAGCTGCCACAGCCACTCAACAAAACCTATGCAAGGGGGGGCAATTTTTTTGGTGAGGACAGATGTCCGAAGCACTGCGATGAAGAGGTTGAGATCAGAAGTATTTTCAGGCTAGCATTAAACGGGAGGAGATCTAGACCTCACTGCCAAAAGACTGACAGGAAATGGTCTAAAATGAAGAGCAGCTGCTTCGGGCTGAGGTAGGGAAGGTGGATACCCCTAGGCGTCAATCAGGAGTAGCCCAAGAGATTTTGCTGCCTGAGGCCAAGGCCAACAATATCCTCACCTCTTCCCCTGATTCCACCTACACAAACAAACTGGACTGGCAGTTGAATTTTACCTCATGGTTGCTGAGGGGAGAGCAGCAGGGTAGTTTGGTGGCGAAGGACAGGTTATGGGGCACACAAGGCCCTGGTTCCCGACAGAGCAGCATGGCCGGCCGGCGTTGATCCTGACCCCCCCCCCCCCAGTATGTTCCACCTGAAATGGTTGCCTCAGGCTGCCTCATGGGCATGCGGACATTCCCTCTCAGGTCAAACAGTAGCTTCAGGAAGGGGGGGGCTTTCATCAGGAACAGAACAAGATTTTTTGCCCCTTTATAATTTCTGTTCAAAGCACAACCCACCTCCAAGGGTCTACGGACGGGAAAATAACTTTTCTCGGCTCACACAGCCAGATATCCAGCGATTCCCATGCCAGGCACAGCCTTGGCAATCCATCCTTAGAAACCCTCCATGATCAGAACTTGCCTTTAAGGACAGTCAAGTATTACAGTTAAAACAGAAGGAGTTGATCTCCTTCTCTGATAACGAGGACAACGAGAACCCACACTTCAAAGGGAACACAAAAACGGAGCAGAGCTATGCAGATTTGTGATTTTAAACTACAACTCCCCAAATTGCACCGGCAGCCTGGAACGCTGGGAGCGGTAGTCCCAAAAAGACTGGAACGAAATTACTTTATTGGTACACAGTTACATTTCAAAGGCATTTTGAAAGCCGTTTTTCAAGTCTGCAAGCTATTCCTTTTCAATGCTGACGGCTTCTCCGCTCAAAAAAAAGAATTAAGCAGTGTAGCCAGTAACATTTCTTTCTTCTCATTGAAATGGATAAGGGCAATGAATGGCTTTTCAAGCCGCATGAGTAATGAGAACGAATTAAACCGACAGCTAACATATTGTGCTCACGCTGGCTGGATAGCTCAGGGGTTTAGATCTCTGGCTGTGGAACCAGAGGGTTGGGAGTTCGATTCCCTCACTGTGCTTCTAGGGAGAAGGGTCCGCCTGTGTGGCCTTGGGCCAGCTGCACAGTCCCAGGATTCACCCAGAAGAAGAAAATGAATGGTCAACCACTTCTGAGTATTCTCTACCTTGAAAACCCTGAAAAAAAGGCTCACCATAAGTCAGAACTGGCTTGATGGGACTTGAACATTATTATTATATTGTGCTCCTGGACCATTCTTAAGACATAACTCTCAAAAGCTCTGTCCCTAAGCATGCAAAGTTGTGAAGGATAATCAACTCACCTACGGCTTGTTCCAGAGATGCTTCCAAATCCTTTCTGACTACAGTTGGTGTTTGTTGTCGGTTTGGGGTTTGGTGCTTCAGCACGGCCAGGGCGCTGTCCCGCAGCCGAACCAAAGCCTTCTTCACTGTGGCTTGGAGGAGCTGCCGGAAAGAGGAGGAATCGCAATTCAAGTTGAGTGGCAAAAACTCCTTCAGGAGTTGGACCTCCCTCTTGGACAAGGCCTGGTTGGTCCTGGGTGTCGAGCAGAGGAGGCCCAGCGCCGCCAGGCGGACGTGGTCTTCTTGAGAGAAAAGGCAGGCGGCCAGTCTTCCAAGGGTCTCGTCCTCCTCAGGCAAGGTCCCCACGAGGGCCTTGTGAACGTTCCACACCGTGACCCAGGCCCGGAGCTGAGAGGCATCCCTACCGCTAAAGCGTCCCGCCAGCAAAGCAGAAGAAGCCGGGAAAAGACGTACAGTCCAGACGAGGAGGTAGTTGCCCGCGTTGCTCTGGAGGAAAGAGTCGGGAGAGGTCAAGGCGCTGAAGAGGGTGGGCAGCCAAGGACGGGCCCATCTCTGAGCCAGCTCTTCCTCTGAGATGCCCTCTTGGCCCTCTGTCCAGCCTTTGCGCTGAAGCTGGAGGATGGTTTTGTACACATCTGAGGCGGCCGGACACAGGTGGTTGGTTGAAAGGCAGTTCAGGAGGTGCTGAGGGAGGTCTTGGTAGAGATCCAGAACCTTAGCCAAAAAAAAAAAAAAAAGATATGGGATGCCAACAGAATTAGAACCAAGGGTTCTTTGGTGGCAGATCTTTGCCGGAGCCTGGGAAAAAAGCGACTCTAGAAGCTGGAGGCCCCAGAATAGCCCCACCAGCATGGCCACTGAGAGTAGCGGAGATTAAGCCCCTTGTTGTGCCAGAATTGGGTAGCTTCATCCATGACCAGATGCGGACTCTTTAAAATTAGGAGCAAATTGCAACCGTGGTAACATCCTTTTCCCTAGGTCAGTGTAAGTGATGCAAGAATCCTCAGCCAAATAATAATAATAATAATAATAATAATAATAATAATAATAATAATAATAATAATAATAATAATAATAATAATAATAATAATAATAATAATAATAATAATAATAACAACAACAACAATAACAACAACAACAACAACAACAATAATAATAATAATAATAATAAAAAGAGCAACTGTTCTTTACCCAACCTACTTAATAGGAGGATTGAAGAAGAACACAGGTGCATTGTTAAATATTATAAACATACAGAATTGATGCTTTTGAATTGTGGTGCTGGCGGAGACTCTTGAGAGTCCCCTGGACTGCAAGGAGAACAAACCTATCCATTCTGAAGGAAATCAACCCTGAGTGCTCACTGGAAGGATAGATCCTGAAGCTGAGGTTCCAGTACTTTGGCCATCTCATGAGAAGAAGAGACTCCCTGGAAAATTTGCTCTGGTACACCGGGTCACATGACTGGTGTGCAATGGCAAATGCCTACGTTCACTTCTTAACTTGCAGCAATTCATAGTCGGGATTTATACTAATGTAGTTGCTCCATCAGGCATTTCTAGCAGGATTCTGGCCAGTGGGATTTAACAGTCAGCAAATGATTCCATAGGCTATTCTACTAGGGATTAAAAACTGGATTAAGAATCATAGAATCATGGAGTTGGAAAGGGATTATAAGGCCATCGAGTCCAACCCACTGATCAAGGCAGGAATCCAAGTCAAAGCAGATCTGATAGAGGGTGGCCCAATTTTCTGTTGAATGCCTCCAGGATTGGAACGCTCACCACCTCCTGAGGTCATCGGTTCCATTGTCGTACTGCTCTAACAGTTAAGATGTTTTTTCCGATATTCACCCTAAATCCGGCTTCCTGTAGCCTGAGTCCATTGTTGTGTGTCCTGCACTCTGGAAGGACCGAGAACAGATCCTGCCCCTCCTCTGTATGACAGCCTTTCAAATATTTGAAAAGTATCACCTCTCAGTCTTCTTTTCCCAAGGCTAGACATGCCCAGTTCTTTCAGCCTTTCCTCAGAGGGCTTGGTTTCAAATCCCTAGATCATCCTTGTTGCCCTCCTCTGAACCTGCTCCAGTTTGTTAGCATCCTTCTTAAAGTGCGGTGTCCAGAACTGGACACCGTAGTCCAGATGAGGCCTAATCAGTGCCAAATAAAAAGCAACTAGTACCACCACATGGTACCCATAGTGTGTTGATTCCCAGCCATTTATAAAGTACTAGAAGTTGAACACCTGCCCCAACACAGACACAGTCACAGAACCGCACAGAGGTTACCTTTCCAGGGCCCAGGTAGGGTAGAATGGAGGTGAGTGCGAAATACCGGGCCCGAGTCTGCCAAGCCATAAGGATGATTCTCTGTAGGAATTGTCCGTAAAGGGGTCTCTCCAGATCCTCAAACTGATCACATTCCAGACTGTAGATCTCCATGAGAAGCTCAAAGGAACTGCGGATGAAATCGGAAACCCCTTCCACCTGAATATGAGGTTTGGTGGAAAGTACAGTTATAAATATACTAAGTTATGAATCAGGCACAAGTGAGTATTTACAAGGTCTAGAACGTGACTGAAGAAATCCACAAATTATGAGCATTTCAGCTGATGAATCTATGGGTTATAGGTGAATATACTGGTTGCAGGGTAAACAAACCAAGGTTTTGAAGTTAGTGGCACATGTTTACAACAACGGGTTTCCAAATGAAGCTTAGAAAACCCTCCATTTTACTATTATTTATTGGTTTTCTTGTATTCAGTGTTTTTCTGGAATGCAGTTTTCCTGGCTCCTTGGGGCAGGGGTGGGGGTCCTATTGGACTCAGAAGGGGCTTTACCATTCATTCCTGTCTTCTGAGGGCGCCCCGGGATGACCATGAAGTTTGCCCAAGGCTACACAGGCTGGCTCTACTCAAAAGAGGCACAAGAGTGGGGAATCGCACTCCCAGCAATCTGCCCAAGAGTGTCAAAACTCCTTGCCAATCTGCTGCCAGTCACCCGGAGAACTCCCAGGAGATCCTGGCAATAATGGTTCTCCAGATATTGGTGGCAGCCCAGGATGCTGGGGCTCGGAACCCAGCAAAATCCCTCATTCATACCTCTAGCTGGAAAGGGCTGAAGCCAGATATTCCGATTCCTTCCCGCCCCACCCGCAAAATGTTGCTGTCAAGTCAAGTTTGACTTAGGGTCACCCTAGTCTCCCGATCCAACGTGCTGCCTTCTACATCACATTGCCTCTCCAGAATATAATGATCTGGGGAGTCAATCCAGCTCTTTGCCCCCACTTACAACAGCCCACCAAACCAATGCAATTTTTAAAATGATGATTATTGTTGTTTATTGCTTTGAGCAATATGATGCTCCATAGTATTAGAGCACTTTCTGGACAGTTGACAACATACCGTACATACTCGAGTATAAGCCGGCCCGAATATAAGATGAGGCACCCAATTTTACCACCAAAAACTGGGAAACCTTATTGACTCGAGTATAAGCCGAGGGTGGAAAAAGCAGCAGCTACTGGTAAATTTCAAAAATGAAAGTAGATACCAATAAAATTACATTAATTGAGGCATCAGTAGGTTAAATGTTTTTGAAGATACTGCCCTTCTGAGCTGCGAGACACACTTCACTGCCTGTAGAGGGAGGACTCATACTGGATGCTGTGCTTATCTACTGCTCTACTCCTGCGTAACAAGATGGAGAGAGATGGAGGAGGAAGGTGGGTACATAGAATATGCAGAAGGAGGAGGATGGGAGTGTCCTGGATGCGGAAATGCAGTGCACTTAACCCGGGTCATCGGACCACCCACAGAGGCTGCAGGCGCCTGTAGGTGAGTGGGGGAGTCTGGAGAATACCCACACTGTAGGGGAGAACATGTAATTTTGACACTGACTCGAGGATAAGCTGAGGGGGTGCATTTTCAGGAAAACAAATGCGCTGAAAAACTAGGCTTATATTCGAGTATATATAGTAATTATAAGCTTGGGTACTCATTTTGTCATGGAAGGCTGAGTTATCTCAGCCCACTGGGACTGAACTCATGTCATGAGCAGAGTCTTGACTGCAGTACTTCAGTTTAATCATTTCACCGCTACACCAACACAGGTGTTGCAGCAGTCAATTCCATGAGTCTACTTGAGTTGAGAGCCAGCAATATATTTAGGATTTTGATTTTTTTTTAAATGATGTGTTTCACTGTAGTGCTGTTTTGATAGCAGAAGGGCATCATATAACATTTCTCCAATAAATCTTAACACAATAAATGATGTAAGATACACTACCGGACTCTCTGCGTTATTCCACAGGACCCGGGACAGCATCTGGAGGAGGCTAGAATTGTCCGCCAGGACCCGGTGCCCCTTCATTTTCCAAATCTCTGCCAGGCTTTCTCGGAAGCGTTCAAGCCACAGAGAAAAAACTGCAAAAGCAGAGTAAAGGCTCCCTGTCATAAAACTTGTACAAGACAGACTGATAAAAACACGGCATCCAAAGAATTACCATCACTGCTTCCAGTTTGGGAGTGAGTAACTTCAGGTTTTCTGGAACTTCAATACCCATAATGCTCCGTCATGGCTTACTGCAGGTTATAGAAGCAGCAGGGAATTTCTCCTGGGCCACAAAATCCCATCCCTGAACTAGTTTTATATTCAGTTGCCAAAAAAGGCTAACAGAGGAGAGTTAAGGCTGCCTTATGCTGGCTCAAATGTGAAACTGGAAACAAAGGCTGATGCTTCAAGAAAAGTGGCCCACAATCAGAAGACAATGTTGTGCATTGTCTCCAGTCATCCCCTACATGTCCACTCTCTGGCCGAAATCCTGTTGCAGAGCTATGCAAAAGGCATAACTTTTGGAAGTGAACTGCCTCGAGTGGAAATCTCCAAGGACGTCATCGGGTACGTCATGCAACTTGGTATGCAAGAAATAATCCCTGTGGAGATTTCTTGACTCGAGGCCATTTCCTTCCATGATCCAATCTGCTTTACACTGGTGAAAATACACAAGAGGATTTTGGCCTTTGTCTGGGTGGAATTGTAACACTGCAAACTCTGGAGGAGTTTTCTGGCATCAGTCACTATCAGTTAACTAGAGATGGGCATGAACTGCGGTTTGGCGCGGCACCGGCACAGGTGTTCGGTGGGCACCATGTGCTTCCCTTCCCCATCTCTCTGGGCAAACACCACTTACCTGCCTTGCCTCCTCTGTGTGATCTCCCACTCACCACCAGCAGTGTGTGCTTCCCTTCCCTGCCTCCCCTGGCAGCTGCTCACTCAGACACGGAGGTGGGGCCTGTGAGTGGCTGATTGCACAGAGGAAGCAGAGGAGAGAAGAGTGCTGCTGCCAGTGAATGGATGATGGCTAGGGAGGGAAGTATATGGTGCCTGCAGAACACCTGAGTGGGTGGTGCACCGAACTGGGTTGTACTGCGGTTCACGCTCATCTCTACATAAACAAACCAATCCATTCATCTAGGTGTAGCTTCCATTTTCCCTTCGTCCTTTTATTTTTTAACCAAAGGACGAAAACATGACAGACGTTTCCCTGACTTGAACTCTTCCTATTTGTTCAGAAGCCGGTATTCCTCGGGGAGCAAAACTGAACTAGGTGTCTTAAGCGTGCGGGGATAAGAACAGAAAGGCCTTGAGAACAGACCTTGAAAACAGTAATAATGACAATCCAGTGGCTTTTCCATCAGGTCCAGAACAACTGGAAACAAAATGTCTAGCAACAGACACGCCTGCAAAGAAAAAAATATAAGTCATTTCAAGGGAGAAACAGAGGGAGCGGCAAGATTTTCTTAGAAAGGGATGAAAACTTTTCATTAGGTGAAAAAAAGACAGAGAAATTGGGGTGGGTGGTTTTCTAACCTTTTGGAATCCTGGTCACAAAACTCTGTGTGAATTAACAGGGAGAAAAGGACATGAAGCAGCTCATGTTTCCACCCTTCTCTCTGTTCTCCTATTCACGTTGCTTTTTCTTAACATATTTCATGTGCATTCATGCATAAAAGTAAAGGGACGAGCTATCCATTTCATATAAAAGTGGCAAATTCTTAGTCTCAGATGAACAGGCATCATTTGATGGTTGTTGTGGGTTTTTCGGGCTCTTTGGCCGTGTTCTGAACGTTGTTCTTCCTCTGAAGATGCCGGCCACAGAGACTGGCGAAATGTCAGGAAGAACAACCTTCAGAACAAAGAGCCAAAGAGCTCGAAAAACCCACAACAACCATCAGATCCTGGCCGTGAAAGCCTTCGAGAAAGCATGATTTGCCCTTCCAGGTTTTGGGTTCAAGTGGTCTCTGGTAAATCTTTGTCCAGAAGGAGTCCCTTTGTACGACAGAGGCAGTTCCTGGTGTCTCACGTGGCCTCTTTGGAACTCGATCCACCACCCCGGTTATCTGGACTATGTTGTGGGCGGCCCTATTGTTAGGCAGACCGAGTCAACTGCTGTGGGTGGCAGAAACTGGAGAGAGAGCAGCAGGGAGCCAAATTAGGCAAGGCTGACCTTTTCCCCTCTGTTCTCCTGCCACGTCTCTTTCGTGATCCCCTTCCTCCCACTGAGTGTCTCTCATTCCACGTGATTCTTCCAGCGTCAGAGGCTGCTGGGGAAGGAAATGGATGAATCTAAATGGATTTCTTGAAGAAGGCTCTTGGAACTGGGTTGTTGGTCACCGACTGGCCACCTACGTCTCCCAAACGCTGCTTTGGAGCAGGGCCGGGAGGACCTGTGGCCACCCAGATGGTGTTGGACTTCAAATGCCATTAGCTTAGCTAAGCCTCGCCAAGAATGATGGGAGTTCGTTCTCCATCAATCTGCTTTCTTGGATTGCCAGCATGGATGACTGGTGGATACTGGGACTTGTAGTCTAAAAAATGCTGGTGTGTCAATGGCTAGAGGACAATGGGTTCTCCAGAGCTGTGTTATGCTTAATGGAAAACACAAAAGGAATAATATTCTTTTCAAAGCCCAACCTGATGTGGCGTCCCATCGAGCCGGCAACTCAAGATCTCCTTCTTGCAGCTGGCCAACAAGCTGCGGGTCAAGGCTAGTCGCTCCCATCCATCTGGACTCCATACAGATGGGACCAACTGGAGCATCCCAAATCTGAATTCCTCTGGGTGCAAAAAAAGCAAAAAAAGATGAATTGGGACAAGGGTCATCAAGAGGGGTCTGGCTTGCTGGCTTCCTATCCTGTCCATGCAGCTGTGGACTAGAATCAATTCTGTCTGCTTGCATCATCCATAAATACAGGGGTGTGTCCACATAACCGTAGCAAAAAGATTCCCCTAAAACCATCTCATCCCAAGCTCTGCAATTCAATGTTACATGATCTAGTCCCTGTGCAAAGATGGCTGGAAGCCTGCTTCATGCAAGGCAGCCCTTTCCAGACTGATCAAG
Source organism: Pogona vitticeps (assembly GCF_051106095.1). Taxonomy (NCBI): domain Eukaryota; kingdom Metazoa; phylum Chordata; class Lepidosauria; order Squamata; family Agamidae; genus Pogona; species Pogona vitticeps. Next base: position 10,466,993 of record NC_135796.1, on the reverse strand, counting down.
TGGTGTTATCCTTGGTCAGCTCATGGCATCATTCATAAGCTGATGCCCTGCCACAGAAAATCAATGCCAAGATGAATCCTCATCTGCTTTCAGTGACCTGGCTTCTGTTACCCACAGAGTCTTGGTCTTATTTTCCCCCCTATACAGTGGTGCCTCGCTTGACGATTACCTCGTTAGATGAGGAAATCGCTTAACGATGAAGTTTTTGTGATCGCAAAACAATATTTTAAATGGGAAAAATCGCTTCACGGTAATCAGTTCCCTGCTTCGGGAACTGATTTTTCGCTTTACGATGATCAGAAAACAGCTGATCGTCGGGTTTCAAAATGGCCACCTGCTGTTTAAAATGGCTCCCTGCTGTGCTTAGGATGGATTCCTCGCATTACAGGCACCAGAAAATGGCCGCCCTATGGAGGATCTTCACTGGACGCTGAGGTATTTCACCCATTGGAACACATTGAGCGGTTTTCAATGCGTTTCAATGGTCTTTTTCATTTCGCTTGACGAGGATTTCGCTTAACAGTGATTTGAATGAAACGGATTATCCTCGTCAAGCGAGGCACCACTGTATTCTGAGATTCCCCACCAAGCATGATCACAACAGTGTTGTCGCCTTGATCTTGGAAACGAAGAGGAGCCCTCGGTGACCCTTTTTGCCCAGAAGCAAGCTGGGGCAAGTACAGGGCATCCACCTACAGAGTATCAACCTTGTGAAACTCTACAGAGGATCAGCCTCATGAAAAACCATCCAAGAAACCATAGAGAAGACCCATCAACTTCAGGAAGAAACTTGCACGGGCCCAGTCCAACCATCAATGGAGCTAATTAGCTCGGGAGGTGGTGAGCACACCAACGCTGGAGGCATTCAAGACATAACCGGACAAACATCTGTCCGATCTGCACTGCCCAGGGGGTTGGGCTTGATTGGCCTTAAAGGCCCCTTCCAACTCCATTATTCTGTGAGTCTATGAAGCATCATCTTCCTCACCAGACACATCCCTAAGGGACTTACAGCGAAAAACCCTTCATGATCCTCGTACAATGTGAGATTATGCAACACTCTCTCCAAAGAATTTATTAACCACCTAATCGGCATCCTATACACAGCAAACAAAGGAAAATCCAGAAGACTATTGAGCCACATAAATGGAACAAGCCATCGGCACTGAACAGTGCTCAAGTAGTCTCCACCCCAGGAAAAAACGTCACTGATGCACATCATAGAACGGTGGTTTTGTTTCTACATAGAGCATTTCGTTCACAGCCAAGCCAAGCCAAAGGGGACAAGTGGGTGGGTGGGTGTGAATGGCAGTGGGGTTTATGAACCTAGAAAATATCAGGTGCACCTTTCTCAGTGGAGACTCTCCCATCTTCTTTCCACCCAACAGGACCTCCTCCAAGACTCAGCCAACGACAAAGGCCCCAGGCGGCTTGACCCCCTTGCTGGGAATCGGGGGCGGTGTTGACCATCATACTCAAGGCGGTCGCAGCCAGCAGACGGGTGTCCTTGCAGGCTGTCTGAGATCGTCAAGGGAGAAGGGAACATTTTAAAGATGAGTTCGTCCACAAAGCAATACAGTCGTGCCTCGCTTTACGATTGCCCCGCATTACGACAAAACCGCATTACGACGATGGTCTAAATGGGTTTTTTTCGCTTTGCGATGATCGGTTCCCTGCTTCGGGAACCGATTCTTTGCAAAACGGTGTTTTTTAAACAGCTGATCAGCGGTTTCAAAATGGCTGTCGGTTAAACAAAATGGCTCCCCGCTGTTTTCTGGGACGGATTCCTCGCAAGACACGCAGAGAAAATAGCTGCCCTATGGAGGATCTTCGGTGGACGGTGAGTTCTGACCCCATTGGAACGCTTTGAAGGGGTTTCAATGCGTTTCAATAGGGGTTTTTTTCGCATTACAATGTTTTCGCTTAACGGAGATTTTCTTGGAACGGATTATCGCCGTTAAGTGAGGCACCACTGTATACCAAAATGTTGCAGCTTGGGGATCCTATTCTTTAAATGCCCAGCTCTTCGGTTTCAGCAGTCGGTTGGATTTCATGGCCACCGAACATGCTCACCACACCTGAGATGGTTTTAGAGACTTCTCCCCACCCCTCAGAGAATCTCCTACCCCTAAATCTTTTCTGCACTTGTGCACACTTTGAGATTCTCCCTTACGGTCTTGGAACAGCCCATTTTCATGCATTCTTTCATGCATTTTGTGCATTTCTAGATTGAACTCAACACAGCCCGAAAGACGATAGGGACGATGATTTTTAAAAACTTTACCCAAGATAAAAAAATAAATAAATCAGGGCACCCTTGAAACAGAAGCCGAAAACGAGAACTCACCTTTTCCATAATGATTTGCACCAGAGATTTCAAAATCTTTTGCAAGATTTTGTTATGATCTGTTCCACCCCATATAAGTGGGAAGATCTCCTTTGGCATCCACTTGAAAAGCTGGAGACATACCTAGACGGCCAATGACAAGGCTAAACGTATCACGTGATTCAATTTCATCTCTTCCCATAGAGCACTCAGATGTACATTTAACCTGAGCACACTCCCGCCATATTTATTTGTAACTGTATGCAACTGCAACACCATTTTCCTATTAAAAGCAAAAGAACTTGAATATAAGCTTTTGATCATATTCTAAAATGGATATATTCAGAAATTATAAAAGACTTAATCTAGTAGGAAATTGTGTCATGCTCAAAGGTTGCATTTTCAAATAATCTTCAGGGTCTATTTAAAAACCTGTGGATCTGTGGCAAAACAAATGAGTGCTTCTAACTCAACCCTGATGTTGGAAAAGTGTGAAGGCAAGAGGAGAAGGGGACGACAGAGGATGAGATGGTTGGACAGTGTCATCGAAGCTGCCAACATGAATTTTACCCAACTCTGGGAGGCAGTGGAAGACAGGAGGGCCTGGCGTGCTCTGGTCTATGGGGTAACAAAGAGTTGGCCACGACTTAATGACTAAACAAGAAAACTCTAAACACGCTTCTCCCTGTCATTTGAGTTGGAACGATCCAGTTTGTCTTGGGGAAGACTTACCTAAAGTCACGCTCGTCACAATAAGAATAAAAATGGAAGCAGTGACCAAATGCAACTCAAGAATCTCTATTAAAAATAGCACAAAAGAGGCCAAGAAGCAGCCTAAAGGTGAAATCAATCAAACCGTCATGGCATCAAGGAGAAACAAAGTGACTTAATATGATTTTTATGCTGTTACACTCATTTATGGAACCTGTCGAGGCAGAACTATGTATAATTTGCACCTACAGAGCCACCAAAGGAAGGAACTTTTAGACTAATGTTTTAGCAGCTAAAAATGCATGCAAGAATTAAAAACGATAAGCCCAAATCTTAATGATCTTGGTCTGCCATGGCTAACTGCACCCAACTGATGAGGTGCTGGGTCATGTCTTAATTTCATGACTGAAATTTCATGCGCCCTGCTATGCCACCCGAATGCACCCATGTATGTCATCAATTATCCACAATTAAGCTCGGCAAATTATAGCTGTTAGCTTGCTGAAATGTACTGTCAATTAGATTTATTCTTCTTCAAAAGTGCACATAAACAAAATGAAGCAAACAGAACTTACAAAGCGATACTCACATACATAAATGTAAAAAAACAGACAACATTCACAGAAAAAAACCAGAACTTCCTTATTCTTTAGAAGAGGAATTTTCAACATGCACCCACAGCATCTTCTCTGACATTAAAGGTGCGTAACATTACACTGTAAAGCACGGTGGAGCTGTCTCTGTTTCTCACCTTCACGGTGACGTAGCACCATGCCTCATCCTTGGCTCCTCGATCCTGCAGCAGGAAATCAAAGGTGGCAGCAGTACACCCGAGGAGCGTCATCAGGTTATTTTTCCAGTAACATCGTCCCAGGGTGCTCTCCTCAACAAACATGGAAACTGTGGATCAAGAAAGCAAAGAGCTACCACTATTGCCCCACTTCAGGACGGAAGGAGTTGTGTGTATGACGCACTAGACCAGACATTCTCAACTTGGGTTCCCTCCAGATGTTCTTGGACTACAACTCCCAGAAATCCTGGCCAGGACAGCTAGTGGTGAAGGTTTCTGGGAGTTTTAGTCCAAGAACATCTGGGGACCCAAGGTCGAGAATCACTGTACTAGAGAGAGGTACAATATACATACAGTAGTACCTCGGTTTGCGAATGCCTCCGTTTACATAATTTTTGGTTTACGAACCAAAATCCATAAGAAATAAAGCCCCAGTTTATGTTCTTTTCTTTTCGCACTACGAAAAGGTTTTCCCAGGGCACATTGCGCCTATAGCATGCTGCCCCGTTCTTAGCACAGTTGCTGTTTCGGTTTGCGAAATGTCTGTACTACGTAACGTCGTGTAGAACGGATCCCGTTTCACAAACCGAGGTACTACCGTATACGTTCACATACACACATGCAGATACTTTTTAAAGCCTGTTTAGAAGAAAAAGTGCTGCTCCTGGATGCACATCTCCACCGATGGCTCCCGGACTGCTCAAGCAGAGGGAAGGAAGCGCCTGGCTGGTTTGGTTCTGTGGAGGGGGGCCCTGCCAGTGGCGCTGAGCGTAATGGGGCAGAAGGAGGTCTCCACCACCTTGCCAGGGAGGAGGGGATTCAGAGACTCACCTGTCTGCAGAGTCCCACGAGACATTGGCTGAAAGAAGAAAGAAAGGAGCACAATGAGGGAGAAGCAGAGTCGAACATCATAACCCGTGCATACCTCCCCTTTTCCGGAATATCCGATTCCACAACCTCCACTTTTCCATTCCAGTGAAGCAATCAATTTCAAAGCACCGAGCATGCTCAGTTCTCACCGAGTTGCTGTTGGGGTCTGCTCCTTAGGATCCCCCTCCCCTGCCAATCGGTGGTTTGGGGTTTTTTTTGTATTTCTCCAAACCTCAGAGTTTTCCAAAGCATTCTGATGCTTCCCTTTTTTCTGTGCAGCATCCTGATGCATGATCAGATGCATGATCAGCACCCAAATATGGTCTAAGAGCTAGAATGCAACCCTGGAATTTGGAAAATCCAGATTCTAGTCCTCACAGAGGCATGAAACTCATCGGGTTAACTTTGGGCCTCTTCCTTCCTTCCTTCCTTCCTTCCTTGCTCTCTCTCTCTTCCTCTCTCCCTCTCTCAGCCTGACTAACTTGCAGTGGGAAAGAAGAGAACCAGGTGCACTACCTTGAGTTCATTCAACAAATACGGGATATAAACATGAAATGTAACATGGGATCACAAAAAAATCACATTTATGTGGTCAACAGAATGCAAAGAAATCACTATTAATGTACATATAATCATGAAACGTTTCCATGAAAAGTTTCCATGAAACCAATCCTTTTCAGTGAAATACACAATAATTGTGTGCTGTCAAGTCAATTCTGACTTATGGCAACCCTTTCCAGATTTTCCTCGGTAGAGAATGAGCAGGAGTGGTTTCCCATTCCTTTATTCTGGGGCGCCCTGGGACTGTGCAGCTGGCCCAAGGCCACCCAGACTGGATCTACTTATAGGAAACACAGTGGGAATCAAACTCCCAACCTCGGGCTCCCCAACCAGAGACTTAAGACACGGAGTGGTCGAGCCAACTTCAGAGAAATATATTCATTCATTCATTTGCAATATTTTTTAGCCATCTTTGCCGTCTTACCGTATCGTCCTTGGCCAGGCTACCCAAAATCCTCTCCACCTCTCCAGAAACTAAGGATTCATTCCTTTCTGATAGTTTCACAATGATCTAGGGAAGAGGAAGAAACAGAAGCGTGGCTTTTAAAAATGCTCACATTTAGCTGACACTGAATTACTAAGTATAACGTTCCGACTTATAAGTACATGAATCCACCCATAACCTACGTTTTATATGGAGAAGTCTCTTTAAATATTTGAAAGACCAAAACAGTCAAGTTAAAATCAGTTAAATGTCTCTTTTCTTTCTTTTTCAGCCTAGCATCTGAAAGAAAAGTATTTAATTATTAAGTAAACTGTAACCAGCAGTGACGCAATAACTTTCAAAGCATAGTTGCTCACTATGATAGTCCACAGAGCCAGTTCCCTTCCCAAAAAGAGTCCAGGAATGCTGCATCGGTCCATATCAACCCATTTTGAGCCAATCTTTTATAAAGTCAACGGCTCTTGATCACCCATTTAAGTGATAGGAGATTTGCACCCATTTAAGTGCAAATCTCCTATAAACACATTGCCCTGACAACACGGACGGCTTGCAATTACAGTGGTGCCTCGCATTACGACATTAATTCGTTCCAGCAAAATCGCTGTAGAACGAAAATGTCATAAAGCGAAAATTAAAAAGCCATTGAAACGCATTAAAACCTGGTTAATGCGTTCCAATTGGCTAACAACTCACCGTCCAGTGAAGATCCTCCATGGGGCGGCCATTTTCGGGTGCCTGTGCAGCGAAAAATGGCTCCTAAACACAGCGGGGAGCCATTTTGAGCACCCGGCAGCCATTTTGGCATTTTGTTTTGATCGTTAGGAAGCGAAAATCAGTTCCCAAAACAGGGAAGCGTTCCTCGTGCAGCGAAATTCCCCCATTCAAAACATTGTTTTGCGATCACAAAAACCTCGTCGTAATGCGGATTCGTCGTTAAATGGAGCGCCCGTCTTGCGAGGCACCACTGTATATGTTACTTTTGGAAAATCAATTTTTCTCTTCCAGTTACTAAAAGGTTCTTGTAGTGGGGAGCCCCCCCCCCGAAGACCAGGCATGGGCGTGTGTGGCTCCTGGACTCACAGTGATCATTCAATCGGATTTCCGAGATGCAAGCAGACAGAATATTACCATGTCGTTTCTGTAAGCAGAAATTCAGAGGCGTGTTGCTTCTGACACAGCCACCCACCAAGACTACCAACCATCCCCAAACCTTATTCTCCAAGAAGGATTAAAACCACCTAAACGGCTTCTTGTCACCCCATCTTGTGGCAGGGAGTTCCACCGCCGATCTAGGCATTATGCCACCAGGGGAATCCAACCTGCGTGCACGCACTTTTTCGAGTCGGGAGAAAGAGCCGGAGCTATCCGTGGTCTCCAACTGGAAAGCGAGGACGCAGCGGACCAGCGGGCGCAGGGCATCATCACAACCCAGGTCTGCCAATCTTCTGCTCACTCCGGCCAGGAGCTGAAAAGCCTCCTCCAAGTTTTTATCCTTCCACCGCTTCGCCGAGACGCTGAAGAAGATGAGAAAACAGAGAGACATTCAAGGGGGGGGCACCCAAGTGACTTTAAAATGCATTTTAAAAGCCGCCCAGAGACCTTTGGGTAGTCTGGGCAGAATATTAAATAAATAAATAAATAAATAAATACAAGCATTGCTTTTTTGATGGCTTTGCACAAACTCAAGCCGCTGGAAACGGGGCGCGCACCCGTCACTCAACCGAACTTGACTCTGCCATGGCTTATGATGATGATAACCATGCTATCTATCATCATCACAACATTGCCACCCCACCCCTCCCCACCCCCCAAAACCAGCTGATTTTGCAAACCACTGTTCATTCTCCCTGCTACCAAGGAAGGTGGGCAACCACCCGGCCAAGCCCGCCTTGCAACCGATGAGGGGGAGGATGATGGCCAGGACTGCATTACTGCACGTGCAACCTCGGCACCCGAACCGACCTGGCGAACGCCTCCAGCTTGCCCAAGGCGAGGAGCAAACCTTGGCAGGCGCTGCTCTTCCCCTCGTCCCGGGCCAGCTCCCGGTAGCAGGCCACGGCCCGCTCCAGCTCGCCTCCCGCCCCATTCATGGTCCCCCGGGCTGAGCCCGACTCGCGAGGAGAACCCTTGCCGGACGGCGCCGCCCCCCCTCCTTCGCCTGCCCGCGACCATAGAGTGCCAAGCGGAGGAGAAAGAGCGTCCCGCCCGCGCCGCCGCCGGCGGCGCCACCTAGCGGTTTCGTTGTTGTCCTCGGCTTTTGTTGCGTTGCTAAGGGCCCGTGGTTGCCGTGGGCCCCAATGGGTCCTCTGATAGGACAGTGGTTTGAGGATGATCCTGTGCAAAAATCATGAGGATCTTGTGCCTTAGATCCACGTTCTTGTGCTACTGCAAAGCCATGCACTCATGGGCGCCTAATTGCTGTGATCTAGTCTGTGGGCAGCGGCTAGTAAATGCAAGCCTGTGGCTTCCTTGAGGGAGTCAGTCCATCTCATATCTGGTCTTCCTCTTTTCCTGCTGCTTTCCACCATCCCCAGCATTCTTCACTTTTCCAGATAATCCTGTCTTCTCATGGTGTGCCCGAAGTAGACAGCCTTAAAGACTTAACTGCTGTACAGTGGTGCCTCGCTAGACGATGATAATCCGTTCCACTGAAATCGCTGTTTAGCGAAATCATCGTCTAGCGAAAAGCATTTCCCCATTGGAATGCATTGAAACCTGTTTAATGCGTTCCAATGGGGAAGAATCGTCGTTGTCTAGCGAAGATCGGCCATAGGAAAGCCGCTTTGCAAACCGCCAATTAGGTGTTTAAATAGCTGTCTTGCAAAGCTTAGGTCCCGAAAACTCCCGTTTTGCGAGTGCGGAGGAAGCTGTCAAAATCGTCGTCTAGTGAAAATCAGTGTGTGAAGCAGGGACCAAACATTGTCCAGCGAAATTCCCCCCATAGGAATCAGTTTTGTGAATCGCTATAGCGATCGCAAAAAGTCAATGTCTAGCAAAAAAACTGTCATGTGGTGTAACTGTCTAGCGAGGCACCACTGTATTTTGCAGTTAACTGTGATTATTACACAGTTAGTCTTTAAGGCTTATACAACGTGTTTGTCTTCTTTATTTTTCTTTTGTTTTTTGCCTGATAAGCTAACACTGGTGCAACTTCAGTCTGACTTGACAGTCTGCACGATCATGCTATCTATGCATGATGACCAAATCAAGATGTCGTCAAGGACGCGGCCTCAACTTCGTATGCCAGCGTGGCTCGTTTTGATCGGCTGAAAGCCGTGTGTAGGATAACATGGCTTCTCCAGTGCCTCTCAAGCCCCCAAACCAGATTTCTTCTTGGTTCTTGAAAATGGTAGGCAGGAAGGTTTAACAGAATAAAGGTCTTGAGGGAAGACAGGCTTTCCAGAAGCTTCTTGCGGGTGCGGCAAAGAGGGAGAGCTCAGCTAGCAACCCCCCCAATATAAGAATACAAATGCAATCCTATTTTTCATCAATAAAATATTGGGAACGTATGAGGAAGATGGGGGGGGCAGCCGTTTAGAAACAGGAGCAAGAAGGCTATATAACTCAGGGGGTAAATTATGATTCGAGATGGGCATGAACTGCGAACCAGGCTAGTTTGTGGTTTGGTTCGGGGACCCTGTTTCGCCCAAAGGGTGAACTTTCTCCCCCTCCACGCTTCGTTTTGCTTTGGCGAAATGGGATGCCCGCCCTTCCCTCTGCCCCCCTCTTACCTCCCTCCTTTGTCTCGATCCTACCCATCCTGAAGGGCAGCAGGCCTGGCTCCTGCATGGACTTTTCCACCCCAGCACGAACCCAAAAAACGAACCCCAAACTAGTTGGTTTTCCAGGGGGTTCATGATAGTTCGTGGCTCGTGGGTAGCCACTAACTACGAACCATCACAAACCACTCATTTTCTGGCCCGTGCCCATCTCTGATGAGGATGCAAAACTTTGCTCTGCACAAGCTAAGCACAGGGGCCCTCCCCAATTCTGTAAATCGATAGTTTTCTTCTAGTAGGTACAATATTCTGTATGTTTGTGCTTCCTTGATCACAACTGCTCCTCTGCATAGAATTTGTAGCGAAGGCTATAACCCAAAGTACAGTTTTTAAAAAAGATCTGGCCGTGGTTTAAGGCAAGATAACTCCTTCCTGGTGAACTTTCCTCATTCTTACTGCTGTTACGTACTTGCATTCTCTCTCGTCTTGGCTCTTTCACTGAGCAGTGTTGCCCAGGATGCGTGTTGTTGGAATTTTTACAACCTTACATGCTGCCTTTAGTAGGTGTGGGTGGGAGGGACCTTTCCGGGCTGGAGTGATTGTCAATCAATCTAGCACTAACCAATCGTTCCTTCGCTGCCTCTTAATTCAAAGAGAGCCCTGCTTCTCTGCTTGGTGTTTTCCCCACTCTCTCTAGCACTTCTTTCGCTATTTATTTGGTCAAAAAGTCTTGCACCTCTACAAGGAATATGGACGGAAACCTTGCCATGTTCTCTCTGTCCCCAGCATCCCTACACTGCTAGCTGGCTCAACCCCTGTCATTCCTCAGTGCCTCCATTGCTAAAAGTAAAAAAAAAAAATGTTTTATTTCCCCTGCTTCTGAAACCTACCAGTTATTGGCTGAAACCCTGTGGCTTAGTGTGAGAAAAACTGTAATTTTTAAGTTGCTTCTGCCTGGCAACGGCTGCACTTCTCATAGGGGTGCACGCATGCACCAAGCCAGTATGGGAGTATGCCCCAGGGAATTGCAGTGGGAACTCTGTATTTGATGGGTGGGAACAAAGTGAAATTTAATGCTTTTTCTTAGATGATGTGACAGGATTGAAGCCCATGTTCCTTTCTTGAAAGGGATGTGATCACATATGAGTCAAAATCTCCTGGTGGCTACTGGAACATTTGCACTAACTGTGGATAAAAGGCAAAGGAAGGATAGAAACATTCTATGCTTATAAAATCTAAGACAAGAAGCGCCTGTGCTCCAGAATGAAGGATTTGAATGCCCAGATAGGGGGGAAAAAAGCACCAAGAGATTTTATTGGGAAGTATGGAGTGGTGGCGCTGTGGGCTAAACTGCAGAAGCCTGTGCTGCATGGTCAGAAGACCAAGGAGTCGTAAGATCGAATCCACGCGACGGAGTGAGCTCCTGTCGCTTGTCCCAGCTCCCGCCAACCTAGCGGTTCGAAAGCATGCAAATGCGAGTAGATTAAATAGGGACCACCTCGGTGGGAAGGTAGCAGCGTTCCGTGTCTAGTCACGCTGGCCATGTGACCACGGAAGATTGTCTTCGGACAAAAATGCTGGCTCTATGGCTTGGAAACGAGGATGAGTACCGCCCCCTAGAGTCGAACACAACTGGACAAAAATTGTCAAGGGGAACCTTTACCTTTACCTTTATGGAGTGGGTCAATGCAGGGAACTCAAGGGAGCACGCGAAGAATCGCCGAGAGTCCCCAGCCCTCCTGTTCCTGGGGTGGTGGGGGTGTCAAAGCCTCTCTGAAAGCTCTTGAGGGCCGGTCTAGAAAGGAGAGACAGAGATGGTCTTGGGAGCGCCAGTGGCTCACCGTCTCTTCCTGAAAGTCTCCAAAGCGTTACAGGGGGCGTCTACCTCCTCTACGGGCTCATGGTGCTCCTCGGGTGTCAGGAAGGGCCACCTCCTCAGCCACACAGTCTGGCCAGGCTCACCACAAGCAGGGGCCGCTTTTTTTGCCAGGCCAACAACTCCTCTGAGAGGGCATCCCGATGAAGTCACCGAACACGGCTGGCATGTGGGGTGGCAGAGGGGAAGGGGACCCAGGGATCCCTCCTCCCTCTCTATCAGGAGGGAGGCGTCAGGGGAGGGGGCGCTTCTCAGCCTGGCCTCTCCCCTGCAGCCTGGCCTCTCCCCTCATGAGCAATACAGTGGTGCCTCGCATAGCGAGGTTAATCCGTTCCGGATTAACCTTCGCTATAGCGAAACATCGCTAAACGGAAATAAAAAAGCCATAGAAACGCATTGAACTTTGTTCAATGCGTTCCTATGGCTTTAAGACTCACCGTTAAGCGATCTTCCTCCATATCGCCGCCATTTCCGCGCCCTCGCTAAGCGAGGGCAGGGTGCGAAAATGCAGCGCGGACCTTCCGGCAGCCATTTTGGAACCGCCGATCAGCTGTTCTCCCCCGCTTCGTTATGCGATATTCGCTAAGCAAATCGCTTAGCGAATATCGCAAAGCGAAAAAACACCATAGGGGCCATCACTGAGCGAATGCTCCAGCGATGGCCCAGAGCCCCTCGTTAAGCGATTTAATCGCTCAACGGGGCGCTTGTTAAGCGAGGCACCACTGTATAACAAAGTCATGATAAGCTAAAATAAGAAGCATTTGCAAAGTTATTTTTTGGCACAAACAGTTCCTTTTAAAAGACATCTTAATAGGGATTTTCCAGGGATATGACATTCTTCTAAACCTATTTACCAAGTATTGCATTTTGTCTTTATGTAAATATTTGTAAAAATACAATATCAGACCCGGCCACAAGAGACTATATTTCTGGTTTATTTGATGCTACTAACAATATTTCAGCATATGAACATATAAGCTAAATAAATAAATAATTAGATGCTACTAACAATATTTCAACATATGGACATATAAGCTAAATAAATAAATAAATAAATAGATGCTACTAACAATGTTTCAACATATGAACATATAAGCTAAATAAATAAATAAGAAATAATATATATAATGCCGCTGGAACACATTAGAGAATTAAGAGGAGGGATGTGGCTGAAGATTCTTTCAAATTATGAAAGCTGGTCATCTGACAGGTGTTGCCATCATTAGAGGAATGGAAGCAGAGGCTAGGCGCCCGTTGAGCAGAGACGCCGGTGTTTGCACGCAGCATTGCAGAGCGCATAGTGTGCAGGGGGCTGCACTGGGGGGGGGGAAGCCAATGGCAGGGAAAACTGGAAAGAAGGAAAAGCAGAGAATGCTTTTCCCTTTCAGCTAGAGGGGTCCGAGGCGGGGAAAAGAAGCAGTGATGAGAGCTGACAGGAAGCAAAGGAAAAAACAGAAGAAGAGGTAGAAAGGAAAGAGGAAGATTCTACAAGGGTGCCTCTACTTATCCAAAAAACGTCCCAGAATAGGTTTTTTTTAAAAAAACTGGCACCTTACTGTACCAGATGGTCCCAAGCCGTTGCGGCCAGTGCTGATGGTGCCCCCATGGTGCTTCCAGCTCCGGAACCATCACCTCTCACAGGTGTGCCGGGAGGATGAGCCCGGCAGAGGTGCCCCATCCGTCCGCTCACTGGGGGGGGGGCTTCCTCTGGCCAGGCTCAGCCTCCCGGAGCTGGGCCACCCCCACCGCTGCCAGAAGGCAAGCAGCTGGAGGAAGCAGCCCAGCCAGGCTCAACCTCCCGGCACTGGGCCACGGCGACTTGCGACCATTTTGAGTGACGACTGTGACAAACCCAGACCTACTGGGATCTGCCACACTTTCACGAAGCTGCCACCAACCATTCCCTGTAAGGAGTCACACAGACCAGGAATGGATTTTCAACAAATAAAAGAATAAGGTTTATTTAAAGAACACACAGGGAAAATAAAATGATCAAGTGAATAAGATACAGTAACGTGGCTTAGTCCCAATCATACATACACACAGTTTGGTTCACACAGAACACTCTACATGAAGCACAGACCCTGAACCTATCAGTTCTGGCTAACCCTACAGACACCTGAACCTATCAGGTTGGTACTGACTGACACACAGTAGTACCCTGTCTGACACACAGACTCCCACACCAGCTTCTTCTTCCCAGCTGCTTCTTCAGCTTCTAAACTTCTCCACACAGGCTCCACATATATATACAGTACAGCCCCTCCTCCTGATGTCCCGCCTTCCACTCCCCATAGGATGGAACTTTCCCTCCAAACCCATGACAGACAGGTAACATCAGTGCTGTATGTAACACCTCCCCTCTTTATAAGTTGTTTTGTAGAGGGAAAGCTAAGGTGCTTTTCACCAAAAAAACAACCTGGATAAAACACACAAAACAGTTATACATACAATATCATACTTACTTATACTTACACTCTATTAAGCATTTAAACATTTACATTTACCATACATTAAGTTACGTTTATTCATACAAACCAACATGTTTAATAAACAACAGGTACATTTAACTTTTTGGTCACCAAAATATATACATAGTCCATGTTCCTTCGCCGTCTTCAATCTTCAGGTCTTCTTGACAAGGCGTCAGCAACACAGTTCACTGACCCTCTGACCACCTTCACTTCAAAGTCATAGTCTTGTAGGTTTAAAGCCCACCTCATAAGTTTACTATTGTGGGTTTTCATTGTCTTTAACCATTGCAGTGGTGAATGGTCAGTGCACAGAATAAAATGTCTTCCCCAGATGTAAGGCTTGGCCTTCTGGATCGCGTAGACTATGGCCAGACACTCCTTCTCCACGGTTGCCAAATGTCTCTCACCTTTCTGGAGTTTCCTACTCAGGTAGGACACTGGATGCTGGTCACCATTTTCATCCTCCTGGCAAAGAACTGCTCCTACCCCGCTGTTAGACGCATCGGTGTAGATGATGAACTCCCGGTCGAAGTCTGGAGCACGCAGCACTGGATAGTTGATGAGCGCCTGCTTCAACCTCTGGAACGCCTCCTCACAGTCGCTGGTCCACGGGATGCGGTCATCAGCCTTCTTCCTCGTCAGATCGGTCAGCGGAGCCGCAATCTCGCTAAACCTCGGGATGAACTTTCTGTAGTAGCCCACCATCCCAAGAAATGATTTGACTTTTTTCTTGGTGTTGGGTCTAGGCCAATCACGAACGGCTTCTATTTTGGCCTCTAGGGGTTTTATCACTCCTCCCCCTACCATGTGACCCAAATATTTTATTTCTGGGCTACCCAGCTGCAGTTTGTTCTCTTTGCAGAGCCTAGGCCAAAGCACTTTCTCCCCTGGGTCAAAGTGCCTCTCCCTGGCTTCCTGGTCATCCCAAACTTTCTTTCTGACCTTTTGAGCTTGCAGGGTCTCTGCTGCTAGCTCTAGGTTTCTCTTTAGGTCTTTCCTTAAAGAGTCTATATATGTCACAACATCTTGTGGGTCATCCTGGGTGATCTGCTCCCAATCTTGCTTGATCAAATCAAGGGGCCCTTTCACCCTTCTCCCAAACAAAAGTTCAAACGGACTGAACCCGGTACTGGCTTGTGGCACTGATCGATAAGCAAACAAAAGGGATTGCAGCTTCTGGTCCCAATTGTTTGGATTCTCTGCCAAGTAAGCCCTAGTCATGCGCATTAGAGTCCCATTGAACTTCTCAGTTAACCCATTACTTTCAGGGTGATAGGCAGTGGTTTCCTTGTGCTTAATTCCACAGATTTGCCATAAGCGTTTCATGAGCTTCGATGTAAATGATGCTCCCAAATCTGTGATTATTTCTGAGGCAAATCCCATCCTGGACATATACCCCACCAAGGCATCTGCCACTGTGTTAGTTTCAATGCTAGTCAAGGGTATGGCTTCAGGGTACCTCGTGGCATGGTCCACAATGGTGAGAATGAACCTGTTCCCCCTCTTTGTGGCCTTGGGCAAAGGTCCCACAATATCCACCCCTATGCATTTGAACGGAGTGTCACTCACAGGCAAAGGGCACAACTTTGCTTTGGTCCTGTCGCGGCTATTCCCCTGCCTTTGACACACATCACATTGTTTACAGAACTCCTTGATCTGCTTCCCTATTTCAGGCCAGTAAAAATTCTGTGTGATTCTCTGTTGTGTTTTGTTCACCCCTAAGTGCGCAGCAAACATGTCAGAGTGCCCCCTTTGTAAGATCATGGGGCGATACTTTTCAGGTACCACTAGCTGACTTCGGATCCCATCTCCCCCTTTTGAGATATTCCTCAGGGTCTCTCTATACAAAATTCCCTTTTTCTCTAGAAATCTCACTGGGGTTTCAGGTGTTAGCTGGGCGTCAGTCACCTGCTCAAAACACTTTTGGAGAGTGGCGTCTGCCTTTTGCTCTTGGCCAAATCGGCTGTCTGTGGTTAAGGTTTCCACCACAGCTTCTGAACTCCCCTCTGCTTCCGTCTCTGGCTCATCAGTACCCCCCTGAACTGTCCCCGTGGTGGCTTGTGAACGTGTAATCACTAGCACCCGTTTCACATGTTCAGCCAGGTCATTTCCCACGAGCACGGCTGCTGGCAGAGTCGATGAAATCGCTAGCCGCCAAACTCCCCTCCAGCCTTGAAAGTTCACAGGTACCTCCGCTACTGGCAGTGAGATCACCTGCCCCTCAATCCCTGCCACCTTCATGCTCTCATTTGGGATTATATATTCCCTAGGAATAATATCTGGATGGCACAGGGTCACCTGGGAACAAGTGTCCCTCAGCCCCCGATACTGATGGTCAAGTATTCCTACGTCCACCCCTGCTGTCTCAAACAACTGGGAATCTGTCCTCACCAACAGGCAGCGCTTGACCTCCACAAGAGGACCATTTTCCTCAGCCTGATCAGCAGATGTAACTGTTCCAGATTGAGTAGCCATGGCAACAGGCTCCCTCAGTGACAAGGAGCTTTGCTCTTTCTGGACACAGAACACAGCTTTTGGCTTGGTTCCACTCAAATCCTGAGGCACAATTCCTTTTAGCTGCTTTAATTTCTCACACTCTGAGATTAGATGGCCCTTTCCCTGACAGAAATAACATTTTCTGCTATATTTTGAGTCTTTCTCATCTTGTTTTGGTTTTCCCTCCAAAATCTGAGGTCTTGGTTTCATGTCTGAGGGCTTCCCTTCACCATGGGCCCCTCCCCCTTGCTGTTTTTTTCCTGGTCCCTGAGAGTACTTGCTGTAGGTTTCTTTGGGTTTATCTACAGATTTCCACTCAGCACCTAAGGGTTTTCTTATTTGATAAATAAAATCTGCGATTTCGGCCGCCTCGGCCACAGATTTCGGTTTCCTTTCCCTCACCTGGAATTTCAGTTCCCCATATAGGACTGAATAGAACTGTTCCAGCGCTATCAAGTCTTTGAGCTGCTGAAAGGTCTCTGTCCCCTCCTGAGATAGCCATTTCTCTAGCAGCCTCACCAATTGGGCCCCCACTTGGGTAAAAGTCTGCTCTGGTTTCTTGGTGAGTGACCTGAATCTTTGCCTCAGCTGTTCCGCATTTATCCCATGTCTGGCAAACACCAGTTTTTTAAACTCTGCAAAATCTTTCATCAGTTCCTGTGGCATCTCTGCATAGACTTCTGCAAGGCTGCCACTGATTAAAGATCGCATGATGGTCATCTTCTCAGTTTCCCTTACTGAGAAGTCCACAAACGCTCTTTCCACTAGGGAAAAGAACACCTCAGGACAATCTCCCTTGTGGTACACAGGGAATTTCTTCAGGTCAGCTTTAGACAATTGGCCTCCCTCAGAATCCCTATTGTTATTATTGTTCTGATTCATCAGTTCCAATTTTCTTAACTCAAACGCCATTTTCTCTCTCTCCAATCTTTCTGCTCTTTCCATTCTCTCTCTCTCTAACTCAAATTGCCTCTGTTTCTCTCTTTCCCTTTCCTCCATTTCCCTCACCCTCAGTTCATGCTGTTGGGCTATGAGCAATTTTCTGAGTTCTGGGTTCTGTTCTCCCGTGCTGTCACCTTGCACTGAGCCAAATTCATCCTCAGAACCTTGGTCAACCTGGGGGTCTTTCACTTCACCCATTTCTGCCATTTGGCTTCGAGTCAAGGGCATAACCCCCCCCCCCAGAACAGGCTGCTTTCAAAAGTCAAGCCTCAAAATAAAGCGACCACTTTTTTTTTTCTTTTGCCTCAGAACCAGCTTTCTATTGATTGCTGCTGTTCTTCAGCACTAACTTGCAACAGTTGTGAGCCAGAGTCTACCCCCCTCTGCTAGGCCTCGCAGCAGGCAGGCTAAATCACTTCTACTTTACAGTTTTGCCTCAGCTTTTTTCCCGCCAAAACAGGCTGCCTCAGAGCTCCCTAATCTAGTCCCCAATCTGAGGTTACACGTTCTTCTACTAGCTTGCCTCCCCGTGAGGTAAGCCTAGAAGATTACCTACGCGCTCTCAGATTGTCCCTGACTAGACCCCCCTTGCTCTGGGCACACTTGCCAAGGCTTTGCTGTACCACTGGACAACTGGACCAGTCGTATCCCACACGCTGGACACCAATCAATGTGACAAACCCAGACCTACTGGGATCTGCCACAGTTATACTAAGCTGCCACCAACCATTCCCTGTAAGGAGTCACACAGACCAGGAATGGATTTTCAACAAATAAAAGAATAAGGTTTATTTAAAGAACACACAGGGAAAATAAAATGATCAAGTGAATAAGATACAGTAACGTGGCTTAATCCCAATCATACATACACACATTTTGGTTCACACAGAACACTCTACATAAAGCACAGACCCTGAACCTATCAGTTCTGGCTAACCCTACAGACACCTGAACCTATCAGGTTGGTACTGACTGACACACAGTAGTACCCTGTCTGACACACAGACTCCCACTCAAGCTTCTTCTCTCAGCTCTTCTCCCACTTCTCCTGCTTCTCCACACAAGCTCCACATATATATACAGTACAGCCCCTCCTCCTGATGTCCCGCCTTCCACTCCCCATAGGATGGAACTTTCCCTCCAAACCCATGACAGACAGGTAACATCAGTGCTGTATGTAACAACGACCAGCTCCGGGTGCAAAATCTTGCTGCCACGATGTGCGGCTGGAGCTTCAACTTCCAAAAAGAAAGAGGCAGGGGGAAAGGGTGGGAAGTTCAAACCGTTGGTGGAGAAGGGGCTTCTTCTTTGTAGCTCTTTCGCCCCATCGGTTAGGGAAAGGGATGCGCCTCCAGCCGGTGGCAGTGGCCCAGCGGTGGGAGGCTGATCCCCGCAGGGGTGCTCCCTCCAGCTGCTCACCTCCCAACGGGCTCCAAGGACGCAGGGGTCAACGCTCCTTGCCGCCGTCTCCAGGCCGATGCCACCACCCATGCTCCCCCACCGCCTTGGGCAGCAGCAGTGGCACTGGCCCATGGAGGGCGATGAAGATCGCCAACCCCAGCATTGTTGGAGCCGGGAGCCCCCCAACCACGCTCAGCCTCCCAGCACTGGGTCACCGCCGCCGTTGGGAAGCCAGCAGCCAGGCGGAGGACCCCAGCAAGGCTCAGTGTCCTGGTGCTGGGCAACCACCGCTACCGGGAGGCAAGCGGCCGGAGGGAGACATCCTGGCCAGAAGGCTGCGCACCAGGAGGCCTAGCCTGGCCGGGGTGCTCCCTCCGGCCACTCGCATCCCGGGGGAAACAACGGCGGTCCAGTGCCAGGACGCTGGGTGCTCCCTCCGGCTGCTTGCCTCCCGACGGGCTCCAACGATGCGGAGGAGGTCGCCACTCGTCGCGGCCCTCCATGGGCCAATGTCGCCGCCGGTGCCTTGTTGGAGCAGCATCATTGGCCCAGAGACGGTGGCAAGGAGCTGGGGGGGCTGAGCCTGGCTGGGGGACTCTGTCCAGCTCCAACGATGCTGGGGTCGATGTCGGGGTCCACAATCCTCACCCCCCCTCCATGGGCCAGTGCCGCTGCTGGTGCCCAAGGCGCCAGCGGGCACAAGTGGTGGTATTAGTCTGGAGAGGGCGGCGAGGAGTGATGAGCCCAGCCTCATTGGAGGCCGTCGGTAGGCGAGTGGCCGGAGCACCTCCATGCGCTCGGCAACCGCTGCCGCTGGGAGGAGAGGGGCCAAAGGGAACACCCCGGCCCGGAGGCTGAGCGCCAGGAGGCCTAGCCTGGCTGGGCTCCTCTCTCTGGCTGCTCACCTCTCCACGGTGACAGCGGTGGCCCTGCGCTGGGAGGCCGAGCCTAGCCATGGTGCTCCCTCCGGCCGCTTGCCTCCCGATGGGCTCCAACAATGCCAGGGTCAGCGCTCCTCGCCACCCTCCATGGGCCAGTGCCGTTGCCAGTGCCTCCTTGGACGGCAGCATCGGCCCAGAGAGGGCGGCAAGGAGCTGGGGGGGGGCTGAGCCTGGCTGGGAGACTCTCTCCAGCCACTTGCCTTCCAACGGGCTCGAACGAGGCAGGGGTCAGCGCACCTCGCCGCCCTCCGTGGGCTGATGCCGCTGCTGGTGCCCAAGGTGGCTGGGGGCACAAGTGGTGGCATCGGCCCAGAGACAGCGGCAAGGAGCGCCGACCCCTGGCTCTTTTTAATAATTTGCCCACAGCCTGGGCATACGATAACGTTGCTGTAGTTATTTAGGATGACAAGGAATTAAAAGAAAATAAGATTACCTGCGACGTCTCCAAAATTTGTCCCAGCTTTCATGATGTGCAACTCTGTCTACGTCTACTTGATGAGGTCTGTCCCAGTTTTCTTGACGTGCGGTCACATAGTAAACCAGAACCTGCTAGAGGAGAAACAAGAGGGGGGAAAATGAACCATAATCAATAACTCAAATTGAGCCCATTTCCTCCCACTTCCCACAGCTATAAATACTGAACTATCCAACAAACAGCAACAGAGCATGGACAGAGTTCCTACTCCTGCCCTCTGAAGATGCCCATGGCCACAGAGACTGGCGAAACATCAGGAAGAGCAACCTTCAGAACACGGCCAAAGAGCCCAAAAAAACCCACAACAACTATCAAATTAATCAAATTATTAAATTAAACAATTTCTCAAACTAGCTATTTTTAAATAAAAATACATTTGTGTCAAAAATAAAAATAGAATAGAAACAGCATAATAAACAACTAATATAAACTAAACAAGACATAAGAAAAGTAAATTAAATGAAAATAATAAAGAAAATAAACTCAAGATTCTCCCCCACAACCAATACTGACCTTTTTCCTATTTCTCTGTTTTCCCCACAAAATCCAAAGAAGAAGATGGAGAAAGAGCAAAAGCCACATGGTGACCAACTGGTGCTGGCTACCAATCGCGCTTGCTCTGAAAACCTGCCTCCAGCGTGGCAGATGTTTTTAGGGCACCTCTGCTGACATCACAAGCACCCTCTGAGGTGCCCAACAATCCCGGATGGGCTGAAGGCTGGGCTCCCCGGGGGAACAACGGCCCGGGCTGTACCCATGGCATCTTCCCACCCTGCCCTAATCAAAAGGGGAATCCTCCTTATTGATTTTCTAATTGGCCGATCGTTTCTGAGTTCTTGGAGAAGCAGTCAAGGCGACCAAAATGCCCGTTCTTGACGTGAATGAGATTTGAAGTCCTTCAGAAAATATGCTAGAAATCCATTTGGCTGCTGTAGCTTCTCTTCCGAAACCTCCCACCCACCCCCAGAGTGGTCCAGTGGGCCAGATAGGCGGGGTATTAATCAACCAATCAATCAGTCAATCAGTCAATCAGTCAATCAATCAATCAATCAATCAATCAATCAATCAATCAATAATATTAATATTAATATTAATATTAATAATATTATTAATATTAATATTAATATTAATAATATTATTAATATTAATATTAATATTGATATTGATATTGATATTGATATTATTATTATTATTATTATTATTATTATTATTATTATTATTATTATTATTATTATTATTATTATTATTATTATTATTATTAATAATAATAATAATAATAATAATAATAATAATAATAATAATAATAATAATAATAATAATAATAATAATAATAATAATAATAATAATAATAATAAAGTCTCACGGCTACATTGGGATTTCAACCCAGATCTCCTGAGTCATAGTCTGTCCCTCTAACCATGAGAGCACACTGCCGCACATTTAAGAAAAACGACATGCACAAGCCATTCGTAAGTTGTAGCATGATGTCTTGCGAAATATTGGGAAAAGTTATTTTGGACTACATCTCCCATAACAACTCAGCTGGAGTACTATGGGAGTTGTAGTAAAAAAAAAAAAGCGCTAAACTTTCCCATGTCTTCTAGGAATGCTTGATAACAGAGGTCTTCAGCAAGTCACTCTGTATTCACGTTTCATCATCATTACCTGTTGTAAAAAGAAAGATGCTAATAGGCACTGCACGCTAAAATCCAGGATAAAGGTGAGCAGCACGATTCATTTTATTTTTCTATTGTATTCGAATAATTTAGGTCCATTTATTGCAAAATTATCTCTAAAACATTACCTTCCTCGGAAACCACTTAGAATTTTGTTCCCTTGTTTGAAACAGGAAAAGATCATCGCCACCCAACTTTTTCTGATTCATTTGCGAGGGGCTAAAAAAACCTCACACATTCAACTGGCACATCTCAGGCAGGTCAAGGGGTTCTGTTTGTCGCAGCTGCCGTGGGGGGAAGGATTCAGTGCATGGCCCGCAAAGGTTGCCTCCGTTCCTGGCTTGGAGATTTTTGTTCATCGGCTGTTGCTCTGAAGGTCAAGGAGAAGGGAGTGGAGCTTTTCTGTCACAGCTACCTGAGAACAGAGGCAAGCCAATAAAGAGTGACGGAGGGAATTTTTTTTTTACACGTAAGCCTCATTTACTTTTATTTATTTTATCTGTTTATTGTACTT
Source organism: Pogona vitticeps (assembly GCF_051106095.1). Classification (NCBI taxonomy): domain Eukaryota; kingdom Metazoa; phylum Chordata; class Lepidosauria; order Squamata; family Agamidae; genus Pogona; species Pogona vitticeps. Next base: position 10,444,776 of record NC_135796.1, on the reverse strand, counting down.
CTATCCTGCCCATCTAGCAGCTTACAAAGCTTGTATTTGTATATGTACAGTGGTGCCTCGCTTAACGATGTTAATTGGTTCCATTAAAAAAATCGTTATGTTATGTTAAGTGAAACACCATTTTCCATAGGAATGCATTGAAAACCGGTTAATCCGTTCCAGTTGGAACAGATTAATGCTTGCAATCATTAGCCCACCTCCTGAAACCTATGCAAACTTAATTTGGTGTTGTTCTGAGTTGTCGTTAATTTTTGGTGATTTTTTAAAATTCTCCATTGAAAGCCTTTGAACGGACCATTCAAAGGCTTTCAATGGAGAATTTAAAAAATCACCAAAAATTAACAACGACTCAGAACAACAACGAATTAAGTTTGCATAGGGTTCAGGAAGTGGGCTAACGATTGCAAGCATTTAAAACAGGTTTCTAACAGTTTAAGACACTTTTCCAGGAGCGAAAAAGGGACATCGTTAAGTGAAATTCCCCCATAGAGAACATTGTTAAACGATGGGGGAAATTCCTCAAAGAAACCGATCGCTGTGTGAATTCATCGTTGTATGAAGCAATCGTTGTGCGAGGCACCACTGTATTTGTATTGATTTGTATATGATTCGCACCCGCAGCCTCATTGGGAAAACAAGCAAGTGTGCTCCCACTGTGGGAGGAGAAGCACAATTGAGAAGCCACGCAGGTCACCCCTTCCTCGTGATGGTTTAAGGGTTGGTTCCAACATTTAATCGAGAACCCGCATGGCAACATCCATTAGAATGCTGGCCGAGGACTCTCGAGAGCTGTGTTCAAGTTCTGACTTGGTGGTGAAGCTCACGGAGTGACCTTGGGCCAAGCATGGAAAGATAATGCACAAGAAAGGAGGGCCCTGGGACGTATGGCTGCCTGCCTTCAGGTCACGGTAAGGGAGGCAAGATAGATAATCACCAAAAGAAGGTGAAGGAGGGGGAGTCGTATCGGGGTTTCATCCGGATAAGAAATTCTAAAATTTCTAAAATATAAAAAAGTAAAATAAAACTTCAATGTGATCAGAAACCCTGACAAAGCAGGCTTGGGGAGTCAAGCTGCCCTGAGCCTTCCCCCGAACCCTTTCCCTCCTAGATGTGGGATCTTCTAGAATTGTGTGTGTGTGTGTTTAGTCGTTTAGTCGTGTCCGACTCTTCGTGACCCCATGGACCAGAGCACGCCAGGCCCTCCTGTCTTCCACTGCCTCCCGGAGTTGTGTCAGGTTCATGTTGGTCGCTTCGCAGACACTGTCCAGCCATCTCATCCTCTGCCTTCCCCTTCTCCTCTTGCCATCACACCTTCCTAACATCAAGGTTTTTTCCAAGGACTCTTTTCTTCTCATGAGATGGCCAAAGTACTGGAGCCTCAGCTTCAGGATCTGTCCTTCCAGTGAGCACTCAGGGTTGATTTCCTTTAGAACTGATAGGTTTGTTCTCCTTGCAGTCCAGGGGATTCTCAAGAGTCTCCTCCAGCACCACAATTCAAAAGCATCAATTCTTGGGCGATCAGCTTTCTTTATGGTCCAGCTCTCACTTCCATACATCACGACAGGAAAAAACATAGCTTTGACTATTCGGACTTTTGTTGGCAAGGTGATGTCTCTGCTTTCACATTCCCCCAATGTGTCAGGGCATCAGAGGATGATGGGAACAACAAGGCAACAACACTCCTGGACAAGAGGGGGTTAAGCAAAGCTGCAATGCTTAGCGTCACCCCACACACCCACTCACACACACACACAAGGAGATCAGGCCCTCCCGCTCTGGCTTCTAGACCACCTTGGACTGCTAACCTCTTGCCAGTGCAAAACTGGAAATGCGGTGCCTTGACCAGGTTTCCTTGCCTGTTCCACTCTTCCCCATCCTCCCTCTCCCTCAGCCAGTCAGGAACTTTCATGAGGGGGTGCCACCAGCCCACAAGCCCGTACCTGGTATGCCTCCGGGTCCCGCAGCTGAGGGATCATTCTAGGAGGAAAGCAGAGTCTCCTATGAAGTAAAGTAACAGGTACTTTTGATTCAAAGAAAGAACTGAGTTTGGAGAGAGACAAGGATATGAAAAAAAGACTGAAGCAGACCGAACACCATACAAACGAAACAAAACCACCAACATCACCAAGAGGTTACACCATAAGGTGAAATCTGGTAGAAGAAATGGAGATCTGGAAAGAAAATGAAAGCCACATGCCATGCGGTGGAAACATGATATCTCAAGTTGAGTCCAGAAGGTAGCTCTCTCCATTTGGCAACTTACTCCAAAGAAGACAGCATGGCTTCAACATCTAGACAAGACAGCTTGTGGGAGGCTTTATATTTCTCTTTTCCCACAGTGCTCTGAAAAATGGTGTTTGGCACCTACACATGCCAATACAATAACTGCTCTAACAAGTCAGGAGGTTTTTTCCTGATATTCACCCGAAATCTGGCTTCCTCTAACTTGAGCCCATGGTTGCGTGTCCTGCACTCTGGGATGATCGAAAACAGATCCTGTCCCTCCTTCTGTAAGACAACCTTTCAAGTATTTGAAAAGTGTTATCATATCGATAAATCCTAATACAGCTTTTGTATGGGTACATTTCTTTGGAACAGAATATACAGCTTGGTTACACAGTTCCTTCAGAATGAACCGCCTCAGAGTAGCTGCTCCTTTAAGGATGCCTATGTATTTACATTTACGATCAGAGGTGATATGCCTGGTCGAAAGATGCTGCGTAAGGTATAAACAAGGGTGCAGTTGTACTCCTATCCTGCTAGTTATTTCCAGTAGGCAACTGGTTGTCTGTTACGCAAATGGAATGGGAAACGTGAGGGGCCTTTGTTGGAAAGCAACATGGCTCTTTCTATATTCTTATGACTACTAAAGCAAGCAAAGCATGCTCCTGATATACAACCCTATAGTGCTTAAAGCACTCTCTGGGTGATTGACAAGTTAATTATGCAAGATACACATTGTCCGTCCCCATCCCCCACCGGCCATCAAGCTGGGTACTCAGTTTACCGACCTCAGAAGGATGGAAGGCTGAGTGAAGCTCAAGCCAGCTACTTGGGATTGAACCCAAGTCATGAACGGAGTCTTGGCTGCAGTATTGCAGTTTAACCGCTGCGCCACGAGGCTCTCTACTGAACAAAGAAACAGAACTGTCCAAAAGCATGACATATCTGATCACCCAGTGCCAAAAGCATCAGGTACGTCACCAGACACAAAATGCCAGGATTAGCAGATTTTTCTGAAAGGATTCAGCGACCAGTTCTTCAAAACCTGTTGGAAAGGCCAGTTCAGGAGAAAACGTGCACTAATCCATGTAAAGGGCTGGAAACAGGCTCAAATCCTGACCGTTACCAAGGCCACTCACCCATTCTCACATGACCAGTGTTTCTGAAGGGATGCAAAAGGGTTTACAAACGTAAGATTAATATCTCACACAGCCCCTCACTTGTCTCCTTTTATCACACAGCACATCAACAATAGGGAAGCTTAAAAATGGCCACTGATACAAAAGGTCCCTACCCCAAAGCAAAGCAGTTTTGTAGCACCTTAAGGAATAACAACTTGGTCAAGTTCACGGCTCAGGAGACAGACTGAACCGGCAGGTTTAACCAAGACCCATTCTCTTCATCCATCTTGAAGAACTTGTTTCTTGATGTAACAATTTCTTTTTCTTCTTTGTTATATTTATATGTTGTTTTTATGTGTTTGGAAGCCACCTAGAGTGGTTGTAAGACCAGATAGGCGGGATATAAATAAAATAAAATAAAATAAATAAACTGTAGCCCATCTCAAAACACTGCCAGGGATGGAAAGAACAGAAGAAACGTGCAACTGTCTGGTTGCGGAGGAAGAGGCTTTTCAATGAGAATGCTTACCCCCCCTTTTTGTTGTTTTACTTCTATCACGCCTGTTAAATATACAGTATATACCGTATTTTTCGCACCATAAGACGCACCTTTTCCCCACAAAACAGGGGGGGGTGGAAAGTCTGTGCGTCTTATGGAGCGAAGAAAACAGATTATATTTTCCTGCTTTCTTCTCCTAAAAAATTGGTGCGTCTTATGGAAAGGTGCGTCGGTATTTTTAAATCCAGTGGTTGTTTCAATACATACTGGCTGAAATCCTGTTCCACAAGTTACTCCATGTAAGGTTTATGATGTCATCATTTTGCAGCAGCAAATTTTGAGAACTAAAAATTTGAGATGGCTGCCCCCCGCCAAAGGCCCTGCGGCTCCCTTGAGATCCTTCTCATCACAAAGAAACTTTGGGGTTCAGGATAGTCTTTGATTTCAAAAAATTCTGATGGCCAGTAAAATCATTGAGGCGGTAGGCACATTTTTGAAATTAAAAAGTCCCCCCCGCCCCATTTCTTGCTACTATTTACGGTATCCCCAAGACAAAAGATATCCCAGTGGATCTTCACCACCTTCAGTGAGGACAACCGTTGCTACTGATGTCATCAGTCTTATGCAGTGTAACTTCAGGCAACAGGATTTCAACCACTGATTGCTTTTCTATTAGCAAAATGTATTACAGTTTTCCCTGCATATGTCTTTTAAATATTTTGTATGCTACCTTGAATCCCCTCACTGGAAGGAAAGTCAGATTGAAATACAAATAGACGAATTGAAGAATGAATGAAAATAAGCTGGAGTAAAAGCCTAACAATTCACAAAGTTGCATTGTTCCTACTTACCCCACATTATTGTCATCTCTGGTTTCAGTCCATAGTTCTTCCCACTTGTACTGTAGCTGACAGAGTCTGATACATGGTCTTTATATCCTTCGGAAGCATTATACTGCCTCACTTTTGTAGTTCTTCAGTTTCACTCTAATTGTTGCTATTAACAGTTTATGGTCTGTACCACAATCTGCTCCTGGTTTTGTTTTTGCAGAGAGAATAGAGCTCCTCCATCTTCTCCTCCCAATTATATAGTCTATTTGATGTCTGAATTGCCCCTTTGGTGAAGCCCACCTATACAATCGTCGGCTGGGTTGCCTGAAGCATGTATTTGCAATGAACAAATCGTTGGCACCACAAAACTCTATGAGTCTCTTTCCTGCTTCTTTACTAATTCCTAGGCCAAATTCTCCAACAATATTTGATTTTGCTTTGTTCCCAACGGTTGCGTTCCAATCACCTATGATAAGCAGCACATCCCGTTGGGGCGCCTGATCCACTTCTTCTTGAATACTTGCATAAAAACTTTCTCTTTCTTCTGCAGCAGCATTTGGACCTGGAGCAAGGACTTGAATAATGGTTACGTTGACAGGCTGTCCTTGAAGTCTGACTGCTATTACTCAATCAGATTTGGGATAATATCTCCTGATTACCTGGGCTATGTCTTGTCTCACTATGAAAGCCACACCATTCCTTCTAAGTTTGTCATTTCCAGAACAAAACACTACGCAATCATCGGACTGAAAACATATTTTTCCAATCCAGTTCAGTTCACTTAAATGGACTTTTCTAGGACAGCAGCCTCTTGTTCATTTCTTCACATTTTCCTCCCACAGAAGAACTCTGCTCTACAGACTGGGAGGCAAGGGAGAGGGGGTGGCCGAGTGAGTGTGTCCCCCATCAGGCTTCAGCACAGAAAGATTTCCAAACCCATAAACTCACTTTTGACAAATGAATAGCTAAACCAGATTAACCCCTCTCCTCTCTCTCTCTTTTTTTGATGGTTAATCCCTATAATGGTTTTAGAATCTCTTTATAGGAAAATGATAAAGACCCTCTTTTCTATTCTCTTCAGCCATATCTTTACATTGTCTCTGGCTTGTCTACATTTTCCCTTCCCTCGCTCTTGTTTTATTCCCCTCTCTTTCTTTTCTAATACTGTATGGAATTGCTCAGAAGATTTTTATCTCGGTAAACACAACATCAATAAATCCCTTCTTCTTATTTGTCCTTCTCGAGAACTAGGGTGCTAGGCAGTGCCAGCCTCCCCGATGGGAGGATTTGATTACCGCCTGTTATCAAAAGTCCTCTTTGTGAAATCTGGGTCTTAAATCCCATAATTCTTTGATAAAAGAAGCATTACCAGTCTATTTTCCCCAAAGTGAAAGGTAAGGCAAGAATGAAAGAAAGCAATCAGTGGAGAGACTAATAGGCTAAGTGCCTGGACCTCTCTGAGGTTAGAGAGAAGGAGGGTGAGGCAAGTTGGGGGATGGGGGTGGACAATGGGCATGGGGGAGAAAATAAACCGTTGTCACCGATGGTCTTTGTGGTTGGTGGTGAAAGAATTAATCCGCTTCATGTTGGCTCGTGGTGGCTTCTCTATTCACATAGATACACACACCCCGTATTCTGGATTCACTCAGACCATCATAGCAAAGGATATGATGACCATTGAGGTCCTCTAGTCTAATAGTCCTCCACCTTTGGCTCTCCAGATGTTTGGAACTTCGACTCCCAGAATCCCTTACCCGTGACCTTGCTTGCCAGGGCTTCTGGGCGTTGAAGTGCAAAATTCTAGAGAGTGAAAGGTTGGTGATCTCTGCGATCTAGTTCCCATTTTAGGAAATCTGTTCCTGGACATGTCCTGAGAGTGGCCCTCCATAGCTTCGGATGAAGGAGAGTGCAGTGCATCCTGTGGCAGGCTGTTCCGCTGGCTAACCGTTCACACCATTAAAACGCCTTCCTAGTGTTTAGCCCAGATGCGGACCGCTTGTGGCCTACCAGATTGGGTTGGAGGGCAGCTCCCATCAGCTCTAGCCTGCATAGTCATTTAGGATGGATGATGGGATTTGCACCCCAGTGATACCTGGAAGGACATGAAGCGTGCACCTTTCCTTTAGCTGAAGAATTTCCTTGTAATTTGAACCTGTTGATTTGGCTCCTACCCTCTTGATTGTGTTCTCCATCTAGATGAGAGGACTTCAGATATTTTTAAAAGGACATCACACAATCCCTTTCAATTATCTTTCCCTCCCAGCAAAGCATACTCAGTTTCTTCAATCTTTCCTTGTAGGACTTGATCTTCAGACCCTCCTTGCCCACTTTTTAAGTAGCATCACAAATCAGCCACACTCTGCCTAATAGTAGGGCCGGTTCCATTAATCCCAATGGAGGCAGATGACTGATAGGGGGTGGGTGCAGTAAATCAGCGCTGCCATTTAACGGAGTTCTCTGGGTGGCTGAGGCTATTTTAAAATAGAGTTCAGCACCTCAAGCCACTCCTGTAAGGATTGGATGGAAAGCCGGAGGAAATTTCCTGCTGCGGTGGAATTGAAGTCACCAAAAACCCCTGGCTCGTGTCTCCCCCCCCCCACAAAATTTGGATGGTGCATTGCTTTCCAGTGCAATGGGCTTTCTTCACCAACATCTGATCATGCGTCTTGACCCAGAAGCCACCCTATCACCCACCCACCCACCCACACCTCTGCTGCCACCATGACAGCCAATTACTTCTGTAGACAGCTTGTGGATAAGTCTTAGTTTAAGCTGGACGATAGAAACCAGAACTTTGCTCCTCTCATGGGCAGGGAGCTTCGAAACACCTCTTTCGACAACGAGACCATGCCACGTCACCAACCTGCTGTCTGCACATGTTTGTTTGTGCTTGATTCTAAAGGGAGCGGAGAGCCAAGGTCCAACTACCCCTTCCCAAGGCCTGGATCAGACAATATAGCTTTGCTAAGATGAGGTGTGATGGTGGCAGAGTCATGTGCAATAAGGTAGCTCAACGGAAGTCCAGCAGTAACCAATCATTCATTCCAGCTTTTGAAATCCAAAGAGAGGCTCAACGTCTCTGCTGAGTGTTCTATCCCCCTCTTTCATGGGTTGATGGCCGTGGTTTGTTGCTGTTGATTTGTTCAGTTGGTTGGTAATACTGTGCACAGTAAAGAAAGCAGTATACATGCCTGTAGTTTCAAATCAATGTAAGTTTAAAAAAGTAAAGTAATATTTATTCTTTCTGCTGCAAATGTTTCAGCGTGAATCATTGAGACGTTAAGTGCCAGTTAATGAGAAAAGGGCGAACTCTCAGGAATATGTAGTCATTCTACGCTATGGATCAGTGCATACCTACTGTGTAGCAAAAGAGATTTTTACCAGACATTCAAAAGTCTGCAAGATTTAGCTGGCACAACACAACTAGTGTAGATCTTGGTGGAAACGGCTGGAAGTTAAGAAGTTAGTGTAGGCATTTGTATTTACACCCTAAGTCATCTGGCTCGGTACAGAAGACCAAATACCTAGACTAACTTCTTAATTTACAGCAATTCACTGCTAAGATTTATGCTTCTTGCATTACACCAGCAGGCATAACCAACAAAATCTTCGCCTATTGCAGAAACAAACAAACAGAAAATGGTTTGTTTTCAAGGTACCGCAAGAATGGGCGTTTTCTCAGGCCGCTGATGGGCTGGCAGCCAGGGCAGGATTTTAAGCAACAAGGGCCGAGTGTAGGAACCCCATCGTTCCCACACTTGAGGGGGTGCTTCAATACGTCCCGAATGGTCTCTGATTGTCAGACATCTTTTGCAGCCACTCCACAGGTACATCAGGAGAATGGGATGTCTTGGGATTTGTAAACCCAAGGCTCCCTCCTTCAAAATGCCACTATTAATATCTCCATTTGCTCCAGGGGACTCCCCCAGGGCAAAAGTCACACCCTATTGATACAACAGTTCAGCTCCCATTCTTTAACTCATAGTAGGAGCTCATTGCCAGAAGAAATATCAACAACCTCAGATATGCAGATGATACCACTGTGATGGCAGAAAGTGAGGAGGAATTAATGAACCTCTTAATGAGGGTGAAAGAGGAGAGCTCAAAAAATGGTCTGAAGCTCAACATCAAAACAACTAAGATCATGGCCACTGGTCCCATCACCTCCTGGTAAATAGAAGGGGAAGATATGGAGGCAGTGACAGATTTTACTTTCTTGGGCTCCATGATCACTGCAGATGGGGACAGCAGCCACGAAATTAAAAGACGCCTGCTTCTTGGGAGGAAAGCGATGACAAACCCAGACAACACCTTAAAAAGCAGAGACATCACCTTGCCGACAAAGGTCCGCATAGTCAAAACTATGGTTTTTCCAGTAGTGATGTATGGAAGTGAGAGCTGGACCATAAAGAAAGCTGACCGCCGAAGAATTGATGCTTTTGAACTGTGGTGCTGGAGGAGACTCTTGAGAGTCCCCTGGACTGCAAGGAGAACAAACCTATCAATTCTAAAGGAAATCAACCCTGAGTGCTCCCTGGAAGGACAGATCCTGAAGCTGAGGCTCCAAGACTTTGGCCATCTCATGAGAAGAGAAGACTCCCTGGAAAAGACCCTGATGTTGGGAAACTGTGAAGGCAAGAGGAGAAGGGGACGACAGAGGACGAGATGGCTGGACAGGGTCACCGAAGCAACCAACATGACTTTGACCCAACTCCAGGAGGCAGTGGAAGACAGGAGGGCCTGGCGTGCTCTGGTCCATGGGGTCACAAAGAGTCGGACACGACTAAACAACAAAAGGAGGTCCGGGTGGCCATTTAGTCAGCGATAGGGTGGCCCTGTGTTCTCTTTTACAGTCTCCTCTGCAAGAAGGGCTGTTGACTGCACATAAGGATGAAGAACCGCAAAGAAGGAGATGAGGGACCTTGACCAAGCCCATCTACAGTTAGTGGCTTGACATGCCTCAGTCGTCCCATCATCATCATTGTCTCCCAGCACCTTCTCCACCTGTCCCCTTTGTTGTCATTGCTGGTGTGTCATCAAGTCGCCCTAAATGCATGGTGACCCCATGAACGAGCAACCTTCAAAATGCCCCGTCCTCAACAGGCCTGCTCAGCTCTTGCAATCTCAATCCTGTGGCTTCCTTGAGGGAGTTGGTCCATCTCGTATTTTGGTCTTCCTCTTTTCCTGCTGCCTTCTGCCTTTCCCGGCGTGATGGTCTTTCCTAGAGAATCCTGCCTTCTTACGATGTGCCCAAATCAGGACACTCTCCGTTTCAACACTTTTGCTGCCTCCATTGATAGATAGTTCAGGCTTAATTTGATTTTTAGTCAGCATTAATCAAGCAAAAAAAAAAAAAGGGGGGGGGGAGAAGCCTATACGAAATTCTGATGGAACATATTTTGTATCACTTTTTCAAAAGGCTATGATTCTTAGTTTTGGACATGGCTGAGTGACAGGCTTAAAATGGAACTTTTTATTTTTTGCACCCCACATAGCCAATAAATTGGCTTTCAGGAAAATTCTTTCAAGGTTTGGGCTGCAAGTGTTATTTTCTGTTTTCTATTATCACGCTTAAGCCCTCCACCCACCCACCCCCCATCCTGCCAAACATCCCCATATTGTGTGATATGACAGTTTCCTTTTGATGAGAAGGCTTTCATTTGGTCAAAGAAAAGGGTAATTTGGTTCTCTCTTTTTTTAACAAAAAGACTTTAATCCTTCTGGGCCATTTCTGGGCCTGAGAAACAGCTTTTCTCTCCTCCCCGCCACCCACCCTCCCCACCCCCTCATTTTGGACCCGAGGCTTCCCACACAATGGGCAATGCGGCCACCTCAAATCTACGCGCCAGATAGAGAAATCAGATTTCCGCCCAGAGTCATTTCTGTAGGATTAGCTAAATCTTAGATCCACACTAACCCTTCACAAAGCTGTCAAGATTAGTTAGAATTTATTTTATTCCAGCAGGAGGCTTTATGGTTTCCTTTCCGAGAAGGATTATATAGATATATACGTTTATATTTAGGATGGCCTGAGTGGTAAGCAGATAGCTTGGGGGGGGGCGGGTGGAGGACCGAGGTGGTTGTGGGTGGAACATGTGTGTGTGTTTCTCCTTGTTTGCCTGTGAGTATATAAAATAAAAAAAAACACACTGGGAGGTCGGACGGAAGGATGCATACCATCCAAAGCTGGTGATGTATCACTAGACTTGCCTGTGATTGCTTTGGGTTTGGAAACAAACAGATCTCCTGGTTCCAGTTGTGCACAGTTAGATCTTTTCCCACAAAAAAAAGCAGAAAGCCCTCTTTGGGTCTCACCAGAAGGGTCTCGGAAAGGATGTCTGCTGATAATCCTTCAGACACAGATGTTGGGAAGAAGACCTTCAAGAGACCTTGTTCTTTCACCATCGAGAACATCCTCTCCAGCCCAGCTGTAGACAGAAGACCGCAGGTTTTCCTGCCCTTTTGCTTCCGTGGGGTCTTGGACGCCGACCCCAAAGAGATGTGCGCCTTGGGGAGCCTCGCCGCCGCCCCCAGCGCTCTGCAAGAGGAGGAGGCGGAAGAGGTGGACGTGGACGTGGGACAGTGCGGCTGCTGCTGCTGTTCTCACAGCAGCACCCATACGTGGCAGGAGACCACGGGCTGGCTGAGTGAGTATCCTGCCATTTTTATGACCCACTCTACAATGGAACTCAGAGCAGAGCATAATGGAACTCAGTGCACAGTTGTTGTTGTTGTTAGTCTTAGAACGACAGAGCTGGAAGGGACCCCTATGGATCATCTAGTCCAGCCTCTGTCAAGGAGGCACCGTGCGGGAATCGAACTCCCAACTTCTGACCTCAACCACTGATAACCGTCAGTTCCCCGTCACCTCCAGCCAGCCTGGTTGATGGAAGTTGGGGGTTCACCCTCTGGTGGGCCACAGTTTTAGATGATGCCTTGTTAGTTGGCTTGGGGGACAATTTTGTTTTGATACCGTAAGCCAGGACGAGGAAGATGCGGGCCAATGGATGTTCTCGGACATCAACGCCCAGCATGCCCAGCACTATTTCAGCAAGCTAAGGCTGATGGGAGTTGCCGTCAACCACATCTGGAAGATCACATATTCCCAAATCCCCACTTACTCCCATCTTATCCCATATTTTCTACATGGCCTATATCTTTTGCCATTAAGCTAATGTAACTGGGTGTTATGGCATTCATGTTTTGGTCTGCCTAGTGCCTGAAAAAGCTGGAAAAGTTTCTTTTTTGAGGGGGGGGGGAATTATAACACCATGTCTTGCCAGTGGCTTCCTGCAGGTGGGAGGTTGTTCATTATGGAAGCAGTATGCCACCCTAGATACGGACCTTTGTTGTTGTACTCCCCCTCCACCCACCCAGAAATGATGTTTAAAACAATTATTTAGTTTCTGTGATAGCAGGCCTTGGAAAATATATTTCTTTGGATTAAAACTTCCTAGCCAGCACGATCATGGCTGGCTGGGGGATTCTGGAAGCTCTAATTAAAAAACACAAATACCTCCCCATCCCGAACTTTTCTAAAGCCCAGTAATGACCACAGATCTGTATGGTTGACACATGCAAAGGAGCTAGCAGTAGCTAAAATGGAAGTGGGATGGGGGAAACTTGGCTTAAATCCGCAGGGCACATTTCGTGTTAGTGGTATCAGAACAGATAAAGATAAAAGAGCTCATTCATCACACTGCTGAGGCTTCCATTGTAGGGCCATTTTCATCATCAATATCATCTTAGGAATGCAGAGCTGGAAGGGATCACTGCATCCAACTCTTGTCAAGGCGGCACAGGGGGGAATTGAACCCCGAACTTCTGGCTCCGCAGCCAGAGACCTAAACCATCGAGCATCTGAATTATTGGGAAGGGGGAATTTTTTTTCCCTTTAGTGTGCACTGCTACCGTTCACAAGTTAGGAAGCCACCTTAGATTATATGCAGCTATGGCAAAAGAAGATGCTTCTCTGTTTGGGTGGTGGCCCATATCACAATTCTCTGATGTACTAATGTAATTAGCTTTCCTGAATCTGCCTCCATTTCCCATCATGAGTAACTGGCGGAATGGCTTAACTTTTCACTTACCGCTGGCAAGGTGCAAATGTACAGATCAGTGCAAATAAAAGCATTCCATCGCTTCAGGGCGGGCAAGTCAGCTGTGCATCAACAGGGGAGAAATTGGTCCTAAGAGCAAAAGCAATTACTCTGCCATCCGCTCTCCTTTAGACCAGCCTGATAGCATTTAGATATCTTGGATGGCAATTCGCAACATGCAGGCTACCAATTGAACTGACTGTGGATAACAGGAGTTGTTGTCCTACTGTCCTAGAGGGTGCCAATTTGGGAAAGGATGCTTTAGATTGAACAGAATACATTGGTCATTCTACTTTCATTCATTCATTCGTTCGTTCGTTCGTTCGTTCGTTCGTTTGTTTGTTCGTTCGTTTGTTCATTCGTTTGTTCATTCGTTCATTTGTTTTGTTTGTTCGTTTGTTTTGTTCATTCATTCATTCGTTTGTTTGTTTATACCCTTCCTTTCTCCTTAAGAAGGACCCAAGGTGGCTTACATCATTAAAAGACAAAATTTAAAGCAAAAAACAAAAAACAAAAACAAAAACAAACAAAAACAAAACAGTAAATATACAAATACTAAAAACTGATCAAGCAAAGGTCACACTAAAAGACAATAAAGAAAAACAACACCAGAAACACATTCAAAACAGTAAAGACACAACCATTCATTAAACACACACACACACACACACACACACACACACACACAGAGGCTGTTGGTCATTAAGGAAAAGCTTGCCTGGAGAGAAAAAGTCTTGCAGAAAGACAGCCAAGATGGGGCCACTCTGGCCCCCAGTGGGAGGGAGTTCCAAAGTCTGGGAGCAGCGACAGAAAAAGCCCTTCTCCTTTCTTCCCAACAAACGCACTTGTGAAGGTGGCGGGACTGAGAACGGGGCCTCTCCTGATCTCAACACGTGAACAGGCTCATAAAGGGAGATATGGTCCTATGGACAGCTTGGGGCCAAGCCGTTTAGCATTTTGTAGAGTATAAGCAGCGCTTCAAATTAGGCACAGAAGTGGATTGGCAGCCAATGCTGCTGTAACAAGGGTTAGGTACCATATTTTTTCCGTGTATAAGACCCCCATGTATAAGACGCCACCCACTTTTATAATCCAAAATTAAGAAATTTAAATGGGGCTTAGCAAGTGCAGGGGGAAAGGGATCAAAGTGCTGCAGGATCGCTTTGATCCCTGCTTTCCCCTCCACTTGTTTTCGTTCTCTCCTCAGCTTACTTCCATGTATAGGATGACCCTCAATTTTTAGCATAAAGATTTTAGACAAAGTATAGTCTTATACGTGGATAAAAACCGTAATCCCTGTGACTAGCCCCAGTGAACCATCTCCTGGCCCATGCCGAAACCCGGGCATCCAAGCTCAAAGACAAATCCAGAAACACCCCCGAACTGCGTGCCTGTGTTTTCGGAGGGTGTGCAACCTCCACCCAGCCCAGGCTGCACCCCTATGCCCAGATCTGCCATTTCACCGCTCAGGAGCACCTCTGCAGACAAGCAAGCCTGATGAACTCCAAACCCTTTATTCCCCCACAGCAGACGCCAGGTTTCCTTGGCCCATGCGCCTCTTCCATCCCCTCGGCAGGCTGTGCAAGAACGCCCGCGGGAGCCGGACCGAGCTGCACGCTTTCCACCAGATCCAGCGACGGACCCGCCGGCATCGCACCATCTTCACAGAGGATCAGCTGCAGGCCCTGGAGGCCCTCTTCCACCAGAACCAGTACCCAGATGTTATCACCAGGGAACATCTGGCCAGCCAGATTCACCTGAAGGAGGAAAGAGTAGAGGTAAAGTTCACGCTTGCCTTGCCTTATCGTTTGGGTGTTTCATGAGTCCCTTGATTTGATTTGTAGAACAGCATCGAGCATCTGAATGTGTCTCAGTTGTGTCTGGAGCAAGTCTTGCTCTAATGGATTCGATTTCTGCCCTGGATCCAAATCCATTTGTAAACTCAATGCACTGGAAACCAAAATGTCTATTTCTTATAGTAGAACTTTTCCGAGTGAGAAGGGACCATATGGATCATCGTGTCCAGCTCCTGTCAGGGAGGCAGAGTGGGGAATCAAACTCCCGGCCTTTTTTGTTCCCAAATAAGTGAAATTTACTGGCTGGAAAGCTCAGTGTGGAGCCCGAGGCTGGGAGTTCAATTCTCCTCTGGGCATCCTGTATGGGAATTGAACTCCCAGCTTGGGTGGCCTTGGGCAAGCTGCAGAGTCCCAGGGTGCCCCCAGAAGAAAGGAACTGTAAACCACTTTTGAGTATTTTTGTAGTCCAAAAGTAATTCTCAACATTCTCCTATAACTAATTGCTTTTAAAAAGTGATGTTTCCAGACTTGTAAAGGTAAAGGTTCCCCTTGACATTTAGTCCAGTCGAGTCCGACTCTAGCGTACGGTGCTCATCCCCATTTCCAAGGCAGAGAGCCAGCATTTGTCCATAGACAGTTTCCATGGTCACGTAGCCAGCGTGACTAGACACGGAACGCTGTTACCTTCCCACCGAGGTGGTGCCTATTTATCTACTCGCATTTTTGCATGCTTTCGCATGGCTAGGGTGGCAGGAGCTGGGACAAGCGACGGGAGCTCACTCCGTCGCGTGGATTCGATCTTACGACTGCTGGTCTTCTGACTTTGCAGCACAGAGGCTTTAACCCGGAGATGTGGATAAGCCTAAAGCTTCCTTTGCAGGCCACCACCCTCTACTGGCTAAGCAGGTGTGCATAGAAAGCCAGTTGCCGGTGACAAAATATAATGTCTCCTTCCTGCTGGGGCCTCTTAGCAGTTGACGTTGACTGGCAATCCACTTCTGAGCTTGGAGCAGTCACAATTTACAGGCATAAATGCACCCTGTTAATGATGGTCTCTGTATCCTGAAGCAATGAGTTCCACACATGAATGATGAGCTGTCCTAGACAGGACTCCCTTCTCCTCCTGAATCTTGCCAATTATTTTCCCCGGATGACCCTCCGGCTCTCCTATTACAAGAGACAGGGAAGAAAGCTTCTTTCTATTCACTCTCTTTCCCAGGAACAGAGAGGGGAAAAGTTACTTGTCATAAATCTGTCAAGGACAGTTCAAAATTTGGGTTAATGGAAAACTGTCTTAACATGGGGCCGGATGCTCATTACTTTTGAAATGGCACAGCCTGCAAAGCACGCTGGAATGGTAGTTTCCACCCAAGATAGAGCGAGAGGTGTCAAACATGCCCAGTTTATATTCTCTCTTTTTTTTCTGCAGAAAAACTGTGTGTCTTGAAACCCTGGTAGATTCTTCCAGCCTACAAGACAAGTCAAGTCCATAAGATAGACTTACCTGGGCAGGCTTACAGCTGCAGAAGATGGTTGCTTTCTTTAAGCCACATGCCATCAAATTCAGCCATGACACTAGGTTTAAAAAAAAATCAGGTTCAGCCCAATTGGAAATTATCGCTAGCGGTCAGAGGAGATGCAGTCTTACTGAAAGGCGATCAGGGAAAAGCTTCTCCTGGCAGTCGTAGAATTTGTCCCAGACAACAGATCATGTTTTTACTAACAGCAAATAGGAAAAGCATAAACCTGGCATGCCTGCAGTCATTTTATTTTGCTAGAGAGATGTGCCGACTCGTCACTTCTGCATAACAACAGTTAACACTTATTTACATGAATGCCAATTATTATCTGTCTGGCTGCAGTTCTAAGATGGTGATACCAGAGCAAGGATTGTTAATATTCTGTATTATATTCATACGCGTATTCAGCTGTTTCCATTCTGTTTTCAATTTGGGGACAGAAAACCATTTTTAAAAACCCTATTCTTTTGATTCTGGACAAAATATTTTTCTTCTTTTTTTTCATCTTTCCTGAACGTGCAGGTTTGGTTTAAAAATCGCCGAGCCAAGTGGCGGCACCAGAAAAGAGCATCGGCTTCTGCGCTTCTCCTCCAAAGCACCAAGAAGACTCCCGAGGGCAACAGCTTGTAACCAGGAGCAAAGTCTGGGTTTGCTAAATCTGGCAAACGGAGTTTCTGCACGTAACATGGGGGTAAAGTCAGGAGCAACGGAACGGAGAGGGCTGCCCCCTCATGCCAACCTACATAAGATTCCAGTTTTGCTATTAGAAAGTGATAAAACATTATTCCCTCTAGGGACACATTCCTTTAAAGTTGCTATGTCTTCTCAAATTAACCTGCAAATGAAGCCCATTGGCCTCTTGATGATCAGTCACAAAACAAACAAACAAAAATCCCAACAAGCTAATTTGCAACCTGTAGAGCTGTGGAAACCTCTGTTGCAGAGTTTTTGGATTTGTGGTTGAATTTCTCTAGCTGTGCAGTAGAAGTGCAGGGACTCATAGAACTGAATACAGTGGTACCTCGCTTAACAAGCGCACCATTTAACGACGAATCTACATAGCGACCCGTTTTTTGCAGTCGCTAATGCGATCACATTGCGATGTTTAGATAGGCTAAACATCGCATTGCGATCATTTCTGCACCCGGCGGCCATTTTGGGAACAGCTGATCGGTGGTTCCAAAATGGCCGCCGGGTGCAGAAAATGGCCGCCCACACCATTTTCGCGCCCTGCCCTCACTTACCAAGGGCTCGAAAATGGCGGTGCTATTGAGAAACTTTGCAGAACGGTGAGTTTAAGAGCCATAGGAACACATTAAACTAAGTTTAATGCGTTTCTATGGCATTTTCCATTCCATATGGCGATGTTTCCCCATAGCGACGGTTAATCGGGAACAGATTAACCTCGCTATGCGGGGCACCACTGTAGTTTCAAGTTCTCCAGATTAGTCCACCCCTTCTTCTCATAATCTGGCACTCACAGTCTCAATAACTGAGACATTTATTGGAGAATAATGACTTGAATGGATCAAACAGCAAACTAACATGTGTTTAGTCGTTTAGTCGTGTCCGACTCTTCGTGACCCCATGGACCAGAGCACGCCAGGCCCTCCTGTCTTCTACTGCCTCCCGGAGTTGTGTCAGGTTCATGTTGGTTGCTTCGCAGACACTGTCCAGCCATCTCATCCTCGGTCGTCCCCTTCTCCTCTTGCCATCACACCTTCCTAACATCAAGGTTTTTTCCAAGGACTCTTGGAAAAACTAACATACATGAGAGCTTTCAGAAGCAGACTTCGACAGACTCAAGAGTGGGGAAAAGGCACAGAGCAGAGAGGTGGGGCTCTCCTTGAATTCAGAGGCACTGAAGGAATGATTGGTTAGAGCTGGATAGATTGACAGTCACTCCAGCTCAGAAAGGTCCCTCCCAGCCAAAACGTCAAAAGGCAGCATGCGAGTTGCAAAAACTCCAACAACCTCATATAAATAAACAAACATTCTTTACCCCTTAAAGCAGCTCAGAATTGCAAAGCTAGTGTTTGGAATACTTTGGCTGTAGAAGTATGTGTGCCAAGGTAAGGAAGCAGTACACTCTGCATGAATTGTAAAATACTTCTAATTCAACATCCAGACCTACCTAACGAGGCTTCTCATTTGCATGCGAAAAACCCAATGGTTAAGATCTTCCTCTCTGTCATCCCCAAGTATTCAGGTTGTTCTGCTCAATTTCTTCATTGCAATATTTTTCTGCCACGTTCTTGGCAATTAAGGTCAACTAAACTGGCTAAACTGAGCTTCACAGTTGAACACACACACCCCTCTTAGCTTTCGAACAGGCTTCAGATAGCTAAGATCTAAGGCACTGCAACAGATTCGTCAAGATTTTTGAGCTGTGTAGGATGCTTCCAGATGAGGCTTTTCATCATACAGTTGCCCTACCTCATTCATACTTTTTTTTTTGCAAAAGGGGTTCAAGAAGTGTTATTTTGCACCTGTAACTCTCCCATGTTTTTACACTCTCTTCTATAAAAGAAGAAGGAATAGCTTTCCAGTGTCTTTGATGAGCAGGCTAGTCGGCTTCTGAGACACGGGGTCAAAATCTGCCTTATGAAATTTGTGCTCAAAAGCACCTTGACTGTGGTTTGCATCAATCAGCACTTTGGGGGGGGGGCGGGGGCTAAGAGCACGGGGCGGGGATTCAGCAGACTCAGGTATGGGTATTTGATCTGAGACAAGGCTGGGTGGCTCCAAAAATAGGCAGCTGAAAAGTGTAATACATAGGCCAGTATCCTGTTACACAGCCGGATTGCCATTACAGGAGTGATGTCACTGGCAGACTGCGACTGACGGATTAGAGTTTCTGCTTCATTCTGGGTTGTGCACAGCTCACATGCAATGAGATGATGTTGCACGCAACCCGAAATCAAAGCAGGATCTCTTGATCCCAGCGCTCTTCTACATTTTTATTAATGACCTGGATCAGGAGGTGCAGGGAGCGCTGGTGTAATTTGCAGATAACACAAAATTGGGGGGGAATAGCTAATACCCTGGAAGACAGAAACAAAATGCAAAGTGGTCTAGATAGGGTTGAGCACTGGACTAAAAACAACAGAATGAAATTCAACAAGGATACATGCAAAGAAACCAAACGCACAGTTACAACGTGGGATTCCTGGCTCAGCAATACTACAAGTGAGAAGGATCTTGGAATCGTTGTACATCACAAGCTAAATATGAGCCAACAGTGTGATGTGGCTACAAAAAAGTCAAATGGTAGTTTAGCCTGCATTAGTAGAAATATAGTTTCCAAATCTGGCGACGACGTACTCATTTCCCTCTCTTCGGCAGTGGTTAGGCCTCATCTTGAGTTCTTTGTCCAGTTCTGGACATCGCACTTCAAGAAGGATGCCAACAAATTGGAACAAGTTCAGAAGAGGCTGACAAGGATGATCAGAGGTCTAGAAACGAAGCCTTATGAGGAAAGACAGAAAAAAACTCAGCATGTTTAGCCTTGAGAAAAGAAAATTTAGGGGAGAGCTGATAGCACTTTTTAAATACTTGAAAGGTGGTCATATGGAGGAGGGCTAGGATCTGTTCTCAAACCTCCCAGTAATAATGGGCTCAAGCTACAGAAAGCCAGATTTTAGGCTGAATATCACGAAATAACTTCTTGACTGTTAGAGAAGTACAACAATGGAACCAGTTACCTCAGGAGGTGGTAAGTGTTCCAACACTGGAGGCATTCAAGAAAAACTTAGATATGCACCTGTCAGATATCCTTTGATTTGTATTCCTGCATTGAGCGGGGGGTTATGACCTTATTGTCCCCTTTCAAGTCAGTTATTCTGCCATGTTTCCCCAAAAATAAGACAGTGATTTATATAATTTTTGCTCCAAAAATGCATTAGGGCTTATTTTCAGGGGATGTTTTATATTTCTCATGTACAACAATCTATATTTATTCAAATAGAGTCATGTCATCTGCTTCCGGTTGCTGCACAAGGGTGGAGGGCGAGGTTTCACTTAATTAGGGTTCATTTTTTGGGTCAGGCTTATATTACAACCATCCTAAAAATCATACTAGGGCTTATTTTCAGGTTAGGTCTTATTTTCAGGGAAACAGGGTACTGTATTATTCAGTGTAATCCTCTGTGATAGGTCCAGGTAGAAGTTAGATATGGATCTAACAACAGATTTCTGAGTGCTCTGATCTCCTTGATCCTTTTCTTCTGAGGGGGGCTCATCCAGGTATGACAAATTACTAAAACCAGCATGGGTGTCTCATGCCTGCTTAATCTTATCAATTTGATAGATAAGGAGAGCGCTATGGATGTGGATTTAATATATCTTGATTCTAGTAAGTCTTTTAGCAATGTTCCTTATAATACAGTATTCTTGAGACTCAGCTGCTCAAATATGGGCTAGAGGTGGAAAATGGATGGCCAAGAGGGGAACACAGCCTATCTAAAACTGCAGCCCCACATGGCAACCACACTATAAAGTGGCAAAGCAACAAAGCCTTCAGGCCACACTCTCCTCACACCATGGTCCCCGACTGATTTTAGGCAATTCAAGCACTGCGGTTACCAATCTGGCAAGCAATCTGTAGTCGCCTGTCTGGACCAGGTGATGAAAAAAGTGCTCATCTAGCGGGTGGGTGAGTTTAGGAATTTAATGGCTGTAAGCACCGCTGTTCTTGCATTGTATGGAAATGTCTATGAATGTGGAAAGAGGGAACGCCCAATGCACTTTGCTCCAAATAGCACCCTTGCACACACGTGCACACACAAACACATACACAATCATGCAAGCTAAAGTGCACATGTTTTGGCACATTAAGAAGAAATCTAAACCTCTCCTCTGCATCCTAGCAACCCAGTCCTCCACCCACAAGAATTTGCTGGGATATCTAAATAATGGCAGTAAATTACAGTATATGAATTCTTATGTGTGGTGGGATGAATCAGTGAATCAAATTATTGGCATGAGTCAAAATGTGTTATTAACTTACGTCAGCACATACCGTATTTTTCCGTGTATAAGACACCCCCATGTATATGACGCCCCCGCTTTTCTAATCCAAAATTAAGAAAAAGAAAATGGGGCTTAGCAAGTGTAGGCAGAAAGGGATCAAAGTGCTGCAGGATCGCTTTGATCCCTGCTTTCCCCTCCACTCGTTTCGGTTATTTCTTCAGCTTACTTCTGTGTATAAGATGACCCTCAATTTTTAGTCTAAATTTTTTTAGACAAAAGTATAGTCTTATACACGGAAAAATACAGTGCCTCGGCGGCTGATCATGAAAATGGCAACCCCCCCCATCCCATCCCAAAGAAAGAGACCAAGATGATGCCCCTGCAGAAAAGTAGCTCAGGTTGGGAGTTCAGTTTCTCACTGTGTGTTCCAGGAGAAGAATCAGCCCATGTAGCCTTGGGACAGATGCACAATCTCAAAGTGCTCCCCAAAAAAGGGCATGGCAAACCCCTTCTGATTACTCTAAAACTAGAAAACCTTTGAAAAGGTAACCCTAAGTCAGAACAGGCTTGATGTGAGGTATTTGTTATATTTACAGCTGCTGGATGGGGTCATACAAACATTGTTTAAACATCAGTAAATAAAATAATTGGGGTCTGAGCAAAAAGGGAAACACAAAGCAACGGCACCGTCATAATTCAAATGTACAAGTCTTTCAGATGTTCATCGCTGTGAACTGCCCAGAGTGATCATCGGTCAGATGGGTGATATAAAAATCAAATAAAAAAATAAATAAAATACAAGTATTGCCTCATTGCACATTTTGTAGGGTGCCACCTATAGATTGTTTTCGAGTTACATTCCCCGGGCCGGGCAGATGCAGTTCTAATGCTAAGTAATAAACATAACCTGCCGTATTTTTCTAGTTAGTTATGTGCTGTCCAGTCAGAACTGATTTATAGCAACCCTAACACAACTTTCAAGGTAAATGAGATGTTTAAGGAATGGTTTTACCCATGCCATTCCCTCAGTGAGTTTCGATGGTCAAGTTTTAGCCCATCACTACAACACCCCACTGGTTCCATTCTTCTATGGCAGTAGTCCCCAACCTTGGGCCTCCAGATGTTCTTGGACTTCAACTCCCAGAAATCCTGGCCAGCAGAGGTGGTGGTGAAGGCTTCTGGGAATTGTAGTCCAAGAACATCTGGAGGCCCAAGGTTGGGGACAACTGTTCTATGGAACAATAATGCCCAGGTTGGCTTCCCATACAGTTCTGGAACCAGAGTTGTTTCCACATTTGAGACCTATGATCATATTGTCTATCAATTACTGCTTTCCAAAAGATCCTGCCATTAATAGAACAGCTCAGGTCTCGCAAAGTCGAGGCCATGGTTTCCTTTACTGAGCTAATCCATCTTGTGTCTGTCTTCTTCTTTCTGCCTTCAACTTTCCAGAGTGTATGAGTCTTCTCCAATGAATCTTCTCATGATGTGCCCAAAATACGACACTCTCAATTTAGGTTTTTTTTGCCGCTAATTTTCTAGCTAGCAAGCAAGCAAAATAAGTTTATTCCGTGCCACACAGGCCATTGCAACATACATTGGATAAAACAATACAAAACAGTATAAACAATATTTTATTCATTTATTTATTTAATTTATTTAACTTATATGCCCAAAGGTCTCTGGGCGGCTTACAACAATTACAATACAATAAAATATAATAAAAAGATAAAGCAATTAAAATATAATATACTCCATTAAAATATGACATGACGTCCATCACACTTTTTATCCAGCTGAATAACATTTTAACTCTGTCTCGAGTCAAGATTTATTGGCAATTAATTTTGACTTGGAAAGTCTAGGCGGGGCTAGCCCGGACTCAACACTTTATTTAACAAATTCAACTTTACTGGTGTTAGGTAGCACCTCCATATACTACTTTACAGCAATTATCTTTAGCTCTCACAGACATATTTTTCATTATTCTTTTTTTCCAGATGTTTTGAATGTCGGCTCCCATCAGTCACACTTAACTTGGCCAATACTCAGGGGGGTATAATGCACTAATCTGAGAAGCCAGATCTTCACAAGTGCAGATTTTTTTAAATATTTGTAACAGAAATCAAATTAAGCATGGAGGGGGTGGGCAGTGATGAGGAGAGGCTTACAACAACCCTGCAGTGTCGTCCAGTGTTACTATTTCACGCTGCCTCCATCGCCCACCGTTCCCACGATCAAGCGCTCCACGTGTATGCTGACATTCTTACCCCTCGCCCAAGAATGGTCCCCCATATACACCCGGAAGGCCTTACGCGTGGGTGACTCTATCATTTGATCTATCTCTAGGGCGCGGCTTGTGTGTCGTCATTCTTGACGCCAGGAGGAGAACGGGGCTTGTTTCCTACCTGGAGACTACAAATCCCAAGAAGCTTTGCGCGACTCGCCTTCTTGGAGAAGGGAGCTGATGACGCACTTCCTGTCGTCGCCCAGCTTGTTGTTCCAGGAAGTGGGGGAACTTCGTCGCTGAGGCCTTGGCGTCGCACGAGAGACGTTTGGTCTCCGTTGCTAAGGGCGACGTGTCGGGAGGGGGCCCCCGAATTTCTAGGCCTGAGGCGAGATGGAGCTGCCGGGGCCCGGGGTGGACTCCGCGGCCTCGGCCCGGGCGCTAGTCCCCGTCCAGGCCGAGGCCCGCGCCGTGGCGGCGGTGAAGGAGGCCGCTCAGGAGGCCCCCAAGAGCCGCAAGAGGGTCCTCGACGAGGACGCCTACATCCAGGCGAGTGGGCCGAGGAGGAGGAGGAGGGCCGAGCGGGCCCGGGCTGGGGGGCCGCCGTGTGGGGCTGGAGAGAGCCGGGGCGGGGGGGGGAGAGCTTTGAAAGCGCCCCCCCATCAGCTTTAGTGGTGAATGGGGGGGCGATGCCTTGGGGGGGCAACAGGCTCCCCGTCATTATTGGAGACCCTGCAATAATGGGGGGGGGGGGGACTTTCACGTGATTTCTCCTCCCCTTCCTCCACATTGTGCATACTGTGCTTGGCGCCCTCCGTGTGTTTTGGGAGCGCCCCCCCAATCAGCTTTAGTTGTGAATGGGGGGAGGGATGCCCGACGCCTGGGGGAGGCAGTAACAGGCTCCCCATCATTATTGGAGACCCTGCAGTTTGGAGCCCCCTTTTGCGAAACAGACCCGGCAGGGATGCTTGGCAAGACTTTTTTGGGGGGGGATTTTCACGCGATTTCTCCTCCCCTCCCTCCACATTGTGCATACTATATTGGTGCGCAGTGTGATGGACATGATATGTCACAAGCTAGTATTTTAAAAAAGAAAAAGAATGCTGTCATAAAAATAATATCACCTGCCCCTTGCTTTTGTATTATTGGAGAGGTTATAGTAGTTTCAGCCAGGCTGCGCTGCAGGATTGTCAAGGACTCCGCTTTCAGTTGTAAGACTAAGATCCTTCCCCCTGTCCCGCATGTGCTCTTGAAATATAATAATAATATTAATAATCATGTCCAATAAACAAACCCCAGAAGCTAGCAAGCTGGAATCTGGCAGGCTTACTCCCCATTTTACAGTTCAAATTTCATTTGATAATAATTGTGTGCTCTCAACTCACATAATAATGTGTGCTGTCAACTTTCTGATTTACGGTGATCTGAGACAATTAAATATTTTGTAAGTTACTGTGCGTCCCTGAGGTGCTGTAGAGTTAAGACTACTCAGACTGGAAGTGTGACAGGCCTTGTTAATTACAGAATGTGGGAGAAGTAGCACACTTTCTTTGTGTTTTTGTAATTCACAAGAATGTTATTGTGCTTTAAAAAAAAGAGATTACCCATAATGTATGAGAAACAATGATTGTAGGTTTATGTCTTGCAGAGCCTGGAGAAAATCATTCAGAGGGATTTTTTCCCTGATGTTGAGAAGCTACGTGCCCAGAAGGACTATCTGGAGGCTGAAGAGAGCGGTGACTTGGAGAAGATGAGGCAGATAGCTATTAAATTTGGCTCTTCGCTGGGGAGATTTTCCAAAGATACCCCAGCACCATGTAAGAATTTTTTATTTTCTATATATTGATGTTTTCTGCAGAGATCTAAATATAGTCTCTCATTGTTTCTTTGTGATGTTATGATTTCAAACTACTGATAGACATTTTTTAAAATTGTGAGGCGCCAACCTGGCTTTAAAATTCTGTTCCTGCTACATCATCCTTTGTGGCATGAGCAATTAGAACGATCCCCCTCTGACTGATTTTGCAGTCTGTGGAATTTTTGTTATGCTAGCAAGTTTAGTATTTCCTGTATCTAATTTTTTTTAGTGGTGCCAACATACTAGTTTTCTGACCCATTTGCTGCTTACACAGGTTGGTCATGAGTTGTCAAACATTTTGACTTGCATAAAGTGACTTTAAATAGAGACTTCCAATTGCGTTTTGATGGCAAATTTCCCTGAGAAACATGATAGGATCTTGCTTTTATGCTGAGGTCAGTAAACATTTCTTTAGGTCTCAATTAGTGGTGGTTAGGGATTGGCACAAACCACAAAATTTGAGTGGCAGGCACGTGCGCAGAGGTAGCCAGGCCTTGGGAACCAGGTGGGCTGCCCTTTAAAAAAAAAAGGCGGGCGCATGCGCAGAGGCAGCCTGGACTGCCAAAGCTGGCTGGGCTGTCTATAGAGATGGCAGCAGTGGAAACAGCAAAAACTAGGAAGGCGGAGGGGGCAGGTGCAGGTGGAATGAACCCAGTCCTACCTTAAGGAGCAGGATTCCCACGACCCATTCCAGGCTGGATTCAGGCTACGACGGGGTACTGGGACGACACTGGTTGTGTTGCAGGATGACCTTTTAAGGGAGGCTGACGGGGCAGAGGCACCCTGTTGGTACTCCTAGATCTCTCAGCGGGTTTTGATACCGTCAATCACGGTGTTCTCCTGGATGGGCTCTCTGAGTTTGGGACTGGGAGCTTAACATTGAGCTGGCTCCGATCCGTCCTTGAGAACCGTGTTCAGAGAGTTCAGCTGCGGGAGGAGGTGTCAGCACCTTGAACCAGATTGCAGCCGTGTTCAGATCAGCCTTTAACCAGTTTAGGCTAATTGCCCAACTTTGCCTAGACGAGGGCTCCCTCAGGACTTTGGTGCAGGCTTTGGTCATCTCCTAGATCGACTGCTGCAATGCTCTTTACATCAGGCTCCCCTTGAACCTGATCCAGAGACTTCAGCGGGTCCAGAATGCGGCAGCCAGATTGGTGGTTGGCGCTGGCAAATTTGACCACATCATTCCAGTTCTGGCCCACTTGCACTGGTTGCCTGTGGTGTCCCAGATCAGGTTCAGGGTTTTGGCACTCTCATACAAAGCCCTCCTGGCAGAGAAGCAGCAGCTCCCAGTGGGCGGGATGGCCTCTCATTTTGCCTTTTCCCTTAGAGTTAGATCATAAGATCAAAGGGTTTCTCCGGCCAGTCCTTGTGGTGATTAGGTAACTAGTATCCTATCTGAATTCTCACAACATTCTGTGTAATCCTGCTAAGTTAATAAAAATAGTTCTCAAGGCCATCTGTGGTCGACTTCTTTGTACTTTCTCTAAGGTTAATTGCCTTCCTGTTCTTCTGTGATCACCCACATCATTAGCCTTCCTTTGTTCCGTGATCACCTACATCTTTCCAAGGAGCATCTTCTGTGGTTCTGTCCCACAGCAGCCCCATGTGGTGCCACATATGACTTGTTGTTCCCCCCACCCTTTCAATGCCTTGTTGAGGCAGATTATGCTGAGGGAGATTGACAGTTGTCAGGGTTGCTCAGTGGGGATTTAAACCTGTTCTTTACATCCAGCCATGGTCTTAGAACAGTGATTTTCTGAGTTTCATAAATCTGGCTTTTTAACCCCTTTGTACAGATGTTACACCAGCAACGTTTGAAACGCCAGAGGTTCATCCCGGTGACCCTTCCACATTGAATAAGCCTAAGCTCCCAGTGAAAAATCGAGAAGAAGGTAAACAATTTAAATAAATACAGTTTTTCTTTTGCGTGTTTGGATTGTTGCCATTGCCTTTATTGTTTGGAAGAATAGTTAAGCAGTGGTTCCTTCCAGTAAATCTGAGGGTTGAAGCATGAAAGGACTGCAGCTCATGATGCTAAGGGGTCTCTCATATACGGGTGGCCTGCTTGTAAAGATGTTGTTGGACCCCTTGTGTCTCCCATTAGCAGAGTTGGCTAAAGCTGGTGGGAGCTGCATTCCAACAACATTTAAAGGCCTTGAGGTTGATTATAGTTAACAGGTTCATATCATGGGAGGTAAGATGGGAGAAGGCTTATACTCAAGCACCTTCCAGAAGGGATGGGGTGATAGTTGCTGTGGGATCTTCTCTTCACCATCTATCACAGAGCCACCCACAACATAGGTAACGGCAACAAAAAGCAGAGGCTTGTGTCACCTTAGTTCACAGATTCAATCCGTTTCTTCAAATGCATGTAGTATAATACTTAGGCACAGGTTTTTATTCACTGTGTATGCAATTTTGTGGGAATTGGGGCTGACCGAAATAGGAGACAGAAAATGAGAACAGCGTTAGTAATAGTATACCAGTGAACTTTCTTGGTAGCCATATCAATACCAACAGTACTAACAAATTTTGAAACATTCCTTGAGTCTTTCCAGTCTTTGAAAGTTGCAATAGTCGTGTTAGCATAGGTAGTGAAATTTAAAATATTGTTTCTATTGTGTCTGCTTAGGAAGAGTAGCTAGCTAATGCAAAGCATTTAGTGACTGATGCAAAAGGATTAAACTTTTTTCTTTGAAATGTTAAATGAAACAGTAACTGTTCAGGTTTTGCATTTCATTGTTTGTCGCATCCATGAGGAATGCAACAGTGTGTGTGTGCAGGTGGGTGCACACATACACAAATATATATGCATTCTGGCACAACATTGTAAACCAACCAGCAGACCTTGGCAAAACTGTGATCCAAAGCAGTCAATTAATGCTCCTGTTTCATAGACAGGGAACACTGAGGTTGGGTGAGAAGCTTATCACGGGCAAGATCTTTTCCCTTGCAATTGTGAAATGAAACCTATTGGGAGTCAAATGCCTTGAAGAGATATTCAGAACTCCACCAGATAGTATAACTGTACATTACTTTTGCTTTAGAGAGATGCCGAATGGGGATTGTGAGACCACTGGCCTGGTCTGCTGTAAGGCAGCTTTGTTTGTCTATAAAAGCTATCATCGCTTGACTTGTCTTATATAGCTTGAGAAGTTGAACTAGCATTCGTTCTGAAGTTCTGTGGTGCAGCTTTGGATGACTCATCAGATCCGTAGCCACCCATGTTTCTTTGGCACAACTTCAGAGCATCGCCGTAGCTGCTGCATATTTAATCCAAAGGAATGAATCATAATGTTTGTGTGTTTGAGAGAGAAAGAGAGAGAGAATTTATAGACCATAAAGGAAAAAGTCAGAAATACCTTGAGCCTTTACTAAGATTCCCACTATGGATGAGCGTGGCTAATTTAATTTTGTGTATTTTTCTTGTGAGCTTGGCTCGTCTCCCACTACATGTGGATATGTTTGCAATATTCCTAACCCAAAATTGCATCACTCCCTAAAGCCCCCCCCACCCTGGCTCCCATTTGTAACGAGGAGTCCAACGGATCAGGAATAGTGTGGGAATAAACTCCATGCAATTCAGCCCTTGAAAAGTCTTGTTACTTTAGACTTAGTGAGTAGGATAGTCAAGCTGTGCGGGTGGGTGGTTGTAATTCCAATTATTGCATGTGTTTTTACTGGCAGGATTCCAGGTGTTGAGTCTGAGCATGTTTTGAAAACCAGCCTGATTTTATGTTTAATCTGTGTAAGGTTTTCTCCCATGTGAAAATATTTTGTAGGTGAAGGTTGTGACTAATTCAGATGGGAAACAACAACAAAAAGCTAACTTTGGCACTATGATCAGAGGATCCACAGCCATGAATGTCTCTCCCCCTTTTGCCTCCCCCCCCACATGAACCATTTTCTTTCTTTTTCCCTCATCTGAAACATTTTTAAAAGAAAGTGTCCCTCTAATTGTGTATAGAGTCCCCACCAATGTCCCCTCTAATTTTTGGCCCTGCTGGGCAATGGCCTGCCTCTCTCTCGCATGGCTGTGCCCCTTTGTGTGCACAGGACTCAGCCCCCATATGCTGGATTCCTTTGTGACCGGAATCTCACGCAATCCCTGCGCAGAGGAGGGAAAAACCTGCGCGGAGGAAAGCGGAGTTGTGCATGCATGTGTCCAGCTTAACAGGAACCTTGGTCCGCAGCCATGTCAAGCTGGCATGGGCTCAGTGTGGACCTGATCCTGTAGAAGTTTTGAGGCCTAGTATGTATTGTCTTTGCATGTCATTCTTCTGATGCCACTGTCTCTGCCTTGTTCAGAGGCATCCTCTATAGATCTGAGACTACATGGAGGAAAGTACATTTTCTAAAATACGTATATTTATAGAGTTGCATCCCTCTTTCCTTCAGGTGAAACAGAGGAAGAAGAGAACAGAGATGCTCTTCCCAGCCTGGACACCTTCTTGGCAAAACACACCAGCGAGGATAATGCGTCGTTTGAACAGATCATGGATGTGGCCGAAGAGAAGGAGAAAGCAAGGCATTCGTGGTTGTATGAAGCTGAAGAGGAATTTGCCGAGGTAGGAGGAAGAACTGGACGTTTCTAGCCTTGTCAAAGGGCGCAAGGCGGAAGACTTAGCATCAGTTGATCAAGTAGGGGAAGAACACTTTTGTTGCTCAACTATCACTAAGGAAGAAGGTTTTTAGACCGCATTTTGTTCTGAAATGCTGATTTGCAAGATGTGGCTTGAAGTATATCAATAAGTAAATGGAACTGGTTCATATACCAAAGCTGTTGGGCCAGAAGAGACTGTAGTCCCTGGATGTTAAAATTATAGTATGCACTTTATTCCAAATTAAGAGTTTCACATCACATTTTTCATTTGGAAAAAAGGGCAGACTATAATTTTTGCATCCTGGGACTACAATCTCTTCTTGCCTAACGGTTGAAGTATATAAGGCAATCTGATGCTAACAGGATTTGGGGGTTGCCAGGATAGTGCTGCAGCCTCTGTGTGGGCCTCGTTTCCTGCTCTATGTAAGATTTCTGTAGAAGACAGAGGGGATGGAAATTCAATTGCAAGAAATTTAATTGCAAAACCAGGTAAAATATTAATGTTGTGCTCCCTACTGAATCATATGCTTTGTCAATTTCCATCTTCATTTTCTCCGCTTCGGTCCAAAACTGAAATATGTTATAAAATCCCTTTCAGCGGCATCAGAAGCAGCTGGCACTTCCATCGGCCGAAGAGCAGCAGGCCCTGACTGGTGGGAAAGCGGGAGTGGAGACGTGGGAATACAAGGCTAAGAATTCCCTGATGTATTACCCACCAGGTGAGGCATTGCAAGAATTTTCAGTAAATGGAGACACTTAGATGGACTGATGTTTGGAAGACCACACACACACACACGTGCACACTAAGCAGCCACTGCCCTACATGGATTCATCTTATACATGGGTGGGCAACCTCAGAAGGTCCTGGGTGAGCCCATATTTGTCCCTAGACCTTGAAGAGCTACTTCCATGATGCTCACTTGCCCACATCTTTTCTTATGAAAACAGGGAGTTGTGAAAAAGTCCCTTGTACTCAACAAATTCATATTTTAAATTGTGGAAGATGCGAGTGCAGCCCTCAAAGCACTTTGCTGAAATCTGGTTTGGTGTAGTTGTTGAGCCTGCCTCTTTTAACAAACATGGCTGGTTAGCCGGGCACAAATCTGTGAGTTGTAACTGCCTTAGTCATTCTGGCTTGTTTGGAATGTGGCTTGTTCTATGATGTCCATAGCTTGCAAATACGAAACTACAGTGGTGCCTCAAAAGATGAATGCCTCGCGGGACGAAAAACCTCTAAGACAAATGGTTTTTGCGATTGCTGTGGTGCCTCGTAAGACAGCTTCTATGGCTGTGCTTCGCAAGATGATTTTTCCCTCCAAGACCGATGCCTCGCAAGATGAAAATAATTATTCATTCCTATGCGAAATCGCTTATCACAAGATGAAAACTTCGCAAGACAGCGCTACTCGCGGAACTAATTACTTTCGTCTTGTGAGACACCACTGTAGCTTCTCTAGTTTGGTTCCTCAACAGCTCATTTTGAAACAGTAGCTGATGAAGGAAATTGGAAGGGCAGAGGAACTGTGGTTTCTTTAGTTAGCCACCATGCAGTTTGTAGTTTAAACACCAGACTACCTTTCTGTGCCTACGCTTGAAAATCCCAAGAAATCTGTCTCCTTCATCAATGATGGCAAGTCATCTCGCTGATACTAATATTTCACCTTTGCCAGGTGTTCCTGATGAGGAAGATATGTTCAAAAAACCTCGAGAAGTGGTCCACAGAAACACTCGTTTCCTGAAGGATCCATTCAGCCAAGCTGTGAGCAAATCTCAGCTCCAGCAGGCGGCAGCACTCAATGCTCAGGTGCGGAGAGTACAGAACATTGTGGTTGTGTATGTCCACTCTCGTATTAAAATTAAAATATATCATTATTTGTTTTATTTAATTCATTTCTATCCCGCCTTTGTTCTAGTGTGCGCAAGGTCTTCTCTCCACGTTATCATCATAAAATCTTTGGGATAGATTAGGCTGAGAGGCTGTGATTCCCCTAGACCAGTGGTTCCTAACCTTGGTTCTCCAGATAGAGTAAAACTCCCAGAAGCCTTTGCCACTAGCTGTCCTGGCCAGGATTTCTGGGAGTTGTAGTCAAAGGACATCTGGGCATCTAAGGTTGGGAACCACTGCTCTAAATTAACAAATGGAGGTAAACAAAAGCATATGTAAAATAGAGTATGAAGGAAGAATGTTTGCTTAATGTATTCTCGAAGGCTTTCATGGCAGGGATCCGATGGTTGTAGGTTTTTCGGGCTCTTTGGCCGTGTTCTGAAGGTTTTTCTTCCTAATGTTTCGCCCCTCTGTGGCTGGCATCTTCAGAGGACAGACCTCTGTCTGTGTTCTGGTGTAGTGTGTGGGATAGTTAAGTATTTATCGCTGTGGGATCAGCTTTTTGTCCTTTTCAGGAGATTGCGTAATTATGGTGATGAGGGTGTTTTTTGTTATGGGTGTATTATTGTGATAAGTTGGGGGGGGAGATGATCTGTCACTATGATTGATGGGTGTCATTAGTCTTTTGTGTGCAGTGATCAGCAGTACTTGTGGCTGGGTAGAGTTCCTTGACCTTTTGCGGGCTGTATTTTTTTTTTGTTTACATTTTTACTCTGCCCAGCTACTCTGGGTGGCTCACAAGGAGAAGAAAGTCATAAGCCATAATAGCAAGGAAGATATGAACAACAAGAGAAAAAAAGATTCCAAAACATAACCAAAGGAACCATGTAGAGTGCAAAGAAGTTAATACAGTGGTGCCCCGCATAGCGACGTTAATCCGTTCCAGGATTAACGTCGCTAATTGGATTCGTCGCTATGTGGGGTGGAAACCCATAGGAACGCATTAAACTCTGTTTAATGTGTTCCTATGGGGCGAAAACTCACAGCTATGCGAAGATTCCCCCATCCGGCCGCCATTTTCGCCACCCAGTAAGCGAGGGCAGGGTGCGAAAATGGAGCGGGCGGCCATTTTTTTCTTCCGGAGGCCATTTTAGAACCGCCGATCAGCTGTTTTTAGAACATTGCAATGTGAAGATCGGTAAGCAAAACGCTTACCGATCATCGCAATGCGATGTTTTGCCATTCAAAATGTCGCAATGTGATCGCATTAGCGATCGCAAAAAACACGTTGCTATGCGGATTCTTCGTTAAACGGTGTGCTTGTTAAGCAAGGCACCACTGTAGCATGCAGACAGTCAAGAGGGATACAGAAGATTACTTACCTAGGGACAAACTATAGAAAGGCTTAGGAGAACAACCAAGTCCTCAGTTGCCTCCCAGGAGGGATGGGGCTCAAAGCCAGAGGTTTCAAAAGTCTTTTGTCTATTAAGTGACTGTTTAAATAGGAGCAAGGAGACTAAACAAGTCAGTTCCAGAAAGAGCCAGTTGTGGAAGGCCTTGCTCTGTTCCCCAGCCAAAGTTTTAAACTCTTTGATTTGTTAACACTGCTGCTTGCTGCTTGTTTTAGCTGGAAGTGGCTGAGATTGAAGCTGGATGGCAGCAAAGCAAACAAATGCCTTATGTTGGATCACACCATTTGTCTATCTAGTCTGACCGGGGTGAATCTCTAGTACCTGAGAGCTGTCCTATAATCCATGGTGGCCTGTTGTATCAACCTGGATTTTGCCACCATGCTTTGGTCTCTGTGGGTTCATAAAATTGTGAATCTTCTTATTCTCAGAGAGGTAGCAGTGTTAATCCGTTTCGGCAACAACAAACACAAAAGTGGATAGTCTCCATTTAGAGACAGTACATATATTTCAGTACTCATGGATTTACATTGTACCTGTTGAGACGCATCAAGAGGAACTGTGTGTCTGAAAAATTGAATTCTAATCTATGAAAGCTCATGTTGAGATAAATGCGTTAATCTCAGATGGGGAACACTGTGTTTCCTTTTCACTTTTGTTTTTGCTGAACATTGTTGGCTGGCGTTCTGTTGCTTACTAGGTTGCACTAGAGTAGGCTCATTGAATCAGTGGAATTTATAAAGGAGTTGACTCAACAAATCCCCGCTGATTCAGTGGGCCTCCTCTAGTTGCAAGCTGCTGTACTAGGCAGCAGAACTTCAGACACTGTGTTTTAGATGACAGGTGAAGACGAATGTTCTTGAAGGCTTTTAGTTAGTTGTCTGTATTTTGGTCTTTTCACTTAATTTTCTCTTTGTTATATGGACGTATTTTGCTGTCTCTGTCGATCTTCAGTGTTTTCATTTCGCTAAATCCAATTTCTAGTCCCATTTGGATTCGACCAGTTTGGGTCAGTGGGGCTTACATAAGGTCATTCAGTGGGACGAATGAATGGATTTAGCCTGTTGTTTTTAGCTTGGTGGTTTTTAAAGCAGCGAGCTACTATTTTATATAGAGAAGCAAAACTTCCCATTAAAAATGACTGCAGTATGCTGAGCTGAAGAGACGCAGTATAATGATGTTTGCTAAGCAGTGGTCTTTCTCTCTTCCATCTAGTACAAGCAGGGCAAAGTGGGTCCTGATGGGAAGGAGCTTATCCCCCAGGAATCTCCAAAGGTTAATGGATATGGATTTGTGGCAACACCCTCCCCAGCTCCTGGTAAGAAGAAATCCCACATATTGGGCCGTAAAAAGAAATTGGCTTGGCATTAAGCAGAGCAGAGGGATGTATTTTGGTGGCAATCACAGGAATGCACCCACCCTAACAATAATGTTTTTGGCGGAGAGAAGAGTCTCTCGTGGCACAGTCGTTGAACTGGTGCTACAGCCAAAACTGCTCACGACCCAGGGTTCAGATCCAGGTAGCCGGCTCAGCCTTCCATCATTCTGAGGTTGATAAAATGAGGACCCAGCTTGGGCTGGGTGGGGATGGAATGTGTAGCCAGTGTAATTACCATATTTTTCCATGTATAAGACTCCCCCCCCCCCACTTTTCTAACCCCAAATTAAGAAATCTAAGTGGGGCTTAGGAAGTGGAAAGGAAAGCAGGGATCAAAGCCCTGCAGGATTGCTTTGATCCCTGCTTTCCCCTCCACTTGTGTTTGTTCTCTACTCAGCATACTTCCATGTATAAGACGACCCTCAATTTTTAGTCTAAAGGTTTTAGACAGACATATAGTCTTATACATGGAAACATATGGTAACTTGTAAACCATCCAGAGAGTGCTTTAAGCACTATGGGGCAGTATATAAGCAGCACACTTTGTTTTTTAGAGACAAAGGAGATGATTCTGTGGGCAAAGCAGATAAATTGCTACAGTTCTCATGCAACAAATAATAACCCAAAGGAAGGCTTACGGAGTGAATATATAAATAGTGGCTTGCTGTATTAATTTTGAGAGTATAGTTAGGATTAATTTTCAGTTTACACATTGGAGGAATTCAGAATTAGTCTAGGTGGAACACTGGCTTTTCATAGCTATTACTGAGAATTTACGCTGTATGTGTCCTGGGTCCCCTGGCAGATATGACACACCATCTCCTACCAAACATACCTGCCACGGACTGTCTGTCCATGAAACGTCTGACATAATAGTCATAAGTGGGACTTTGGCTCTTTGACAGATCAATTAGTGGGATGCAAAGTATAAAGGACCGAGAACCACTGCTTTAGAGGATCCTTGTCCTTAAATCCCAGTGATTAACCCAGTTTAATGTGTATCGAAGAGGCTTTGGAATAAAGTTCTTTGAGCACTCAGGATAGTGCAAGGATGCAGGGATCACTGGGGGTGGGGGTGGGGTGAAACAGAGCGAGGTCTTGATCCCTTTATTCTTCTGCTGGCCACCTTGATTATTCCTTTCAGAAGGCTATACTGGGATAGATGGTCTGAGCACTGGGGGATTTCTTAATGGAAAAAGCTCCTGGACAGTGGAATAGGCTGCCTCGGGCAATGGTGGCTTCCCTTTGTTGGACATAATCATCTGCCATGGATGCCATGGTAGCATGTTACATTGCAGATCATGCATGGAGCAGTAGACTGGGCTTCAGTGGTTGAATTAAAATCAGGAGTGGTCAGGGGTGTGGGTAGTTCTTGTGGGATTCCTTTCGGGATCCAGGCATATGTTAAGCCTGCCCAGCAGTGCTTAGCTGAACAGCTTGCTCTCCGCCTGGTCCATTTAAGCTGTTTTTGTCAAACTCTCTCCATAGGTGTGAATGAGTCCCCTCTGATGACCTGGGGTGAGATAGAAAGCACTCCCTTGCGGATAGAAGGCTCCGACACACCGTATGTGGATAGGACCCCTGGACCGGCCTTCAAGGTATTTGAAAGAACCAAGGGATTAGAACTGGGATTTGTGAGATCAGATGGTGTAGAAACAAGGCCAGCCCTGGCTGCTCAGAGAGATTGTCTCTCTCTCTGGCCTTTGATCTGGTGAAAGTTGCTTAAAATAGTATGCCAGTTCCAGGAAGTTGCCTGCTTCTTAATCTAGAATCAGAAGCCTCAGCTCGATTTGCAACACTTTGGATGGATCAGAGCTAGAAGCTGCCTTGCTGTATGTGGTTTACCAAGTGCAGCACTACTAGCCAAAGAAAGCCAGCATGCCTGTTACTCCCTAGCAATCACAAATTCTCTTACTATGAATGAGAAGTTGAAATTGGCACGAACCTCAGTTCAGAGGTCTAGCCCAATTTGTCGCTGTCCTCACCAAGGTGTTGTGTGGGCACAGTACCTTCCCCCCTTCTGACTTTGCTGCACGCTTCCCATTCCTCAGGCGAACGTCCTTCCCTTCCTGCCTCCCCAGCATGACTACCCACTCACCTTTTGCAGTGTTCTCTTCCCTCTCCTGCCTCCACTGTCAGCCACCCACTCCAATGAAGAGGCAGGGCATGGATTCCTGCAGTGCTGCCTTTGAGTGGGGGCTGATGGACGAGGTGGGAGAGGGAAGAGTGCACTGCAAAAAGACGAGTGGGTAGTCATGCTGGGAAGATGGGGAGAGAAGGATGTGGAGCCCAAGGAATGGGTGAGCGTGCAGAGGAGGCGGGAGGGGAGAGGGTTCCATGCCCACACAACACCTGTGTGAGCACGGCAACAAATTGGGCCAGACCTCCAAACTGAGGTTCGTGCCCATCTCAAGGAAGTCGCTATCCAGGAAAAACCTCTGGCTGTCCAGTCTAAGCAGGGATAATGCGATTAATTCCTCTGCATACTGTGAATTACCTTCTTTTGGTATTCTCTGTCTAGATCCTGAACAGGCTTCTGCTTTCTCTGCTCCCCAGTTCTCTCCTATTTTTTCAGTAGTTTAAACTTCTGGAAACATACAGCAATTTCATCTTCTATGTAGGCTGCACTGGGAAGCATTCCTTTTCTTCACAGCCTGCAGTCGTCTGAATCAAAAGTGCTCTCTTGTTTTTTATGTAGTATTTCCTGCATTGTTGCCTGTAACAAAATAGACTTCTATTTTCACAGATCCTGGAGCCTGGCCGCAGAGAGAGGCTGGGGCTTAAGATGGCCAACGAGGCAGCTGCTAAAAACCGAGCAAAGAAACAGGACGCTTTAAGAAGAGTCACAGAGAACCTTGCCAGGTCAGTAGGTGCTTCTTAACTTGGTTGCTGGAGCAAAGGGAGAAAAGGCACCCAGGGTTTCACCTCTGAAAACAAAATTTCTGCAAGCCAGAAAAAAAAAACTCAGCTGGGAAAGAGTGCTGTTTTAGACAGCCAGAATGGTCAGCATAGATTTCGGTTTCAGAAACCGAAGATGAGCGCTATAGTGGTGCTTGGATGCTCTGCTTCTTCTGGCCAGACTGTGAATGAAGATAAATTTTAAGCACTCTTAGTAGGCCCAGAGTACCTCGTGAAGCTCAAGGATATAAGTAAGGATATGTGTTCTGTGCCTGGAATACTGATTCAGTTTGTTTTCAAAGAACAGATTCATGAGCACATGCAGCTGTCTTATAATGGCTGTATGTACATCATGTTAAATTTTGGCTGTGCAAAACATGAATAAGCTTTTCCTTCTCCCCACCTCCCACCTTCTAAAGCAATTACAAGGAGTTTACAAGTTTTCTACTATAGCTTGTTATGCTGTCCTAATTCATCAAACTTTGGTTAATCTCAGCTTTGGTGAGTTTCAAAACATTGCCTCAAACTGACATTTAAAAAAACAGTGTTTCTTCCATTTTTCCAGCCTTACTCCTAAAGGACTAAGCCCGGCCATGTCTCCAGCCCTGCAGCGCTTAGTAAACAGGACTGCCAGCAAATTCACAGACAAAGCTCTCCGAGCCAGCTATACCCCATCTCCTGCGCACTTGGGAACACCTGGTTACAAAACCCCAGCAGGCGGACCACAGACACCCACCATCACCCCGACCCCGAGGACGCTCTCCCAAACGCCAGTGACTCAGGACTCGGCTTCCATCACGGACAATCTCTTGCAGCTCCCAAAAAGACGCAAAGCTTCAGACTTTTTCTGAGGAAGGCTCTTTTTCCCCCGCTGGACCCTGTGCAGCTGAATAGACAAGTTCTGCTGGCGACATTTGTGCATGAAGAAGGGGCAAGAGGGAGCTGCCCCTTCTTCTGTAATTCTTGTTTCTGTAAATCTCTGGTGCCCCAGCACCCAGCTGGTAGTGGGGAACTGCAGAAGTAAACCCAGCCTTTGCTCACCAGAACTCTTACTACGGTGGTCGCATCCTGATTGAGAAATATGAGCTGCCAAAAAAGCATATGCTGCCTGAGCATTCTAATGCCTTTTGGATTATTTGTTTTAATCAAGGGGGGAGTCTAATCTACTCTGTACAGATGTTTTTTATTTATTGACTGCAGTAAGCCTTTGAATAAAAGGCCTGACACCAATGTAAAATCAGTGGATTTGCTTCTGGCTCACATATCATGCCGATCATTACAACTGGCTTCTGTGTTATGCCTTACCATCCATCAGTGGAATGTATATACCAACACAGGGATGCAGATCTATGCCTTATAGGGCCAGAAGCTTCCCTCGCATATGAAGGCTTTCCCTGTTGTTTTTATTACTCTTGGGTAGTAGCGTGTGTTCCTCAACCTTCTTGTGGCTGTGTCATCTGTGAGGATTGTCACTTTCATACTTGGGTCTGGCTACTTCCCAGAATGCTGGACCGGTCGGAAGCTTGGGAGAAATACCGTTTCCTTAACTGCTAGCTAGGAGTTGCTGTCTTATTAAAAATGAGGGCAGGATTGGTTTCTGTATCTAGTGAAATTGATCTAGTTCAAAGTGATGCATACCTTCTCTGCCTATCATTCTGGCCTATTGGCCACGCTGGCTGACGGCAACTGGCTTTCCAACCACAACTAGAGGACAGCAGTTTCCCTACCTTTGAATTATAGCAAGGATGGATACCGTATTTTTCCGTATACAGTATAAGACTATACTTTTGTCTAAAATCTTTAGAATAAAATTGAGGGTCGTCTTATACACGGAAGTAAGCTGAGGAGAGAACAAAAACAAGTGGAAGGGAAAGCAGGGATCAAAGCGATCGTGCAGGGCTTTGATCCCTTTCCCCTTACTTTTGCTAAGACCCACTTAGATTTCTTAATTTTGGGTTAGAAAAGTGGGGATGTCTTATACATGGAAAAATACAGTAACTTGCAACCCACCAGATTCAATTGGACTTTAGTTCCCATTAGCCCCCCCCAACATAGGAAATGTTGAAGGATGATGGAACATCTCAAGGGCTACAAATTTCCTATGCTTTGGATAATGAAGGCTGTTTACCATTGGAGATCTTAGACCCGCGGAGCTGGGAGGGAGCCTATGGATTGTTCAGTCCAGCCTCTGTTAAGGAGGCACAGTGGGGAACTGAACCCACAGCTTCTAGCTACACAACCAGAGACCCAAACCACTGAGCTATCCAGCAGTTCTTCCATGAACGTAGAGAAGTAAATGGAGGTTAAGCGGTTATAGCGAGCTCTTGCTAACTTTACTGAGATTAATAGAATAACAAGACCCCATAATTATATAAAGTTGGGCTTGGGAACTTCAGACCTTGGCCCTTCTGTGCTCCCAGTTTGGCCCTCTGGGCCTCCCCAGAAGCACACACAATCTTCCTAATTTCTTCAATTATTTATTTTCCTAGCATCTGCATGGGTTTCCTTTCGGATCTAACAATTCCCGCAGCTTAGTCGATGGCACTACAGAGCTTTGATCTTGGGATATTTTTTGTTCCCACCCGTTACCATTTGGTTTGGCCCTCTCCTGGAGTGTAAACCCCTTCCACTTTTCTGAAATTGAATTTAGCTCTCGGGTTGAAAAAGATTTCCCGTTGTCACTGTAGAACAAGGATTATTAACTCAAAGGAGCAGCATTCAGATCTCTGTTATTGTGGGAAGAAACCTTGATTCTTACAAAATCAAAAGCGGGCAAAGAGATTAGTAGCACGTCATGTAATTTCCAATCAAGCAGCGTAAAAACAGCAAAGCAAAGATGTTTCAAATCTGCCAGTTAGAAGTTCATTTTTGGGAAGGGGCAGCAGAGTAAATACTGTATTTAGGGAGATTTTCATTATAGTATATAACTTTTCAAATCCTCCATCTA
Organism: Pogona vitticeps; assembly: GCF_051106095.1. Classification (NCBI taxonomy): domain Eukaryota; kingdom Metazoa; phylum Chordata; class Lepidosauria; order Squamata; family Agamidae; genus Pogona; species Pogona vitticeps. The sequence goes on along the minus strand of NC_135796.1, from coordinate 10,404,569 downwards.
TTAAGCTTATTCTTCATAGTGAGCTCAGCTTCTGACAAATGATTGCTCACCAGCGGAGTTCTATTTCTAGCAACTTTCCAGCTGGTCCTATCCCCAACATGTCTGATTACAGCTCCCATTATCCCAGCTGGCTGATGGGAGTTGTGGTCCAGGATGTTGGAGAGGCTCCCAGGCAGAGGAAGGTTACTGCAGTGTGAGTGTATTCTCACCTGAGGAACACATGTGGAAAAAATGGTAGGAAGGAAGGAAAAGTAGGAGAAAGAGAACTTTGTGAACACAGCAGGAACTTTTGCAAAAGTTCCACCAGTTCTGCATTTCCAGTGGATATTCTTTCACATGTATTTCTCCATGTAAATCTCAGTAGAGAAAAGACTGTGCCTTGTGCATGGACAAGGCATTGCAAAATCAGCTTTCCCAGAGCTCAGAAAAACGCAATACATATTTGAGACGCTGCGTGACATGATCTGGCTGAAGAGGCTGAATATAAACCCGTTAGTCCCAAATAAGAGATGAAACAGAAATATCTGGCATTCTTGTGCGATGTCCAGTAGTATATGAGGAAGCCGTGACTCTTTGACTGTAAATCCCAGGGAGGAGGGCTTGACAACAACAACAAAATATTGAGAGGAGAGCAAAAATCTCAAAATGCTTGTATATTTTATATATAATAAATCTATTTGGGACAGACAATGTACTGTACAGCAGGCTAATGGTTGACAGATTTCACGAGTTTGTTTTGGAAAAGCCAAGCCATCTAGTTTTTTACAAAGTGCCTTTTAAGGCACCTGAGAAAATATAGGCACGTTGAGAATTATGTTTCTTTCTTGACCCTGTTTTGAGTACAAATCTCATCATCCCTGTTGGCCTTAGTGAAGGGGGCTGATGGGAGATGGAGCATCAGATTGCTCACCACTGCAACCTTGAACATCCTTTGGGCTACAATTACATCTTAGACTGTTTGACTACAACATCCATCAGCCTGAGAGAGCAAAGCCAATGGCAAAGAATGATGGGAGTTGCAGTCCAGAAATATCTGGGAGGCTACAAATTGCCCATCCCTAAATCAGGTGGGGTAACGTGTCAGTGTTGCAAACTACATTTCCATTGTATAAATCACCAGATTGATGCATCCATAGGTGACTTCTGCAGACAATGGGGTTCCCTGTATGTCAACAAGACTCTGAAGGGCCTCTCGGAGACTCTGCTGTTGGGAGGCTTTTAAAGTCTTCTGAAATGGAGTAGGCGCCCCTTCACAAGATTCTGGACTCCAAATCCCATTAACCTTCACTCTTGGCCCTGCTAATGAAGGCCGTTTATGAATTGTAGTCCAGTCTGGAGGATCATAACTCGGCCCCTTCTGTTTTATAACCTGGGGAATGATTTGCTGATATCTAGCAATTTTATGGGACTGGTTGGGATAGACGCTGACTGTCCCCATATGCCTTTTCCAGATGGGTGAGGGATAAAGAAATTAAAAATTCAAACTGCTTTCAGCGGCAGGATATTCTTAGCACTGCATGTTCCTCTTTAGTAAGGCCTCACCCTTGAGAATTTCTGTGTATTATTTTCAAAGGCACCCAAGTGAAATTCTGAAGTGGGATTTGAACCGCTGGCGGATGAGCAACTTCTGGCCCTCCAGATGTCAAGCTGTCGCTCTCATCCCAGCCTTGCTATTAGGCATGCTGGCCAGGCCTGGTGCCGTTTGCAGGCTAAGTGGATCTAGAGAGCCATAAGTGGCCAATGTCGGACCTTTTCTGTACGAGCTCCTGGGATCCATTACAGGCAGTTGACAATTACAGTGAAATATAAATTTACAAAATATTTAATAGAATTGTTTTTTTTTAAAAAAAACGTTGATATTAAGAAAGCCCCTTTCCCCCCATTGTAGTCTCTCTCCTTCTCTAATACTTTCAACCATGAACCTCTCGTCTGTTTCCCCAAACTGCCTTGTCCATTTGGTTACCCAGGCTACCTCCGGCTGCATGGATGAACCCCCTGTGGCCTAGTGGCTTTAGAGGTCTGTCATCTCCAACTCAGCTGTTACCTCCTCGATAGGGTCTCGTTTTTCAGTTTCAACGGGTTCCTCTTTTTCTTCTACTACTTCCAATCGGGTTGGGACCCTTGGCTTGGACTCGGTTTTGTGATCCAGTTCCACGCCTGCTCTCTGTTCTTCCTTTGGCTCACCCACCGTCCGGGAGCACTCTCCTCCATTTTTCGCGATCGACGTGACCGACACGGCTCGGGCTTTGGAAGACTGCATCCATATGTGACTTAAGACCTCATCGATACGCAAGCGCCGGCTCACGTCAGGCTGGAGCATGCGGTAAATCAGATCTTTGCATTCCACCGTCAAGTTTTTGGACTTGGGAAAATGCACTCTGTGCTCCTTCTGCAGCCGTAGCATTTTCCGAATGTTGGAGTCGTCGTAAGGCATAGAACCGCACACCATAATGTACAAAATGACACCAAGACTCCACATGTCATAAACTTTGGGCTCATAGGGGATGCCTTGCAGCACTTCCGGAGCTGCATAAGCCGCAGAACCGCAGAAAGTTTTGCTGTAGATAATTTTCCCGTCATCATCGCGCGTCAAGCGCTTGGAGAAGCCAAAATCAGAAAGCTTGATGTGGTAATCTTTGTCCAGGAGGAGGTTTTCACATTTCAGGTCTCGATGGACGATGTCAGCATCGTGACAGTACTTAATGGCGCAACATAACTGGCGGAACATCTTGCGGCCAATCTCTTCGGGCAGGGCTCCTTTGGTCTTAATGAACTCAAGCAAGTCCCCTTGAACGCCAAGCTCCATTACGATGTACACTTTGCCATCTGAGGTTTCAAAGATTTCGTAGGTTTTTATGATGGACCGGTGGTTCACTTTGGCCAAGATGTCTATCTCTCTTGGAAGAAACCTCTCCAGAAAATCAGCAGGAGCTTTCTTCCGGTCTATAATTTTGACCGCCACGTCGAATTTCAAGCGTTCAGAGAAGGCGGACTTCACCTTCGCATAAGACCCTTCCCCTAAATTTGCTCCCATGATGTAGCCTCTTTTTTTAAGGACAGCTGCATCGTCCATGATGCTATATACAGCTGTTAAGATATGTCCGGCCACATGGCTATCGTATGTATTCAGCCAATTAGAGGGGATTTCATGGCTGGTGGTCATAGGGGCATATTGCTGTGTTCTTGGAAGCTGGTTGAGGTAGAACTCGGAGCATTGTGTAACAGGTGATGTCACAAAGCTGATCTCAGTAGCTAGTGCCTTAATAAACTCCAGTGTAGTATTAAACAACCCAATACCAATACAATTGCATTCCAGCTTTGCCTCATTGAGAGGAGTAACGTTGGCAGTGGAATGTTACGGTTTATGGAAAAGAATCTAATCTCTACTCCTTTGCTATTTTCATAACAGAAGATGAAAAAGCAGTCCTCAATGTTTGGTACATGCAACCTGCAGACTCCTTATCTATTTGCTTTTTATACACATATAGGAGATTTGTTATTTTCTTTCCACTTTGTGGGATGCTGGAAAGCATCCCTCAAATTGTTTGAGAAGAGGAATTACATGGCTCTGTCATTTGATGAGTTTCTCAGGCATACGTTTGGATGCTCGATGAAAGTTGCATTTCCAAGAGGCAGTAATTAGCATTTGAAGGCTTTGAATTGCAATTTCCATTGTGTCATGAATGTAATAGCTGTGTATGAGAACGCCAGACCATAGATGAGGTAAGTTGTCCCCACTGACTTTACTTCTCCACAGATTCTCACTGCAAAGATTACATTGGGCACCGTGGTCAAAATTCCATTTCTCGTGACATCAGACACATAGAAGAGTGAATTGGGTGTTCTCAAAGTTAAAGAAATCAATGACCTGTTAAATAGATTGTAAATAATCAACAGATTAAATGACAGGTGTTTACCATTTTTCCCCACCTGTCATTGTGATTTTAGAATACCAACCCACATAAATTAAAAAAAAAATCCTAAGTGGAAGCTCAGTTAGGATTTGCATTCAATTTTTTCATTCACCCTTGAGAACCGACAGAACCTTTCCAGGGCCTTGGGACCCTTTTGCAGCCCTTACCCCTAAACAGCTTTCTTAACAAAAAAGGGGCCTTTAAAAACGAAGAGAGAACCCCTTTCTACTTTCTAGAGACCAATTAAAAATAATGTGGTAGTGAGGGGGGCATTGGAGGCTCGTAGGGAGGGTGGGACCCCTAAAAAACACTTCAAAATTGCCCTCACCACCCTCAGGAGAGGGTCAAAGGACATTTTTGAACCATTTTTTCAAGGATTGTTTTTTTTTTTTTTAATTGAGGATATATTGCAATCGCAAGGGGTTATGAAGGGTCGCATTTTGCCCCGTGGGAGCTGTATTCAGCGTGTGGGCTGCGTGATATTGCCCACTCTAATTTAAATTGTAGAAATACAGGGCTAAATCGAATGTTTGTTTCCGGCTAGAGGGAGCCCCCTAAAATGAACGGGACTGGTGGGTTATAAGATATGTAAATTGGGATTAATATTGCATTTGAGCCATGACTGGAGATCGTTGCACTCTGGCGTGACTGTGATGTCCTCACCGCTTGTGGAAAGACTCCAGTTTTGGACGGCCTTCAGACAGGGTGGTCTCTTTTATCTCATTACTAAGTTATTTCCTCTGGCCACAACTGGCATAACCACTTTGGGGAAATGTAGAACGTCTGAGGCAAATGCTGCTCCATACGTTCACTCCAGTGTGAGCAGGCCCCACATGGAAGGAGTACTGTATATATAGTGGTACTTTAAATACCATATTTTATTGTAATCTTTCATCAAGGCGATCGACAAAACGTGCATTAAAACAGAGCAGTCTTTAAGGTGCCACAATGTTTTTGTCTTTTATATCTTCTATCGTTCATTTGTTTCGTTTCGTTTAGTCGTTTAGTCGTGTCCGACTCTTCGTGACCCCATGGACCAGAGCACGCCAGGCCCTCCTGTCTTCCACTGCCTCCCGGAGTTGGGTCAAATTCACATTAGTAGTTTTGATGACCCTGTCCAACCATCTCATCCTCTGTCGTCCCCTTCTCCTCTTGCCTTCACACTTTCCCAACATTAAGGTCTTTTCCAGGGAGTCTTCTCTTCTCATGAGCTGGCCAAAGTACTGGAGCCTCAGCTTCAGGATCTGTCCTTCCAGTGAGCACTCAGGGTTGATTTCCTTTAGAACTGATAGGTTTGTTCTCCTTGCAGTCCAGGGGATTCTCAAGAGCCTCCTCCAGCACCACAATTCAAAGGCATCAATTCTTCGGCGGTCAGCTTTCTTTATGGTCCAGCTCTCACTTCCATACATCATGACAGGAAAAACCATAGCTTTGACTATTCGGACTTTTGTTGGCAAGGTGATGTCTCTGCTTTTTAAGATGCTGTCAAGGTTTGTCATTGCTTTCCTCCCAAGAAGAAGGCTCTTTTAATTTCATGGCTGCTGTCTCCATCTGCAGTGATTATGGAGCCCAAGAAGGTAAAATCTGTCACTGCCTCCATATCTTCCCCTTCTATTTGCCAGGATGTGATGGGGCCAGTATGTGATGGGTCTGAAAAATAAGATACTCTTGATTTGCTCCGATGGTGACTTTGTTTATAACCACAGATGAGGAAATGGGGTGGAAGGGAGACTCACTTCCTGTAATTGCTAGAGAGTCGCATTAACAGAATAATGAGACGCTCTGGGCAGTGTGGGAAGGGTGGCTCTCTGTCTTTTCCACTATAGCGCTATTCAGGTGTTGCCTTCATTGGTGGATTCCCCACACTTCAACAGTGGGGCGGCCTCACCATCTCATTGTGCTTTCTTTATACAGAAAGTATTGTGACTGCCAAGGAGAGGGTCCCATTCTTGTGTGGGCCCTCTGTACAAGCAACAACTCTTGGCTTCCCGTGCTTCTTGCTTGCTTGGAAATTGGGGTGGGGGACATGGAGCCCCCCACCCCAAGCACCATTGGGGTTCCACCAAGTCCTTACACTCCCAAAATTATTAAACTTTTTTTTTTTTGAAGGAAAAGAATTATTCAAAAAGTTCCATAGTGCACTCTGGGGGCAAGGATGATGCAGGACCCACACATCACTTTCCAGATGGAGAAAGCAATGATGAAGACAGGGAATTCGGGGGGGCGGGGTGTCCATGATTTTGCTGAAGGTCCGTTTTTTAAAACACAGTGGATGGAAACACTGCAACATCTCTAATACCCTTTCGATGCATTTTGGGGAGGGAAACCTTTTGGAGGGATTTGAAATTGAGTTATTCCCTTTTGAGACGAGCATAGAGAGAGCAACCCAATCTCAGCCCTCCCTTGAAAGCCAAAATGGTCAGTCCAGACGCTTCTTGGCTAAGACGCACAAGAAAGGGTTTTACAAACAGTACTCGCTTTTGTTCTTTCCTTCTCTACCACGTGGAGCTACATCGCCACAGGCATGTCTTCTTCGAAGGGCAGAAAAAAAGGGGCAGGAGAGGAAAACCTGGAAGGAAGGGATTCCATAAAGATCTTGAAGCATGGGGGGAAATCCATAGTTAGTAGCAGCTGGTAGCTGGGAACTAGAAATTAAAATGTCATCCCCTGCATCAACATCCAGTGATAATCAGAAGCAAGCATGCACGTGTGCACACACACACACACAAGCTTTTTCGGAGCATAGTTTGGTTCTATAGCAGAAGAAAGGCCAACAGTTTCCCCTTCGTGTAGGAGAGTTCTGTGGTGCAGTTGCTCCCCTGCACCACAGGCATCATCCTTGCCCAGCCCACCTTGACCCTAGACAGCCCTGCCTGAAAATCTAGGAAAGGAGTCACTCCAACTCTTGTGTACACAGACTGGAGCCTGACAAATGGGTGGTCCAGCTTTGCATGAGACAGTTTTCAGATTTTGGGGAAAGCCCACAACAAGATGTGTGGCCTGCAACCCCAAGCATCTCCAGATAAGGCTGGGAAATCTGATCTCTAGACAGCTGGTGCCAAACAGGATACTCGGTGTGGTGCAGTGGACTTCACCTCCCAGAAATCCTGGCCAGCGGAGGTGGCAGTGAAGGCTTCTGGGAGTTGTAGTCCAAGAACAGCTGGAGGCCCAAGGTTGGGGACCACTGGATGGATAGAATGATGGACCAGGACTCAGAAAACCTGGATTCAAATCCCCGCTTGATCTGGAAACTCATGAGGTGGAGGTGGAATTGCCAAAACCAAGCCTTCTGTGTCTCATGTAAAAAAAGCTCTACTAGGGTTGCGATAAGTCAATTCTGACTCGATGGTCTATTGCAGAAGAAAGGAAAATTGCAGCCTCACCCCATGTACGTTTACTCAGAGGCAAGCCCCATCTTTGTCAGTGGGGCTTCCTCCCAATAAAAGAGGACATTGCTGCAGCTCCATATCCTCTCAATTGCTCCAAAAACACAGACAAGCCTTGCAAATGGGGAAATCATAGGAGGGTGTCGTTGTTGTTGTCCTTTCACATAATGGGTCTTAGGAACTGCAAAACCCTGCTACCTTTCCCAGGAAATTCTTAACCATCCCTTCGTGAAAGCCGTCTCGCAAACCATCCAGGTGAGGGCTCCATCCTGCTCTTTGAAATTTCTCATGTCACCAGAAGCCTTTTCCAGCCTTCTTTCCTAATAAGTGCAAAATTGGTTACTGCCATCATCCGTCCGTCCGTAAACCTTTTCTTGTCTGCAAGTTTCCTGAACAGGGTCAGTTCTGCCAAAGCTCTCCAGCTTTATCTGTGGACCTACATGAGACCCATCCCAGGAGAAGTGGGAGGGAAGGACCCACTTTGCGCAAAGACAAACACTGGTCCAAGCTTTTCCCATACGTTTCAGATGCCCGCACTTTGCTTTTTCTCAGTTCTTGAGCCCAGCTCCACTGGATCCCCATCGTAGAGGAAAATAACTGCTTTTTCTACCTGACTTAGAGAAAATGAGCTGCTAATGCAGAGATAATGAGGAAGGAGGATGGAAGTTTGGGGGGACCTCAGGATTTCCCAGCCTGTGTGGCCGCTGGCCGTACTAGCAAATCCTCAAGAGTTATTGCTCAAGAACTCAACTCCTCCAAGCTCTGTAGTTGGGGTTGCCTGATCTCTGGCTTGAAGCCTCAGGGAACTGCTTTTAGAGCAGCTATTACACATCGGGTACCCAGTGTGTGGCAGTGGATAGAGTCGGACTATCCGTCTCTGCTATGGAAATTCAATGGGAGGGTAGAACTGGTAAAAAGAAATGAGTCATTTGTGTAGTAGAGGTGGACAAACCACTGAACTGGTGGTTTGTTTTTCAGTGGAACAGGTGTTTGGCATTTTCCCAGTTCCGCCTCCTCCAGCAGCCGCCCACTGGAGGCAGCAGCCAGAGGAGGCAGGGTAGGGAAGCTGGGGCACTGCCTCTGGGGGGGGGGGCGGCCACTGGAGGAGGAGGGGCTGGGAACCGCTGAACACCTCCTCAGCCGTTTGTGTCCATCTCTAGTGTGCCATCTAGTGTGCCATCTCTATTTTTATTTATTTATTTATTTGTTCGATTTATATCCCGCCCATCTGGTATACTCTACCACTCTGGGTGGCTTACAGAATATCAAAAACAATTAAACAAACATAAAAACATCAGCATACAGCAATAACAAATAGTGCAGGAATAAATAAACAATAAATAGCAAAGCAAAGGAATCAGTAGTTGACAGGAGGGAAGGCCTGGATGTACATCCATGTTTTCAGTTGGCATTTGAAAGTACCCAGCGTAGGGGCCTCGCGAATTTTCGGAGGAAGGTTGTTCCAAAGGCGAGGAGCCACCGCCGAGAAGGCCCGGCTTCGTGTCTTTTCCCTCTGGGCCTCCCTCGGCGTCAGGCTCCTCAGCCTCACCTCCTGACTCGCGCGGGTGATCCGAGTAGATCTTGGTGGGAGCAGGCGCTCTGCCAAGTATCGAGGTCCTAAACTGTTTAAAGCTTTATATGTAAGCATTAACACTTGAAAGTCAATGCGGAAACGGATGGGCAGCCAGTGCAGCATGGCCAGAGTAGGAGAGATATGCTGGTATTTTCTCACTCCAGTAAGGAGTCTGGCCGCCGCATTCTGCACCACCTGAAGTTTCCGCATCAGCCTCAAAGGTAGCCCCACGTAGAGCGTGTTACACTGGTCTAATCTTGAGATTACGAGCGCATGTACCAAGGTGGTGAGCGCCCCCATGTCAAGGGTCGCAGCCGGGCTATCCACCAAAGGTGGAAAAAGGCGGTGCAAACTACCGACGCCACTTGGGTTTCCATGGTGAGTGTCGTGTCCAGGTGTGTATCTCTAGTGTGCCATCAAGACTTATGGCAACCCTTTCCAAGGTTTTCTAGACAGTGAGCCCTCAGATGTGAAACAGCAATACATGTTCGACTTCAATTGGTGGACAAAATCCTGCTCCATGGACACCTGCAAAAGGCACAACTCACAGTGGCTTCTCACTGACAATTAATGAATTCCTGCCTGGATTTTAAGGCGTACGCCAACCCACTGAATTGGCATGCACTCAAAAAACCCAAGCAGGGGACTCCCTTAATTGGCAGCAAGAAGCTGCTGCAAGTTATGCCGTTTGCTGTGGGAATAGGTAAGCAACAGGATTTCAGCCAGGATACGTTACTAGCACTTGCAGGAGCCACCAAGCAACTTCTGACTTTAAAGGAACATAAAACTGGCTAGACACCAAATCAACGGGGCCTCTGAGATAGTAACACAACCCCAACTGATGCTCCTCATCTCCACAGCCAAAGTGAAAGCATTCTCTTTTACTGTACTTTAGGTTTAGTTGATTTAATGTTATGTATTGCAGATGTGTTTTTGGTTTATTTTCTTTTTCATATATAAAATGTAATAAAAATATATATATTTTAAAAACCCCAAGTTCTGCTGGGTGCTAACGCTGTGTATGTTTTATGCGTTTGTATCTGAAAATTAGCTGCGTCAGCTCTGCAAGCCGAGTGGGGATAGCCTTCCAGATGTTTCTCGGACTTCAAATCCCACCATATCCAGCAAGCATCCTCAATAGTGAGAGAGGATGGGCGCGTTTGGCCCACTGGGAGGGGCCGCACATAGCCCACCCCAACAATGGATAATACTTAAGAAAACAACACACACACACACACACACACACAGACACCAACTTTTAGATCATAGTTTTAGTGGATTTAGATCTTCTTAAACTTTAATTTCACAGGTGTTGCTATCTTGCTTGGAAGCATCAGCTCATATATAGGTATATACCTTTCGGTGACAAGAAGCTTCCATGTCAGAGTTGCAGAGATTTTAAAGGATTAAGGTGTCCGTTTGCAGCATGAGAGTCTATCATAAAAATGGTGCAAGATCAGCTGGTCCCGGCTATTCAGATGCTTCATAATAGATCTTGCCTAGGCATCAAGCTGAAAGGTGGATGGACCAAGTCCCAGATCATGGAGAAATCAATGGACAATTAGTTTTCATTTGGAGAAGATTAACAAGGAAGAAGAGGAGGGGGAAATCAATGCTCTCTTCTTTCCATTTTGTGCTTCTTACAAAGTTAAAGGATGGGGGAGCGGGATGTTATCAGCTGTCGTGGCTTCAGAGGTGGAAACCTCTGAGAATCGGATGATGAAAAGAGCTTTCTTCCCCTTATCCTCCTGCTTCGGTCTTTCCACAAAAGTTTTCCAGCATGTAACCATTTAAACACGTTCCTCAAAGGGGTGCTGCAAGAAAATAGCCGTCGGCCATTTTGGGATTCGGAGGGCAACCATTTCAAAGAGAAGTCCTTTGCATCTGACCCGAGAGCTTGTCCATATCCACATGCCGTTCCTCTTGAATGATTTCTTCGTTCTCCGAGTTTTCTGGGCCCGATTCCTTTCCGTACACGGCTCTGATGGTGCGCTGGTGGTGGGAGCACTCCCCTGGTTTCGACAAGGTGGTGTCCGAAATGGATTTGTTTTCTTGCATCCAAGTGTGCGTCAAAACTTCATCGATGCATAACCGCCGGGTCACGTCAGGCTGGAGCATGCGATAAATGAGGTCCTTGCATTCGTACGACAGCACTTTTGAACGGGGGAAGTGCACACGATGTTCCTTTTGCAACTTCAGCATCTTTTTAATGTTTGAGTCGTCATAGGGCATGGAGCCACACACCATGATAAACAAGACCACACCCAAGCTCCATATGTCATAAACTTTAGGTTGATAAGGGATGCCCTGGAGAACTTCGGGAGCGGCGTAGGCAGCAGAACCACAGAACGTTCTGCTGAGGATGACCCTACCATCCTCATCACGCGCCAGCCGTTTGGAGAAGCCAAAGTCTGTCAACTTGATGTTGAATTCCTTGTCCAGAAGAAGATTCTCGCATTTCAAGTCTCGGTGGACAATGTCCAACTCATGGCAGTACTTGATGGCGCTCGCCAGCTGGTGGAACATCTTCCGAGCGATGTCTTCTGGAATGGCTCCTCTCCTCTTGATGAACTCCAGCAGGTCCCCTTGGACGCCGAGTTCAGTCACGATGTAGACTTTGCCGTCGGAGGTCTCAAAGATCTCGTACGTCTTGATGATGGAGTGGTGTTTCACTCTGGCCAGCATCTCGATCTCTCGGGGCAGAAACCTGTCCAGGAAGTCCCGAGGCGCTTTCTTCTTGTCGATGATCTTGACTGCAACGTTGCATTTCAGCCGATCGGAGTAGGCAGATTTCACCTTCGCGTAGGAACCTTCCCCCAGATTGATTCCCATAATGTAGCCTCTCTTTTTAAGAACATCCGCATCTTCCATAGTACCTGAGGCGACTCTTAAGAGATCTCTTCAAATTGGCTGAGCGAGTATCCTGGCTCCCCCATCCTTCCTGTTAGCTAGCATTCTAAGATGGTCATCCGAAGTAGTATGGCTTTTCCTAGGTTGGAAGCCGCAGAACTCTGAATATTCTTTTGTGATGTCATAAAGCAGAGATAGTGCTACCTTGGCTTACATTGACACCCGCTCATCTGGATAGTAGTCACCTCTCTCTGCCTCACTGGAAAGTATGATCATTTTGCGGGGAATGTACAAAAAAGAATCTGCCCCCCACCCAGGAACAGCATACATTTATAATTAAGACGAACAAGCAAACTTAATTTTTTTAAATGTTCTTTATTATGATTCTTTTAAGCCCTAGGTGTAGCAAGAAAATTTAGATTCTGCTTCTGGGAAATACAAGCGATGGGGTGCCAGGGGGAGGAAACCAAACTACACAGGTGTTCTCCAGAGATGGATCATTCTGAAAGCACAAAATAATTGGGAACATTTTGCCCACTGGATGTTTTTGGCTTCTGTCACTCCCACCCAGTCAGGCTAATGACAGTGGGTTACAGAGGGTATTTTCCAAAATATTTGGAGAGCATGAGGTTGGTGGAGGTTGGTTTACACAACAGCTGAAGTTTTTTTTTTAAAAAAAATCTCCAAGACCTTTGGGAGTTAATGTTATCTGGTGTTTTTACTGCTAGATGCTTGATGTTTGTTTTTAGTATGTCTTCTTAATAGGTATAATTTTGTAAGGTGCTCTAGGATTTCTGGTAAATTTGAAAGGAAGGGCTATATAGCCATCTGGACTAATGCATCAAGTGAGTAAGAACACTTCACAAAAGCATCAAATACTTAGTGATATGTGTATATTTTCCTGCTTGGTTAAAGGTGTGACTGTTAAATCTGGGTGAATCACTGAACAGCACACCTTTAATCTCCCCCCCCCCTTTAAAAAATCTTTATAGAAGGAATATAGGTATTTCACTAGAAATGTATAATCTTGATACAGTTCCTTCACAACATTGGAATCTGAATCAGATCAAAATGTCACACCAAGGATTGACATGGGAGGCTGGTGGAAAATGAGTCTTGTCATTCTCATGAACATAAAAAAATTAAAAGGAAACCATGTGTTGAAAAGTCATATTGGGAATGAGCATGTTCAAGTCATTTGAACGGGTGAAGCACAACACCTTTTAGCCATCCTATTATTCTGTGGTATGTAGTAGTTAGTGGTGCACTGGAACTAGAGAGATGGTCCTAGTTCTCAATGAACCACGAGACCCATCAAGTGATCTTGGGGGAGTCCCTCCCCTTCAACCTGGCCTATCTCACTGACATCAGCATAAAGTAGAGAGAAGATGAGTAATACAATAGGAACCCTTAATCTGTGGGATCAGTGTCCAAGGATTCACTTATCCACAGTCTGAATATATTAAAAATATTGAAAACAAATCTTAGAAATATATGTTTCTAAAGATGAAGTTACCAAAACGGGTCTCCAGAATGAGCCAGAGACCATGTTTTGTTTTGTTGTTGTTTAGTTGTTGTGTCCGGACTGCATAAACTTTCATATTAACAGGAAAATTCTCTATTTCCATCACTGATCCAAGTGGAGAGATAAATAGTCATACATTCTTTCTATATTTATACCATATGTTTATCGTTTCGTCGTTTCGTCGTTTAGTCGTGTCCGACTCTTCGTGACCCCATGGACCAGAGCACGCCAGGCCCTCCTGTCTTCCACTGCCTCCCAGAGTTGGGTCAAATTCACGTTGGTAGCTTCAATGACACTGTCCAACCATCTCATCCTCTGTCGTCCCCTTCTCCTCTTGCCTTCACAGTTTCCCAACATCAGGGTCTTTTCCAGGGAGTCTTCTCTTCTCATCAGATGGCCAAAGTCTTAGAGCCTCAGCTTCAGGATCTGTCCTTCCAGGGAGCACTCAGGGTTGATTTCCTTTAGAATGGATAGGTTTGTTCTCCTTGCAGTCCAGGGGACTCTCAAGAGTCTCCTCCAGCATCACAGCACCATGCTGGTGCATGCTTTGTTTAGCATACACTATTAAAATAGCGGATTACCTGTGTATTTCCGCATCTGTGGGAGAAGGGCTTGGAACCAATCCCCCACAGATCCGGGGTGGGGGGGTCCTATGGTATATGCTGCCTATTAAACCAATTTATAAACCATTAAATAAATAATCTCGAATCTTGCTCCATAGGTCACTGTCTATGGTGCTGTCCATGAACTTCTGACATCAACCTTTCTAAACCTCGCCTGTATTACCATCAGTGGATCCAACTTGAACCTGAAGAACATGATGACTGAAGACAAGGGTCACCAGGAAATAACCAGAGGTGCTCTACTGAGTTTCGAATTGAGTATAGTTTCTAGTTACAGTGGCTAGTTTGATGAAAACATCAGCTCAGTCTGCAGCTGGCTGTGAACAAGGCAAATTCCATAGTCCGGACAATTAGCCAAGGAAGGGGAATTGAAAATGATGCTAGGAACAGCGGTGTGTGTGTGTGTGTGTGTGTGTGTGTCTTCTAGATTATCAGTAAGTCTAACAGGCCCCTGCTCCGATATTTGCCTTTTTATCTCTGAGCTTACTTGCAATGCTGACGGTCACTGGGTAGTAAGTACTGCAGCACAGGAGTGTCTCCCAATGCAAACCATTTTGGGCTTAGACTTGAACTAGTCATGAAGACCCATTAGCTTTACAAAAGAACTGCCTAGAAAGGCTGGAACTGGTCTATTGCCATGAGTCAACAAACTGTATTTTTAAAATTCTTTTTCATCGGCCTGGCTGCCACAGGTCAGATTTTATTTATTTATTTATTTAATTTTTTTTAGACCATCCATCTGGCTACCCAAGGCCATTCCGGGCGGTCACATCTGTATTTCAGGGTTTCTGCCGGCAGCCCTGAGACTCATTGCCATCTGTAATGCAAATCTATGTTGTTGTTCTGAAACCTTTAATGGCATTTACAAGTTACAACAACACAAGCAAAATAGGAAAAGTGAAATTACACAAATTTCACGATAATGCAAATCTATGATGCGAACACAGTGTAATCAAATCTGGGGAAGCTTCTTTATCATTCCTATGCCGTGGCTACCAGTAGATGGTATATCTTTTGGGGCTCAGCACTTCAACAATACAAACAGCATATTTAATGGCATTTTGCTGTTCTTTAAATGTATTTTCCACTGGAGCAAGTCCTCAGCGTGGGAAGGTTACAGCAACCGGGGCTTCCTAGTTTATCAGAAATGGGGAGTGGTAGAGGGGGCAAAACAGGGACGTGGTGGCGCTGTGGGCTAAACCACAGAAGCCTGTGCTTCAGGGTCAGAAGACCAAGCAGTCATAAGATCGAATCCACGTGATGGAGTGAGCGCCCGTCACTTGTCCCAGCTCCCGCCAACCTAGCGGTTCGAAAGCATGCAAATGCAAGTAGATCAATAGGTACCACCTCGGTGGGAAGGTAACAGCGTTCCGTGTCTAAGTCGCACTGGCCATGTGACCACGGAAGATTGTCTTCGGACAAAAACGCTGGCTCTACGGCTTGGAAACGGGGATGAGCACCGCCCCCTAGAGTCAAACACGACTGGACAAAAATTGTCAAGGGGAACCTTTACCTTTACCTTTTAGAGGGGGCAAAGGATGTGATAGAGACTGAAAGTCCATAGATCTGTATTTGTGGACCTTAGCTCCCAGAACACTATAGCTGCCAAGGGCATTGTGGGAACTGTAGAACAAAGCAGAAAACGGTGCCTCCTCTAAGAGCGACCTATTCGGTGTAATACGGAGGAAGTAGAGACAGGGCGAGGTGCTTTATCTCTCCGCTTTCTAGAATTTGGAAGCCAGTTGGCGGGAGCTGAGTGGAGGCAGAGAAAAGGAAGGCCACCACACAGTGAATTTCACTTCCATGCGACCCTACAAGATGGGGAAAAGCGACTTGTCTTGTTTTGATGACAGCTCCAAGAATCCCCCAGCTGGATTGGGAATTCAGAGACCAGGGTGGGACTTTTTTGCCATTTTAAAGACTTCTACAATCTAGAAGACATCTAGAATTGCCCTGGAAGACTTCTAGGAGTTGGAGGAGAAACCAGAAGGCAAAAAAGATACCATATTTTTCCATGTATAAGACACCCTCATGTATAAGGCCCCCTCACCCACTTTTCTAACCCCAAATTAAGAAATCTAAGTGGGGCTTAGCAAGTGTAGGGGGAAAGGGATCAAAGCCCTGCAGGATCACTTTGATCCCTGCTTTCCCCTCCACTTGTTTTTGTTCTCTCCTCAGCTTACCTCTGTGTATAAGATGACCCTCAATTTTTAGTCTAAAGATTTTAGACAAAAGTATGGTCTTATACATGGAAAAATACAGTATGTCTTTCTACTTCTGTACTGTACTTCTCTCCCTGTGTATTGGCTGGGAAGCAGCAAGGAACAGCCCCTCATTTGCACGGCTTCTTGGGAGTTGCCCCAGAGATCCATGGGGTGAGTCGTCTTCCATAGATTCCATAGAGAAATGTTCCCAACCTTGGGTCCCCAGATGTTCTTGGACGAAAACTCCCAGATGGCTTCAACCAGTAGCTGTGCTGGCCAGGATCTCTGGGAGTTGTAGTCCAAAAACACCTGAAGACCCAAGGCTGGGAACCGTTGCAGAGGGAGCTTCTCGCTAAATTATCCTACCTAGAAGCCAGAGGCCACTGTTGCATTCAGGTCCTGCTGGTGGTCTTCCACAACCACCTGCTTGACTCCTGTGGGAGGATGAGAGCTCGTGGTCTCACATGGCTCTTTCTCTGTTCCTGGTAGGTTAGGGGGGGGTAAGGTTGGTTTCTTCCCTCCCCCTGTGAAAGACCTAGCAATCTGCCACACTGCTTACCCTACCCAACAACTGTGTTGCAAACAAAATACAACAGAGTCTACCAAAACACGAATGACGACACTCTCCCCTGTTCCACTTGTTCAAGGTACCCTTGAGTCAAGGAGAGCACGCTCAACGGAACGTACGTTGCATACAGATCGAGCGCGGTGCTTCTCAGATGGCACGAGTTGAGTTGCATCTGAGTAAAACATCAAAAGCATTGATAAACAAGGGACAGCTTTTGAGGCTATTTTTATTAATGAAAGTAACAGTTCTAGCCACTCAACAATGTAGCAGAGGGCTCTTGAGAGACACTTTGTTTGAAATAAAGATCAAAAAAGGAATATTCCTGCTAGACCAAAAAAAAAAAAAAAAAGGAAGATAACTTTTTTGATTGAAGGCACTCAATCTTTCTCTCCAAAGGTGACATTTTCTCCTTCAATTAATGCTCTGGTGATTCCAACTTTGTGTTTTCTTGGCACAGGGAAAAGTCCTGTACAGGTGCACAACACTATCCCTATCCCAAGAGCAGCATAAAACAATAAGGGAAAATAAGGGAAAATGTGGAAAGGGCTATTGCAGAGTTTTGGATTTCTGGTTAAATTCCTCTAGCTGCAGAGCTGCCGTACCTCGACTTACGAACTTAATCTGTATCGGAACGATGTTCGTACGTCGAAAAGTTCGTAAGTCGAAGTACCATTTCCCATTCAAATGCATGGGAACGGAATTAATCCGTTCCAGCATTTCAAAAAGCAAAAAAGCAGGGGGAAAGGGCTGGAAATTCCAATTTCTCACTCTTTCTCCCTGCCTTTTTGGCTTCGGAGGTCTCAAAGGGCTTCCTCCGATGTTCAGCCATGCCTCCTCACAGCATTTTCCTTTTCCTTCCCAAAGCTTTCTACATTCTCAGCCTTCTGAATCTAGCTATGCAAAACCAGATTGGCCACACCCCCCCCCCCCCATTTTCTGTCCTCAGGCAAAGACCTTCCTTTCCAAGCAGGTTTTTAAGCCATTGTGGGTGTGGATATCTCAGGGATGCTTTATTTATTGAACTGAGAGGTGTTTTTTTTTTAATGTAAAAAGTATTTACATTTGTTTTTGATTATGGTTTCAGTATCGATACATGGTTTTTTTGAACAGTTTTAAAAAATGGCATTTAAAAATCTGTAATTATGGTACCGTTTTTAACAGTTGTGGGCTGCCTTGGTTCCCCTGTGAGAAGAAAGAGGGTATATAAATAACATTACACAAATAAATCTGAGTCTGGTGAGCATGTATAATCTTTGGAAAGCGCTTTTGTGAAGTTTCACCAAGATCATGCCCGCTCTATTATTTCCAACGGCTATGTATGGATTTGAAAGCTGGACAGTTAGGAAAGCTGACAGGGGAAAAAAAAAACTCTGATGGAAAAAAAAACTTGATTCAACAGATATTCTGGACAGCCAGAAAGATGAATAAGCGGGTCCTAGATCAAATCAAGCCCAGAGACAAAATTGTTGAAACTGAGGCTGTCCCACTTTGGGCACATTGGGAGAAGACAGAATTCTCTGGAAAAAAAAGACAATAACGCTAGGAAATGTTGACAGCAGCAGGAAAAGAGGAAGACCAAATATGAGATGGACCGGCTCCCTCAAGGAACCCACAGGCTTGTTTTTACAAGAGTTAAGGAGGGGTGTTGAGGACAGGACATTTTAGAGATCCCTCATTCATAGGGTTGCTATAGGTCAGAGGTGACTTGACAGCCCATAAGAACAACCACCGCCCTCTTAAAATGTCTTCCTTCTCCCCCAACCCTTCCCTTTCCTGCTTCTTCCTTCTCCTTGATGGTCATTCTTGCCTTTCCATGGTGTGGACAGAAGGTGGTGAGATTCGTAGCTCAAACTTAGTTTGATGCTGGTGACTGGGTTATGTTCTCTCACCGCACGGACCCAGCGGCTGGGTCCTCCAAAAGAGAAAAGAGCCAAGAGGTGCAGGAGGAACAGCCAGGGAGGCTGCCATGGCTGAATTCCAGCCTCTGTCCCTTGGATGTTGGAACATGAACCCTGCCCAACAGTAGGGCCGGCCTGGCTCAGAGGAACATGCTCTCTAGTTGGTAGGATACTGGGTCCAGTTCGGCTTCAGAAGGGGATAGACAAGCTGGAACGTATCCAGAGGAGAGCAATGAAGAGGGTAAAGAGTCTGGGAACCAAGTTTCGTTTCGTTTGTAAAGACAGAAGTTTGAAGGTTGTTGCAAGGCGAGTAAGGAACAAAATCCCTAAAGACAAAAAGACTTTGCCTTTCTGTCATTTGCTGCCCGACACCTTAGACCATATTCTATTTTAGATGCCCAGCACACCACTTCCATCGCAAACTCTTTTTAGATCACTGGCTGATTCCCCTTTCGGATCACTTCCCTGATCTTCTCCCTGTCTTCTTCTTGAGTGATCGCTGTGCTCCCCTCACTGAGGTGGTGGCAAACTACTTAAATGAAAATTTGAGACTTACTGTTGCCTTATAATGTTGAATTCTCCTTACCCCATGCTCCAGATAATATGTATTATTTCTCATGGTTTTGCACTTCCTCATTAACGCTGATTTTGTCTATTTCCCCAGAGTTACTGCCTAATGCCAATAAAGGTTTATCGTATCGTATTAAGGAACAAGATCTCCGGTGACTCCAGAGGGCAGGATCCAAAAGAGAGGACGTTTTCATGGAGGGCGACAATATCCTCATGGGAAGAACCGACCATGGAATGGACCTGTCTCAAGAGTTGGTGGACTCTTCTTCACCAGCGGCTTGCAGACTGAGGTTAGACGACCGTTTGGATGATTTATTATGGGGTTGTAAACTGCTGTTGGCCTCAGGAATTAACATAGTTCACAACCACCGCTGGATCATGGCCTTGGCTCCTTCCACCCCAAATACATCTCCATCCTAGCTGATCCTTATGATGCCTTGCAAGACGAATGCCTTGCACAATGGAAAACTTGCAAGACGAAAGCGTTTTGCGATTTTTGGCTCGCAAGACAATTTTTTTTTCCTCTGGCTGTGCTTCGCAAGATGAAATTTTTGCAATACGAAATGACTCGCGGAACGAATTATTTTCGTCTTGCGAGGCATCACTGTATTCTAATGTGTACGATAATCTAAGGGCTGGTGCTTGCATGAGGATCTTTTCCTCTTCCCTCCTCCTCCTCTTCCCCTTTTATACCTTGGTATACAGCAGAGAAGTTGCGAGTCCTTGGATGTTCTTGAATTCCTTCTTCCATCATCCTTTTAGCTGGCGTTGGTGGAGGTAGCAGCCCAAAAATATTCATAGCCCCCCCAATTCCCCCTGTGCCTTTGTCCTACAAGATCTCATAGAAGAAAGAAACCCATTGTTTTCAATTGTGGCTGGCAATGTGAGGCCTTCCAGATGTTTACAACCTTCACTGTGGGTGCTGCTGCTAAGGGTGGTTGGACGTTGCAGTTTGACAACATCTGGACAGGAACAAGTGACTCATCCCTGCTTTACATGATAATCTGTCCTGATATGGAATTATATGGAAATCATTAAACATGGATCCTGTAAGGAGAAAAATGATTGTTTAGCTCAAAGAAAAATCACATATACTGGACTCTGCAAATAACTACCCCCCGGTATGTTTTGTATTTAATCTTTATGATCTAGTTATGCTCAAAATCTGTGCGCCATCAGGTGCTTCCCCTGCACCCACGGGTGGTTCAACACTTCTTCGATCCGCAGCCGGTGAGAGACATCAGGGTGCAGCATGTGGAAGATCAGATCCTTGCACTCCATGCTGAGGGATTCGGGGAAGAGGATCTGATGGTCCTTCTGCAGCCGCAGCATTCGCTTGACGTTGGAGTCGTCGTACGGCATGAAGCCGGAGACCATGACATAGAGAATGACCCCTAAGCTCCACATGTCGTAAACTTTGGGGTGGTACGGGATGCCTTGGATCACCTCCGGAGCGGCGTAAGCGGCAGAACCACAGAAAGTCTGGCTAGGGAGGATTTTGCCATTCCCGTCCCGGAAGCATCGCCTGGAGAAACCAAAATCGGACAACTTGACATTCATGTCTTTGTCCAGAAGCACGTTGTCACATTTCAAATCTCGGTGCACCACGTCTAAATCGTGGCAGTACTTGATGGCGCAGCACAGCTGGCGGAACATCCTGCGGGCCACTTCTTCCGGCAGTCCGCGGTTGCCCTTGATAAACTCCAGCAAGTCCCCCTGGACGCACAGCTCCATCACGATGTAGACTTTCCCGGAGGTCTCAAAGATCTCGTAGATTTTGATGATGGAGCAATGGTTCACCGTCGACAAGATTTCCAGTTCCCGGGGCAGAAATTTTTCCAAGAATTCTGTCGGGACTTTCTGCCGGTCGGTAATCTTCACCGCCACGTTGAACTTGAGGCGCTCCGAGTAGGCGGACTTCACTTTGGCGAAGGAGCTCTCGCCCAAACGGCCTCCCAGAATATAACCTTTCTTCTTCAGAACGGCAGCGTCGTCCATGATGCGAAGAGTGGGCAGGTGGCCACCCTCCCATCTGTTTGTAATTTAGGGGTGCATTCCCTTGGGTTGGTTGGATGATGACCCCATGAACTCTTGAGTCTGGCTTGCTGTGAGGCCTCCCAGCAGGTGTTTTGAACCGCTGATGTCATCCCATGAGGTCATAAGGAATGCCTTTCAGGAGGCTAGGCTGATGATTCAAGGATCACAGTATTACACCACACAAGGACACAACTATGACAGAATACTGTCATCCCCCCAAATTTTTCCATCTCATTCCGTTGAACAGTTGTTGTGGCTTTGTTGGTGAATGAGTGCAAAGTTGTTTGAACTGGATGCTGAACTCCATCCCATCCCAACAGAAAGGTCTGGCAACTTGGATGCCTTCTTTAAAGTTCGGAGGAAAACCCAGAGCAGACTACGTGCTCCGAGGAGACTGGGATCACCGGCTTTCAAGGTTAGAAGTCTAAAACTCTAAAACACAGAGGAAGTGTCAGGCAGCAGAAGGGCTACCGTTTTATCCCATTTCCTTCTCTGATGAGTGCCAGTATCTCTTCTCCACACAAGCTATTAATTCCAACTTCCTTACCAAAAAAGAGAAGCAGCAGTTGGTGAAGAGTCACCTTTTCCATTTGGGGCCAGCCCTGCAGTTGGGCAAGGTGAGGCAGCTGCTTCAGGCAGCAGGTTCTGGGGGAATGGTCAGCAGCAGACCAAGCAGAGGGTGGCCCTCGGCCTCATAAACCTAGCTTGCTGCCTTCGCTCGCCTTGAAGAATAGGGTCCTTTCGCCAGCCTAGAAGTCAGACCTCACTGTTAGTCTTGTCTGGCTTTTGTACATGAAATGAGGACGAAGGAGCATTCTGTTCTCTCAGGCAGCACCATAGAATCATAGGAAGGGAAGGAAGGGGTCTATAAGGTCAACTTCTATAAGGGGTCCATAGAAGTTGGAAGGGGTCTATAAAGTCATCAGGTCCAGCCCCCTGCTCAGTGCAGTAATACAAATCTGGCAGATGTCTGCCAGGTGGTCATCTAAGTGTCTCTTAAATACCTCCAGTGTTGGAGCACCTGACACTTCTTGAGG
Source organism: Pogona vitticeps (assembly GCF_051106095.1). NCBI lineage: Eukaryota > Metazoa > Chordata > Lepidosauria > Squamata > Agamidae > Pogona > Pogona vitticeps. The sequence continues at coordinate 10,382,384 of NC_135796.1, read as the reverse complement.
TCATCGGTTCCATTGTTCTACTGCTCTAACAGTTAGGAAGTTTTTCCTGATATTCAACTGAAATCTGGCTTCCTGTAACTTGAGCCCATTGTTGCGTGTCCTGCACTCTGGGATGATTGAGAACAGATCCTGCTCCTCCTCAGTATGACACCCTTTCAAGTATTTGAAGGGTACTTACTGTATCAGATCACCTGTCTCCCATATCTTGAACCAGCCTTGTCCCCATTTCTTGCTGCTCCTATAAGCTAATCTGGGCCCTTTTGTTTTAGGTTTCTGGCTGTGAAGCCAGAAGTTGGGAGTATGATTCCCCTCTGCCTCCTAGGGGAAGAGCCAACGTGTGTGGCCTTGGGCAAGCTGCACATTCCCAGAGCATTCCTGGAAGAAGGGCATGGGAGACGATGTCTATTCTCTATCTGGAAAACCCTGAAAAGGGTCATCATAAAGCGTGCTGCTTATATACCGCCCCATAGCGCTTCAAGCACTCTCTGGGCGGTTTACAATTTAATTATGCAGGCTACACATTGCCCCCCCCCAGCAAGCTGGTTACTCATTTTACCGACCTCGGAAGGATGGAAGGCTGAGTCAACCTTGAGCCGGCTACCTGGGATTTGAACCCCAGGTCGTGAGCACAGTTTTAGCTGCAGTACAGCGTTTTAACCATTGCGCCACGAGGCTCCTAAATCAGACAGCACATTATTATATTATTATATTATATTGCCTACTCCAGCTATCGTGTTCTAAATTAATCCAGCCTTAAACGTTCAGGATGTTTTGAGATAGCTTTGCAATTATTGCCGAATGAAGTCGACATTCTTTGTGAAGGCCATGCTTGAGTGCATCTTGAAGGCTGCAGCTTTCCTTCCTTCCCTTTAAAAAGGAGCTGAATTATATTTTATTTTCTTATAACTGACACCGTGAAATCTCTCCTAGACAGAGAGAGAGTAGCTTTCCTGACCTCTTCCCATCTAACCGCTGTGCCAGGGGCACATTATAAAGTGGAAGGTCATTTTTTTTCCTCTTCTTCCAAAGACTTAGGAATCAGTCAGAGGGGAAGAACAAGGGAACAAAAGGATGTATGAGTCTATTGTCCTGCTACAAACAAGGAGAGAGATGAACATTTGAAAGAACAGGCCCTAGGGACTCACAAGACAACATGAAGGCCTGTGCTCTGATAAACCCATGCAAAGATTCCAGGATAAAAAGTATACATGACGACAACATAGATCCAGAATTTCAAGAAGACAACGCAAAGGTCATGCATCTAGAAGGAGCGCGCCATTAAATTTTCAGCAATGCAAAATGAATGGGAGAGGGTCTCAAACATTGATCTTCAGTGTGAGAATAAAGGGTGACACATCAACAAAGTGTTGGGAAGCATGATTTTAAATTCTGTTTTGTTGTCGTTTCAACCATGATTGTCATGTCAATTACAATAAAAACAAAACACCAAAGTTTATATGTAGCTGCTGTTATGTGTCATCAAGTCAATATAGGGCAACTCTATGAACGAGAGATTCCCCAAAAATGCCCCGTCCTCAACGGTCCTGCACAGCTCTTGCATAAGCCAGTCTTGTGGCTTCCTTGAGGGAGTCAGTCCATTTTCGTATTGGGTCTTCCTCTTTTCCTCCTGACTCCCACCTTTCCCAGCACGACTGTCTTTTCCAGAGATGTAGGCAGCTAACTACGTATTTGGAAAAAAAAAATACCACCAGCTAAGACCAAAAGCAGCAACTGAAAACAGCCTATAAAACAGTAACATGCTTGAATTAATTGATAGGGAAGCAGGGCAATCAAAGTAAGCTCTACCAAAACAAAAAACGACAGCCTTGTAGTATCTTAATGATGAGGGTGTTTCATTCAGGACCCAGAAAGGCACCCAGCTTTGCCTGCATTAAAAGCCCATGTGTTCCACCCACCGCCCAGGGCCCTTTCTTTAATCCCTTTCCCCTCAAATTCCTTCTTTTGCAAGGCCTCATTGTCTCTTTTCTCTCCCACCCTGGCACTCATTCAGCTTAACCAGCTTAACAAAAGATGCCTTTGAACAGGTGCTGCTCAAAGCTACTTATCAGTGGGCCCAATTGCAGTCTCTGGGAGACCTGATTAAGAGACCAATCCAGTTATTTAAGCTAGGAAACCAAGGGTGCCCATTCAAAATGTTGTATTCCTAGCTTTTGCAAGAGAGGTGTACGTTCCTCCTTCCTCCCAAAGCAGAGAAAAAAACAAAAACAAAGAGAGGAGGTGGGTGCACAACTGGCTTCAAGGATGTAAACGACCCCTTTATTTAAGGTGGAAACTCAGTTGCACTTGTGCTGATTTTGTGATTCTTAGAAGTGTAGAAACACAAACTCAAGATTTGTAGGGAAGTGATTCCGAGATGCAACTGATCCGGCGACTTCAGTTATGAAATCACTGCCGTTCATTCTAAATCTTGTATTTCTAGCTGTCGCTGCTTTGCACGTCATCTGGGACTAGGCAACAAATCAATTAACAAACCAAAAGGGGCCACAAGGAGATTGATTTCGATAGACAGTATTTTCTCTCCACTTATTTAAGTTTGAATCCCCCCTCAGCCATGAAAACTCAATGGGTAACTGCTAAAACCTTAAAGATCTCATTTACTGTGAAAACCCTATTATATGTGTGTGTGTGTTCTGTGGTGTCAAGTCAGAACCAACATATAGCAACCATAATACGGTTGCTATTAGTCGGTTTTGACATGATGGCAGGGAACACACCCACCTTTAACCTTATTGTTCATGCTGGTCTTTTTCTCCTCTGTCCCTCAGAATGTGAGAGAGAAATGTACCGTATTTTTCTGTGTATAAGACTATACTTTCAGCTAAAATCTTTAGACTAAAAATTGAGGGTCATCTTATACACAGAAGTAAGCTGAGAACAAAAATAAATGGAGGGGTAAAGCAGGGATCAAAGCGACCCTGCAGTGCTTTGATCCCTTTCCCCCTACACTTGCTAAGCCCCACTTAGATTTCTTAATTTTGGATTAGAAAAGTGGGGGGCGTCTTATACATGGAAAAATACGGGTAACTTTTTCCAGAACCCATCGGCCAATGTGTCCAGTTGAGACATAACCTATCACTCACACCCATGCATAACACTCTTTCACACAGAGAGAATTGTTTCTAGCATTGTTCCCAGGACCGAGTGGCATCATCAGCAGGGGCAGCTAATTCAATGCTTCTTTTCACAATGCTGGGGTGTGCATGGCTCGTACACAATGTGTCGGGCCCTACAACACATCCCAGGAGGATTCTGGGAATTTCAGATCCTTCTCTAGATTGCACCTCCCCAAATACCCCAGGAAGCATTCACAACCGAGGGATAACCTATCCAATAATTTTAGGCTGAAAAATCAGTATCCGTGCCGTTTTATGTTTTCACCTTCTGCAGTTAAAACACACACTTCTGGGTGTTACTGTTAGGGGTGTGTTCTTTTGTGTTTTCCGACTACAGTGGCCAGAAATCTCCAGTAATTCCAGGAACTGCAGCCTGCAAACCCAAATCTCAACACATATTGGGTTTTACCCACTCTCGAGAAGGCTTTTGAGTGCTTTACCTGCAACGTTGGCTTCTACCTCTTGGTTGATTTGTGAAGAAAACTGCTGTGGAGCTTCCTGGGAGGTATAGTGTCCCATTTAGACTCCACAGCCTTCCAAAGAACTACAAATCACACAAAGCACCATGGCAGTCCTGCCTTCCTACCTACCAGCAACAGGAAGCAGAAACCAATGGGGCAGGTTAAAAAAATGAAATAATTTATCTAGGTGGGTAAAACTTGAGAAACCAGGGCAACACACCAACTCTCTATGGGGTCAGATTTATGAATAACATTTCACAGGACCTATCTCTTTAAAAGACAAAGTTTAAATTACAATTCTGTCTCCTTTGTGTGGTTTCATTGCAGATCTACTTAGGATAGTTCAGAAGCTTTGCATCAGAGTCCAAAACAATGTGTTGTCTTGACTGTTTAATCTCTTTATGCAGCTTTTTTTTTGTCAAATAGCATAAATCATTTTTAATTCTGTTGGGAATTAAGGTTCAGTTGGCAAGATGATACAGTCCTCTACTACCATACCTAGTTCAGGAAGTTGAGTACTGTATTAGGGAACATACAACTTTGCCCAGTAAGACAGGTGAATGGTCAAATAGTTCAAGAAGAAGAATTAGAATCTTAAAATTAGTATTTAGGATTATGTCCAAAAATCTCAGTACAGTGGACCCTCGACTTACAGACGGCTCAACTTACAGACTTTTCGAGTTACAGACTTCTCTGGCCACAAAATTTAGATTCGACTTGCAGCCAGAGAATCGACTTACAGACCAGAAAAAACACCAAAATGGAACAAAAATAGAATGAAAACCGCTGGTTATGGGATTAATCGGTTTTCAATGCATTGTAGGTCAATGGAGATTCGACCTACAGACTTTTCGACTTGCAGCCACTGTTCCAATACGGATTAATTCCGTAAGTAGAGGGTCCACTGTATTATCGCAAAGTACAGTGGTGAACACATCTTGGATCTCCTGCTGTTTCATTAGCAACAGTTAAGAGTCTGGAGATAGCTTAGCCTGAGTGAATTTCTTTTCATTTTCTTTTCTTTTTTTTTCAAAGCAAGGAAGGGATTTCTAGTTTTAAGTGTATCACATGTGTACTGCTTGGTTTTTCGGATATGAATCAATCATATACAAAGCAATGGATTCTTTTCATCTCTGGGAGAAATAGCAATCTACTTACAGGTTGGAAAGTAATGATCAAAACAGTGATGATGGCATAGTTTGCAATGGGTCAGCATCCTTCAAGCAAGTATAAGAAACAGCACCGGTGTTTGCTTTAAAAAAACAACACATTTTTTTCAGGATTGAGTAGGTTAATGTCAATTGCACATGGATCATATACAGCAGCGAAGGGATTATACACAGCAGAGAAGCCATTTTCCGTTGATGTCTATAAAGCTGCAGTGGTATCTTGAGTTAGTTATTAGACCAAACCTTGGAAAAGTTACTTTTCTGAACTACAGTTTCAAACTTCCCATTGTATGTCTTTTATTTTATCACACTTCTGAGAAATTTAGGACAATGCGCACAGGTCTCTCACTTCTTCTTTCTCCTCACAAAGCTATCTTATGAGGTAGGCCAAGTTGAATTCTGATTTTTTTTTTAAAAAAAAAAGCAGCTGCAATTAGTTCGTTACTGTCAGTGTTACAGTTTTTTGAAAGGGCAACTCTTTTTATTTTTGAAGAGACAACCAAGAGTTTGCACTGGGAATCCAAGGAGGGGGTATGTGTATGTATGCATATGTTTATGTGCACATGGCAACAGTGATCCAGAGCCAATACTGTACAGTACAATGGTTAGGGACGTGGTGGCGCTGCGGGCTAAACCGCAGAAGCCTGTGCTGCAGGGTCAGAAGACCAAGCAGTCGTAAGATCGAATCCACATGACGGAGTGAGCTCCCGTCGCTTGTCCCAGCTCCCGCCAACCTAGCGGTTTGAAAGCATGCAAATGCGAGTAGATAAATAGGGACCACCTCGGTGGGAAGGTAACAGTGTTCCGTGTCTAAGTTGCACTGGCCACGTGACCACGGAAAGATTGTCTTCGGACAAACGCTGGCTCTACGGCTTGGAAACGGGGATGAGCACCGCCCCCTAGAGTCAAACACGACTGGACACAAATTGTCAAGGGGAACCTTTACCTTTTTACAATGGTTTAATTGCAATTCTGGAGATCCAGGTTCCATTCAGTCCTGGGCTGGCCACTCTCCTCCCCCGTAACCAACCTCCCAAGGTTCTTGAGAAGATAAAATGAGGGAACCGGATACGCTATTTTGAGTTCATCAGAGGAACTACTTCTGTGATTATATTTGGAGATGAGCCGGACAATGACAGAAGCCTCTTGGGTGGTCCTTCTCAGTATGACAGAAGGACCACCTGGATAGCTCACTGGATCAGGCATCTGGTTGGGAGTTCGATTCCCCGCAGTGCCTCCTTGACAGGGGCTAGACTCTATGATCCACAGCTCTTCAGTATTAAGATCAATCTTATTGCTCCTAATAATAATAATAAGAAAATAAAAAATAGACACATGAAAATAGGAGAGTCAGCCACAGCTGCAACACTACCTGAGTGCCTGGGAGAGCCAGCCTGAAGCCCTTTCTCCCCTGAAAAACCCACCACCTGACCTTTCTGTCAGGGTGGCCTACCTTGCAGGACTCCTGACAAGATACCAAGAATATATTGTCATTTTAAATTGTAAATTGTTATATGTCATGTTCTTACCCGCCCAGAGTAGTCTATATGACTAGATGGACGGGCTATAAATATAATAAATAAAATACTGTAAAAAATAAAGATCCACCTCCACCTTTCCCAAAATGGGCCCGAATGAAAGTACCTGTACTGTATTTGGGAGTGCTACACATAAGGACACCCTAATAGGGAAACAACCCAGACGGCATGACTGTAGTCAGCACGACACGCTCGCTCCTTAAGAAAAAGAAACGCGCTTTTTATCTCTAATGCGACCCGCCGAACTCAGAACCCCCCCCCCCCCCGAAGCAGACGAACCGGCGGGACGCCCACTCTCCGGCGCCCCTTATTACTCATGCAGATTTGGCCCCGCCCCAGCCCCGCCCAGCGCCTCCCCATTGGCTGGGAGGCGCGGCGCGGCGGCGCGGGGAGGCGGGGCGTGAGGGGAAGGTGGGAGGGCGAGGAGGAGGAGTGTGTGTGTGTCTGTGGGGGGGAAAATGCGTCCGCCATCTTGTTCGCGCCGCGGCAGCCAGGCGGGCGAAGAAGGGCTTCCTCGGGCCGGGTGTCTCGCCGTCGCCGCCCTCCCTGGAGCTTGTGAGGGAAAAGCGTCCCACTGAGGCGGGGGAGAAGCCCGGCGTGGCTCCCGGAGGACGGAGAAGCGCAGGAGGTGGCGGCGGCAGCGGCGGCGAAGACGGCTGCCCTCCTTCCCTCAGCCCTCCGCGTCTCCTCCACCCCCCCGGGGGGAGCCCTTATGCTGCTACGCGGGGGGAGGATGAACGGAGGATAAATGGTGCCCAAAGCAGACAGCGGCACCTTCCTCCTCCTCTTCCTCCTCGTGCTCAGCATCACCGAGCCGCTCCGGCCAGGTAATTTGGGGGGGGGGGGGGGAGATCATGGCCGGAGGTTGTGTGTGTGAGGGAAATCAAGGGGGGGGTCGGGTCGTGAGGTGCCCTCGCTTCCAATTTGAGGGGAGGAGGAGGATCTGGAGGGGGGTCAAAAGGGGGGGCGACCCCTGAGGGGAGAGTCTGAAGGTGGGACCCCGCTTTCCAGGAGGAGACCCTTGCTTTCTGGGGTGCCCCAGCAGGACCCCCCCCCGCTCCAGGAGAGGCATTTTAAAGTCTGGGGTCTCGGTTGAAAGGGAGGGGGGTTTAGACCTGCGGGATGAGCCCCCTTTCTGAGGGTGTTTGTGTGAGAAGGAGGCCCTCAGGGGAAGCTCCCCCCTTCCAAGGGGGAGGCTTGAGAGGGGTTCACTTTTGGTGGGGGGACGACCTCATGGAGCCTGAAGAGGTGGGGCTGAAGGAGGAACCTGCTTCACCTACTTATCCTGGGGTGTATTTGGGTTGTGGTGGCGGGGGTCCCCCCCCCCCCCGATCCTGCTTTCCTCCAGTTAAGTACTGGGAATGAATAGTTTGTGTGGGGGGTTGTTTCTGGATCCTTTAGGTATTTGGGAAGAAGGGTTGGCCTGTAGACTTGAGTTTGTTGTGGGGGGGGAGTTTAGTGCCTTTATTTTGGAGAAGGTGGAGAAAATAGTGGGGGGGCACCTAGTGCTTCCATAGGAAGGGATGCTTTAAATGGGGTTCCTGAATGTTTGTACAGTACTTTCTTTGGGGTGGGTGTGACCTGACAGTTCCCCTAATATAGAAGAGGGTTTGAACACGGCCCTGTAATCCCAAACTGGTCCTGCTGGGGATCATGGTTCTCCTAGAATGTTTTTGACGGGGTGAGTTCAACGGGGCGTCTGAGATTTCTTTGTAATGGGGGAGATTTGAATGGAGACATTAACTTTTGCAAGCCTTCTGGTGTCTTTCCACCTACGTTGTATTTTTGTGAATAATGTAGATCACACATTTTGACTTCAGGTTTGCTTTTATATTGCATCCTGAACTATTGTGTTAGGCTCTGAAAATGTTTATAAACATCTGTGAATAAATAAGGGAGAGTGGTGTCCTGTTGATGGATAGCCCTAGGTGATTTCGTAGTAGCTGTGGAATATTTAAAATATTTGCGGTTTGAGGCTGTTTGTCATTTTAATAATAGAGGATGAGGAATGGCATTTTTGAAGAAAGCAGGCTCTTTAGGGGGAAACGGCATTGATTATTCCCTAGAATTTTGTGCATACTTGGATGGGACACCTGAAGGATTGTAGTTAAAATATGTGTTTGAAATGAGAGGGTTGTGTTTTCCTTTTTTTCCTGCCCTGATGGTACTGGAAAGCTGCTGCTTTCCAGAAAGAGTGTTTCATACTGCAAAATATTCAGGATTGAGGGTGGCTGGTATGGGCAATTTTTAAATCTACTGATATCATTAAACTCCTATGTCTCTCATATCTCTGAAAATTGGCTTGATATAGCTTGCAGTCCAATAACATCTGAAGGGCCACAGATGTTTTAATGAGTCACTGAAAGTTTAGGGTTGCCTTCCCTGCAGATGGTAATGCTCCATAAATTGTGGAGGTCTGTTGCCACTAAGAATAAGATTATAAATCTTATCTCTGTGTTGGTGACTCTGAAATTGAAGTACAGTAATGTTCAGGTCCAGTCTTTAGCAAGACGTTGTGGTTTTAAATAGAATTATACACAAGTTCATTGGGAGATGAACCATGTTTGATGAGGGACATGTACCTGAGGATTTTTAAGATGAAAAGTGTGGTGATGCAACAGGCCAGTGTCCTGCTTCCAGTATCGTTTTTGGATTAGACCTGTTGAACAGTAATCTTGAATTTGGGAAGCCCCAGAATTGATGTGGTTGCTTTCATTACCGTAGCTTGTGAATGGTGGCAGAGTATGGGGCCTGTTTCTGTACCATGCATGTTGGGTAAATGGGAAGTTGGGCTGCTTTGTTTACATTTTGTTGAATCTATTTTGTCAGGGTTTGTCCGCAGTTGACAGTGGAAGTGGCAATCTAGAAATGTAGTTTTACGGGTAGAGAAACATTTCTAGTGCCAATGTCTACATAAATTGTTTGTGTAAAAGAAAGTGGCAAGAAGGCACAGGGAGCATTTTGTTGCTGTGGAGTAGTAATTGGATTGGTTGTTGTGGGTTTTTCGGGCTCTTTGGCTGTGTTCTGAAGGTTGTACTTCCTGACATTTCGCCAGTCTCTGTGGCCGGCATCTTCAGAGGACTGGAGTAGGAACTCTGTCCATGCTCGTTGTTTGTTGGTTAGTTGAATATTTATAGTTGTCCAACAAACAACAACAGAGCATGGACAGAGTTCCTACTCCAGTCCTCTGAAGATGCTGGCCACAGAGACTGGCGAAAGGCCAGGAAGAACAACCTTCAGAACACGGCCAAAGAGCCCGAAAAACCCACAACAACCATCAGATCCCGGCCCTGAAAGCCTTTAAGAATACATTGTAATTGGATTCTTGGAACTTCTTGGATCAAGAGGGTAACCAGTGAAGAAGTACTAAACAAATAAAGACTAAGAAATTACAAATTACATAAAATGCAAAAAGTTACAATATATCAGTAATGTAATGAGAAATGAAAAGTATAGACTGCTGTAGTGTATTTATTGTTCACAATAAAAACAAATGGGGAAGGAAATTCAGAAAAGAACCAACCACCTTAGTTCTGGGGCTTCCAACCGACTAGCTGAAGAATCTTGAAGACTGGTTTAAATGCAACAGAACATTTTACTGCTTATTACCATATTTCCCTGAAAATAAAATATGTTCTTATTAATTTTTGCTCCAAAAATGCATTAGGGCTTATTTTCAGGGGATTTTTTTTTTCTTTCATGTACAACACTCTACATTTATTCCAATACAGTTGTGTCATCTTCTGGTTGCTTCACAATGGTGGAGGGAGGGGTTTCACTTAAGTAGGTCTTATTTTTGGGGTAGGGATTATATTATGAGAATCCTGAAAAATCATACTAGGGCTTATTTTCGGGTTAGGTCTTATTTTTGAGGAAATGGTATATCCATGGTCAGCATAGTCACTTGTGTGCAGATCTGGCAGCAGAACAATAAGAATAATGCAGTTTTGCATTCTAGAGAGATATAAGAATTTATGGCCTAAGTTCTTTCGGAATTGCAACTAGCAGTAGAGAAAATTACAGTGTATAGACTAAATTAATGGTGTTTCATTCTCTTGCTGAGCTTTGAAGACGTTTGCATCAGAAAATGATCAACAGATACAATTTACCATTTTCAAAATAATGGCATGAAGTTACATAAGCATCCCTTGTGTGTGTCTTGTTGACATGATTGGGAATTGGTGCAAGTGTCAGATTGTAGTCATTTCAAAACTTGAGGACCTTTTTAATCTTTAAAAACATTGCTTTATGTCTGTGCTTTTCCCATGTTATATAATCTTGCTGCATGCAGAACTTTTACAGGTTTTTTTCTCCCCTGCCTGTTCTCTTGTAAATAAGAACATTGTATAGATCTTGAATGATGATCTCATAGAGAAGCCTAGTTGTGGCTTGTAATGATGCAATACTGCATTATGAGAACAGTCATTTATAGCATGCTCTCACGTTCAGGTGCTTTGCTTTGACAGAGGCCTGTATAAAGGTTGAAATATTATTGAGTTCCTCAAAGCATTACCTTTACTTTCTTAGTTTTGTTAGAATGTGTAATATATTGAGTTCAAAGTTTTCTTGCTCAAAGCAACCGAAGTGATTTTGCCCTTTTTTCATTCTAGTATTTATATAGAAAGTGAGACTTTGAAGCAAGAAATGGTAGGTGTTGGGAGGGAGCTCCATGTTCGTTGTTTGTACTGTACTGGAGTTTTTTTTTGGATTTTGAATTCCATGTACTGAGCATTTTTCTGTGACAAGGTTGGATTTAGTATATATGCTGTATTTCCCTGAAAATAAGACAGAGTCCTATATTAATTTTTGCTCCAAAAATGCATTAGGGCTTATTTTCAGGGGAAGTTTTATATTTTTCATGTTCAACTATCTACATTTATTCAAACACAGTTGTGTCATCATCTTCTGGTTGCTGCACAATGGTGGAGGGTGGGATTTAACTTAACCGGGACTTATTTTGGGGTAGGGCTTATATTATGAGCATCCTGAAAAATCATACTAGGGCTTATTTTCGGGTTAGGTCTTATTTTGGGGGAAATAGGGTATCTTGTATTTCCTGAACCCTCTGAAAATTCCAGTCCACTGGAATGAGAACAATTGGAGTTTATGACTTCTTGGTATTTTTAGCTGATAAAATGGCTTTTTTTCTTTTACTGGAATGAAAAGATCCAGAAATCGGTAGATTTGCCCAATTTTGGGCCATTAAAGAGATTCTCACTCATTCTGCAGCTTTGAAAGGCTTTCCCAGAATGAAAAGGCTCCCTTGAAATTATTGGAACTTGGCATGTGGAGGGGGGATGGAAAATGTTTAATTATCTCCTCCCCCCCCCCCCCCCCCGGTTCCACCAAGGCTATAGTTATTGATGTCGCTCTAGTTGCATGGTGTAAAGTTATGGAACAAAATTCTAGCCAATGTCTACTACCTTTCAGGTGACATGGTTGTAGAATGCTTATACTGTATCATTAGTTCTGTGTGGATTCTCTTATAAAATGTGATATTGGGAGACTGTGATGGCATGGTGCAATGGGGTTTACATTGTGGATTGGTTCCAGGGCAGTACGATTAATGGGGAAAAAAGAGAAAGCTTTGTCTGTTTTGCCAGAGTTTCCTCAGGGTTTATTAGATCAAGACCTGGAATCTTCATTAACTCACTTTTGTAGTTTTAATAGTGATAACTTTGATTAATCAGTGGAATTAAATGGAATGTGTGCCCTTTATAAACATGGCAGTAGCTTAACAAGGGCAGTGACATCTCTTACTGCAAAGTATTTATCACTGTTGCTCAGGAGTTTCTTACCCAGAAGGTTTAGTTTTAATCTGTCATCTCTGTTTTTCTGCTGATCTTAAAACATTTTGCCTCTGATCTCTGCGGTTTGGGTTAAAGAGTTTCTTCCTGTGTGCTTTAAAGTAGATAGATAGTACATCTTCTGGTTTTGTAGGGTTTTTTTTTTTGGTCCTGCTGTAGCCCAAAGGCCCAGGCATTTTATGTTTCTATAAGTATTGTAAAATTAGTGGCTCACTGCTTTCTAGTTTAGTGGCCTGTCAATTCCTGTTAAGATAAGGAGCATACTTCCTGCTTACGTTCTCATGATAAAAGCTCTCCACTTTTTAGTTTGCATTGTGAAAGTGAAGATTATGGTCTTCTTTTCACTAATGGTTAAAGATTAGTGTGTGTGTTCAGGAAGGCTTTCACGGCCCGGGATCTGATGGTTGTTGTGGGTTTTTCGGGCTCTTTGGCCATGTTCTGAAGGTTGTTCTTCCTGACGTTTCACCAGTCTCTGTGGCCGGCATCTTCAGAGGACAGGAGTAGCACTCTGTGCTCTGGTGGCACGTACCATCACTTGTGGGCTCCACATACACACTGAGTAGGTAAATAGAGTTGGCATCTGGAGGGTTGCAGATTACATATACATTCCTGATGGTTGGTCCTGCAACTTTTGACTTACAACTTTTCCCTTTCAATAAGGAGAATCATTGCAAGATTAAGGATTTGACATGGTATTCTTGACATAATTTACCTTCATTTTTGTTGTATGTGGGGATTTAACTGGGACCTTCTGAATCCCACTCCAAGGCCCAGTCATTCCACCATACTGGCTTCCATAAACTACATATTCTGTATTTAATTCATCATGTTGTACTCCCTTCATTGGTGCTGAAGTAGTTTGAGGAAGAAAAACGGCAATCTGCTTTACCATAAGTGATAGAAGATAGAAACATAAACATATAAAACAGTCAGCATGCATTATAAAGTTTATTCTGCTGTGTCTGTGTGTAAAACTTTACAAAGAACTGATATGACAGGCCTATGCCCCAATCTAAAATAGATACTGTACAATGAAGCAGAAAAAAGGAGGTGAAATGAATGCATAATTTTGCAGAAGAATATGTGCTTGATTTTATTGCACATAGTTTGTCTTTGTTGTATTGTGAGGTCAGTGCTGATAAATTCAGTGTTAATAAACATGGCCCTTGTTCCACTCTTAAGAAATACCAAGCCCTTCAGATTGCTTGCCAGTGATAAGTGGAAAGCCTTTGAACTGGAAAATTATTCTGATATCCTAGATCAGTTGGGATCGCATGTGGTGTGTTTGACTTTTATTTAGTAAATGAACATTTAAGACAGCAAGGAATCTTGGTGAACCGTGAAGACTGACAAGTTTTATTTGACATAAGCTTTTATGGATTGCAGCCTATTTCTTCCTGTGCAAGACATACGAAGGACTGTAGTCCATGAAAGCTTATGCCAAATGAAATTAGCTTTTAAGATGCCATAAGATATTTTCCTTTTTTCCCTTTAGTGGTCTGACAAATGTACCTCTCTTGAAACCTCTAAAAATAAACTATAAACTATATGTCTCCCCCCCCTTGAATTTCTTGAAATCTCCAGGGGAAAACCTGGAGATTTCTGAGAGTTACTGTTCAAAAATGAAAATCTGTGTTAATTGGAAGTAGTTGTATTCATATGCTAGGAAGAAAATTACTATAGAATACTGACATATGTTTATATACAATATATACAACAAAATTCAAAGCCTTGTTTTGTCATTAATTTAGTAGGACTGTAAATATTTTATGATATGACAACCTGCAAATACAGTATTATGACTTTTATTCTCTAGTTGTTAAGGAAAGAAATGAACATATAGTTCCATACTTTCTATAGTATGCAAAATTATGAATATGAAAGAAGAGTTTTCTGAGGATAATAATGAATAGTTATGTATTGTCAAATCATTTTTGACTTACAGTGACCCTCATAATGTTTGGTTTCGTGTGTATGCTCAGATGTTTTCGGGAATGCTAGCCACAATTGAAAAAAGAAAAGAAAGAAATTTGGCTAAAACAGTTTTCCTTTATGTTGCTGGTTAATTTTCAGTGAAACAGTTAGAAATGGGAAAAAATTCTCCACATTGATACTCACATCTACCTAAAAAAGTATTGTGGGTAAAGTAGAAAGAACCTATTTCTAGATAGTCACTTATTCCAGACCCCTCATACTCAACTAATGTCATTGGAGTTGTAGAAAAACTGATTAGGAGGACAACAGGTAAGAGATTATTGTCCCCAAAAGCTCTTTCAATACCAGATGGAGTTGCAGAATATATGAACAAAAGTGTTTCTGGGTATTTAAAGTACAGTACATTTCTCTTGCTATTGAACATTAGCTTATCTACAGTGTCCCAAATAGCGAAGATATATGTATATGGCATGGCTATTTTGACATGTTTTTTCTTGGGCAAGAAATGGTGGGACGGATAAAGCAGTGATACCATGTAGAGCTTTTTCCCCCCAGGTGTCAGTGTATTATGCAATGGAATAGCTCCTCTTGCAGCTCTACTCCTAAATGCAGTTCTTTGGGAGTTAATATTTTCAGTTTCATTCCTTAAGGAGCTACATCTGTGTTTTCAGTGCTGTGTAGTGTCTCATTTCAGACGATTTATAGCAGCATAATACAATGAGCAGTTCACAAAACTTAACAAGATCAAATTAAATTAGAACAACTGAAACCATCAGTACTTAACTGATTAAAACATTGGTATGTACTGAATGAATAAAAGATCAAAACCAGTGGTTCTCAAAAAAACAAAACACCAAAAGCTTTGGAAACTTTTAAAAGACTTCACAAAAACCATTACAGCAGGTTCTCACAGTCTGGGATTTCTAAGCGTAGTTGTTTTCTCCTTACCATTCTGCTGTGTTGTATTTATTATGTAGCAGGGTTTTGAAGCGTGTCCAAGCAATTTCGGCACAATCTCAGAGTGTTGGATGACATGAAGAACAAAAGGGGAATGGTCGAATCCATATCTTAATTCTGTATTTTGGAATAATAATCTCCAGAGAGATAGCTCTGCTGTAGCAAGCATGGAAGTGTTGTGTTATCCCAAAGGCTTATTTGGGGTGATTTGCTAGACTTAGCTTTTAGACATTTGAGCTTTGCAGAGTCATGTGGCTCTTGTGCTTGGGGACCTTTTAGACTCACTGTGTAGAAGGGTTTTTGAAAGATAGCTCAGTGGTTTAAGTATCTGGGAGTTCAATTCCCCACTGTGCCTCCTTGACAGAGTCTGGATTCAATGATCCATAGAGTCTATTCCAGCTCTGCATTTCGAAGATGATCATGATCCATATGTCTACTAGCTGAAGATAATGCTACAGTAGAACACCTCCTTTGTATATAAACCATGTCAGCTTCAGTCCTTTTCATTTCCAGGTAGGGCTGAGAAAAACTGACGCGCCAAACCTTAAACACTTGGACAAGTGAATTTTAACACTCCTACCCTGTAGATTTTAACTCTCCTATTTAAACTTTTTTTCTGCTATAGAAATTATATTTCCTCCATTAGCACCAGTATTGTTAAAGCCAGGCTGATTTTATGAGAAGGCTCTGCTGAAAAGGACCACTGTAACTGGGTAAATCTTTAAGGGAAAATTAGTAGGCCACATCAGCACTCTTTTCTGAAGAGTACAGAAAACTGTTGTTAGCCTGTTGAATAACTCAACCCTGATCAAAACAGTCTTAGGTATGTGAGCAAATACAGGTGTTCTTGATATCTGTAGCCTGCTTGTGAACCACCAAGAATGGAGGCTGTGGGTTACCGGTGTTAAGTTTGAGAATGTCCGTTCTACAAAACGCTGAGTTAAATATCCAGTAGACTTAAGAAAGGGTGCATTTAAACATCCCTCTACTTGGCCAGATGGGCTCCAGTCTATGTGAACTGACATTGTGATATATCTGAATGTAGATCTTTGGTGGGCCATGGGGATGATTTTGGTGTTTGCCTTTTTAAAATTTCCATGCTTTAGAATATCCAACATTGCCTATGCTAATTTGCATTGGCTCTAGCAAATTTCAGTCAGAGAGAAATCTCCTTTTTTTCACCTTCAAGTTGCTTATTGTAAGATTAATAGGGCTTGAGAATGCTGACAAGTCTGTTTTAATGCCTAAAATAATCTGGGCAGGCCATCTTTCATCAGCTTGATTGTGTAGGACTTTCATTCACATTATTATTGCTAAGGGCAAATGAATGTTTTACTTATGTCTTCAGAGAGCAATTACTATTCAGAAAGGACTTTGAAGCAGGCTAGCTTTTCAAAATATTAATCTTATTAATGGTGAGCAGCACTAGGACACTTTTGTAGGGTCACTGGGCATTTTCAGCAAGCCGTTCGCAGGGCTGCCTAATAGTCCATTGATCTCTAGGTTTTATAGCTTCTCTCTACAACATGGATAATCAAGGTTACCTGGAGGAAATAATTTGATGTTGTTAAAATCTTGTGTCTCAGCTAATCATCCTTAGCTGCAAGGTTTGCTATTGCAGGTATAATTAAAAATTGATTTCCATCTGACTTACTCATTAATCTGCGTATACTTTGATTTTGTTTTATTAGGACTATATAGTGGTAGGTACTCGGGGGTCTGCAAATGTTGGCTAGGTTTAATAGTGAGAGATGATTTGTGGTCCTCCCCTCCTCTCCCCCTTCTCTCATGCAGGCTGGGTCAGGGAGAGAAGCAGATTGTTCCCTTACTGGTCAGAAGATGAAGAATGTAAGACACCGGGGAAGTCTCTCCTGCTGCTCTGAAAAAAAAAATGCTCCTTTTCTTTCTGGCTTCAAAAATACAATGGAAGAGAGGCCTGCGGAGATGGGGATCTTTGTGATCTCTCTCCCCTGCTCACTGGAGAGTGAGGAAATAGAAAATAGCGCTTTCTGTGTCTGGAAAGCTTGAGTGTGTAAATGTGGCTACTTGTAACTACAGTATATAATTCGTAATTCATCCTTCAGCTCATTTCCAGCATAGAGCAATAGCGATAGAAATGTCAGTGTATGTGTGATGATCAAAGAATGCTTTAACCATTGCCGTCTCACATTTGTTCCCATGCCAAGTGACATTTGAATCCAGGTCTTCTGACAGTCTGCCCACTACACTACACTGGCTATCTGTAGCTGCATCTTGAATGATAATTTGACTATAATAGTGCCCTTCCTGTTACAGATTTGTTTTCCCACCCTCTTCAGTATTTATTTGTAAACAATTTTAAATTGCTGGCATGAGGCACATTTGCATAATCTTCTCTTGCATGGGGCAAGGTGGAATAGAAGGAAGAGTATATGAGTACACGAGCTGAAGGATTCTGCTTCTCCTAGCTTCTCTTTGTAAAGTAGGATAGAGATGATGCAGATAAGAAAATTAATTAGAAACAGAAGTGCACAGAATAATCAAAATGTGCCAGACCTAGTCCCACTCCATATCAAGGCACTGGGAAATGTCATCATTTCAAAATTTTCTGGAAAGTGACATTCCCAACCATTGAAAGCAGTTCACTGAAAGATAACAGGCAATTTTCAGTCAATGGAATTGTCTTTGAACCCAGTATCTGGTGCAAATCTTCAAGCAGAAGCAGAGTGACATTTAATGCTATTTTTGGCAAACATTCTGCTTCTGATGTAGGTTTTTTTTTTTGCACAGTAGGCTGTTATTAAGTCATATTCTGTTGCCAGATGTGACTGTGTAACACAGCAGAGGCACTTGAGCAGTTTCCACAGTTGGCAGAAGATGTGAATTCATTTGGGTTGGATTAATTTTTCCATCAGGATTATTACTATGTCACTGAAATGGTAACGATCAAATTAACTGCTAAAAAGAAAACCTTGGTGAAATATATCCAAATCCTCCTTAGTATTACAACATAGACTTAAAATCCTGTTTGAATATTATGAGGATTCCTCTGAGCAAATGTTTGCTGAAAATTGCAATCATCCTGGACCACATTGTGTGAATCTCTGAACAAATGTAAATAAATGACTTGCTTTTATTGGAGAGGCTGCTCTGTGTGAAGTATCCTTAAGTTCGGCCTGTGTATTGACTGTGGAGAAGTTATTCCATATGTGAGGCAACCCCCTGTCTAAGAAGAGTTGGATCAATGCCCAGCCAGCTTTGTTATGACCACCCACACAGTGCCCAGGAGGTAGGTTTCAACTTGCCGTCTCTCTCTTTCACACACTGTGTGAGAAAACAATTCAAGTCACACACCATCCTTGTTGGTACTCCCAGTTCAAAACTGTGTTGGAAACTCTACACTTGCTTCTAATGCAAAAACAAAAAACAATCCCTCCAAAAAGCAGAAATAAACAAACAACCCACCCACAAGACACACTGATTCAACAAGCTAAGTGCATCTTTAACTGAAACTTGAGTAGATCCACTGAAATTAATGGGACTTATAAGTGATGCCTAGCTTACATGCATTTCACTGTGTCTGCTGTAGTTGAATCCAGTGCCCCTAACCCTAACCCCAGGTCTCATAGAGCTGGGGTCCCTCCCCTGATGTTTTGCCTTAAAAGTCTCATCAACCCCTTGGTGACAGTGGAACTTGCAGATTGAAACATCTTGAATAGCACAGGTTCCCTACAACAGAGCAGTGCTGCCCTGTTGCAATAAGGCACGCGTGCCACAGCTGGCATGTAGAGCCCTCTCTGTGAGCATGCGAGCCGTAAGTCGCTGGATTGCTACCCCGGCAGCCAAACCTGACGAGGAGGCTGGAGTCGTGGTACTAGCACTCCCACAGGCAGTGGGCTGGGATCCGGAGCAGCTGGCGCTGGTGGCGGTGGGCCGGCCGAGCTATAGGCAGTGGTGGGGTTGGGCATGATTGGAGACAGATCTGGAGTGAGGTCTGGAGGCATCTCCGTGCCCGAGATTCCCCCTTCTGCCGCTGCTTCTGCCACTTCTGCCGCCACCCGCTGGTTTTTTTTTCCTCTTCCCAGTTTGGGCACTTGGGATCAAAAAGGATTGCCATCACTGCAATAGAGGGACCTCAGCCTTTGTTGTCTTTCCTCCCAGGAATGATCTTAGGAGAGTGAGTGGGGCCGCAGGGGGAACTGGTGAGGAAGACTTCCAGGAGCATGATCTAGCCAGTCTCTAATCCCAGCCTCCTAGTGAACTTTGATTCCCAGTTGTTGTTGAGGAAAAGTCTTGCTTACTTGTATCTTAAACACTGCTTATATTTGATTAAAAAAACCCAAAATACTTTATGTTACTTGTAAACTGCTTTGGAAATATTTTTTTAAAATCAGGATTTACTTGATGGCACAGAATTATTAGGTGAGAAATAAGGCATTGTAATAAATTGGGAGAGATGGGTTTGTCGGTGCTAGTTGGGGAATGCCAGGCAAGGCACTGAAGTGTCGTCCCTTATACCTTTTCCATGCATTGTCATTGCACTTCCAAGCTAGCCTGTGCACATGTAGAGGACTTATAACACAGAGCATTACATTGAGGCTGATGGATTTTGAGCCTTGGCCTTGGTAATGGCGAGTGTGGAAATATTGTATGGCTTTGCTTTTCTGATCATATTCTTCTTGCATGGATAATTCTCGGATAGCCTGCAAAAGCAAGTTTAAGCAAAACGGGCTTGAGACCATGTGTGTTCCTCTTTCATGCTCCCCCTCCTTAGGCAATAACTGCAGCCACAGCTTTTCACTTCCTGCTGAGCATCAACAGTTCTGAAGAAGTCAGCAATTCTATTTTATTAAACAAATAAAAAAAGCAAAAGATGTGAGCAGTGAAAAAAAAAACAAAGTTAGATTCATGTTGCACCAAATGTCCTCAATCTAGTTTACATGGAAGACTGATAGATTTTTTTCCAAAGAAATACTGCTTTTATTAATGTCTACACCAGTGTATGTCAAGTAGCTTAACTGCAGCTGCTGTAGCACAGCGTGTTCAGTGGCAAAGCCCTTGTAGCAAAGTGAGAATAGCGGTATTTAGCTAATTCAGGTTCAGGTTCAGGAACTTTTATTGGCACACTGCATAGAATAAAACACAAACAAATTCAATAAAATACATCTAAAATGTTCGACGGCTAACAGGTGGGAAGAACCAGCCAATTTAGCTAATTACACCACAGAGTAGTGGATCTCAACCTTTGGGCTCAACTCCTATCCCTACTTAATGGGGAAGGATTCTGGAAGTCCTAGTCTTTGAGAAATACTGCCATAAAGATGCATGTAAAAATAACAGCAAAAATGGCCAGTGTGTGTGGTGTAGTGAATTGAGTGATGGGTTGCAACTCACAGGACCTTGGTGGTTGTATAAATGGCAGCATTGTACCCAGGTACAAGATTCCTGGTATGTGGTGGCACTGCGGGTTAAACCACAGAAGCCTCTGTTCTTGCAAGGTCGGAAGACCAGCAGTCGTAAGATCGAATCCACATGATGGAGTGGGCTCCCGTTATTTGTCCCAGCTCTTGCCAACCTAGCAGTTTGAAAGCATGTAAAAATGCGAGTAGATAAATAGGTACCACCTCGGTGGGAAGGTCATGGCATTCCGTGTCTAGTCGTGCTGGCCACGTGACCATGGAAACTGTTCAGACAAACGCTGGCTCTATGGCTTGGAAATGGGGATGAGCACTGTGCCCTAGAGTTGGACACGACTAGACTAAATGTCAAGGGGACTCTTTACCTTTACCTATGGCATTAGGTACTGCTACATTCCGAGGAGGGTGTAATGCTTGTAAAAGAATGTGATTTCTAAGGTCTCTGTAGCAGGAGTAATTGTGGTGTGTGTTTAAAGCTTAATATAAATAGCTCAACTTTAACTTTGTTGTGCCAACACTTTTCATGAAGATTGTTTGCCTTGTTTGAACTGCTGGATAGCTCAGTGGTTTAGATACCTGGCTGTGGAGCCAGAGGTTGGGAGTTCAATTCCCTACTGTGCCCCCTTGAAAGAGGCTGGTCTTGATGATCCGTCGGGTCCCTTCTAGCTCTCTACTTCTAAGATTATTACGGTGTTTGCTAGCATGAGATAAGCCAGTGTTCTGGTGAGCTGTACTAGTTCTTAGAAGGAAGAAAAGAAGGTGTTTGATCTAGATTTATAACTGCAGTTCTGTTTATTTAGGCAGCTTAGTTCAACTTCCCCTCAATTTGAGGATCTTTGGAAGCCTGGAAAATGCTTCCTTCTTTTACTAGGAGAAAAGCTCTCTTTGTTTTAAACACACTAAGCAGAGGGTGGCGGGGACGCTGAGAAGTTTTGAACCAGGGATTCTGTCCACGTATCTAAAAATGTCCTTGCCAGTCCTGATGTTCAGCCAAAACGGCACATCTCTTTAGTTTTTTTTTGGTTAATCTTACTGGTACTGCATCTGCCCCTTTCAGAACAAAGGGCAAAATCGCAAACACTGAGTCGGAGGCATAGACTTACAAGAGTAAAGGGTGGCTGGGTCGAAACCAGATTCACACGGAGCCATTCTAGTGTCTAGGTTTTTTTGATCTTGATATTCCTCGGCTGCAGCTGGCTCTAGTTCTGGATTTGTGCCACCTGAATACAGTTGGATGGTGTGCATGTGTTGTTGTTTGTTGTCAAGTAATTTCTGATTTAGAGTCATACATGGTCCTGGCCATGTGCGTCTGTGTATAAGCAACGTACCCTCTTTCAACCCCACTGGGCGCCTCCCTCTCTGTTGTGACTTCACCTCTGCATGTGCGCGCGCGACTCAGCCCCCCGTGCACAGGGTTCTGTTGAGACCAGGACCAAAGGGATTGAATGGAGGAGGAAGAAAGAAAGCTGCATGGAGGGAGGTGGAGTTGCATGTGCGCGCACAGCGTAGAGGGAACCTTTTGCATAAGGATTTTTCGGATTGTATATATTCACATTGTTGATTGAAATCCTACTGCTTAGAGTAGTTAGAGTAGGCCCGTTGAATAAGTGTGGATTTGATGAGTCAGCTTCTCCTTAACTACCTGCTCTTATTGCACAGAGCAAGAGGATTTCAGTCAGTGAATTGTTAGCAGTTTGATTCTCTGCTGTGTCTCCTGGGAGAAGAAACACCCCCATGTACTTTTTGGGGCAAGTTGCAAACAGTCCTAGAGTGCTACCAGTGGGAGGCGGCTTATCCATATTAGCTACAGTTGGGTCGATCAGAATTAACATTCTGTAAATTTTGAAATTATTGAAGTTCTGGAGCACTCTTCATCAAGTTTGATAGTGCAAAAGACTGAGAATGGGAGAGAAATGAACTCCCCCAATCAGAAGCCAGATGTTGCAGCTGCAAGCTCTGCAGTTTAGACCCAGGCCACAATTGAAGAGCTTGCAACTGAAAAAAATTGGGTACTAGTAGTTGTTTTGGTCAATATGCCAACAAGTTTGGAAAACTCAACAGTGGCCAGAGGACTGGAAAAGATCAGTCTACATCCCAATACCAAAGAAGGGCAGTGCCAAAGAATGCTCCAACTACCGGACAGTTGCACTCATCTCACACTCCAGCAAGGTTATGCTCAAAATACTAGAAGGTAGGCTTCAGCAGTATGTGGACCGAGAACTCCCAGAAGTACAAGCGGGATTCCAAAGGGGCAGAGGAACTCGAGACCAAATTGCCAACATGCGCTGGATTATGGAGAAAGCCAGAGAGTTCTAGAAAAACATCTACTTCTGCTTCATTGACTATGCAAAAGCCTTTGACTGTGTGGACCACAGCAAACTATGGCAAGTCCTAAAAGAAATGGGTGTGCCTGACCACCTTATCCATCTCCTGAGAAACCTATATGTGGGACAGGAAGCAACAGTTAGAACTGGATATGGAACAACGGATTGGTTCAAAATTGGGAAAGGAGTACGACAAGGCTGTATATTGTCACCCTGCTTATTTAACTTATATGCAGAATACATCATGCGGAAGGCTGGACTGGAGGAATCCCAAGCTGGAATTAAGATTGCAGGAAGAAATATCAACAACCTCCGATATGCAGATGATACCACTCTGATGGCGGAAAGTGAGGAGGAACTAAAGAACCTTGTAATGAGGGTGAAAGACGAGAGTGCAAAAAACGGTCTGAAACTCAACATCCAAAAAACTAAGATCATGGCCACTGGTCCCATCACCTCCTGGGAAATAGAAGGGGAAGATATGGAGGCAGTGACAGATTTTACTTTCTTGGGCTCCATGATCACTGCAGATGGAGACAACAGCCCCGAAATTAAAAGACGCCTGCTTCTTGGGAGGAAAGCAATGACAAACCTTGACAGCATCTTAAAAAGCAGAGACATCACCTTGCCAACAAAAGTCCGAATGGTCAAAGCTATGGTTTTTCCTGTAGTGTTGTATGGAAGTGAGAGCTGGACCATAAAGAAAGCAGACCGCCGAAGAATTGATGCCTTTGAATTGTGGTGCTGGAGGAGGCTCTTGAGAGTTCCCTGGACTGCAAAGAGAACAAACCTATCAATTCTAAAGGAAATCAACCCCGAGTGCTCATTGGAAGGACAGATCCTGAAGCTGAGGCTCCAGTACTTTGGCCATTTCATGAGAAGAGAAGACTGCTTGGAAAAGACTTTGATGTTGGGAAAGTGTGAAGGCAAGAGGAGAAGGGGAGGACTGAGAATGAGATGGTTGGACAGTGTCATCGAAGCAACCAACATGAATTTGACCCAACTCCGGGAGGCGGTGGAGGATAGGAGGGTCTGCCGTGCTCTGGTCCATGGGGTCACGAGGAGTCGGACACGACTAAACGACTGAACAAACAAACAATGTATTTGGGATAAGGAAATCATGGTTGATCCTCATTTCTGAACATATAAATACAGACTTCCGCTCAGATCTCTCTTCTGTCTTTGAAAGGCATCCGCTCCTGAATTAACATAATGCAGGAGTGGACAAAGTGCAACCTCCCTCTTGAGGTTGACTGTGGTTCTCTTTAGCCAAGATAATGTAGCAATGTTGAGAAGTTCAGGGAGATGCACCCCATCAGCATCTAAGAGTAACCATCTACGTAATTGTCAAATATAATGTTGCAATTATATAGAAGTATTTAAAATAATTTTTTACTAAATACAAACACAAACCACAATTTTGTGTATATATCTTGTCTTGGATTATTATTATGCAAAGAGAGTGCCAGCCTTGACCAATGACACTTTTGCTTCCTTGTTGTATGTGAATAGAATGTGTCACTGTGCTCCTTAAGCTATACAGTATATCTTTATCAAAATCTTAGTCATTCTGGTTGACTTGAAATCAGATCTTAATGCATTCTCGTTTGTTGTGCAGCTGTAGTGGTTTGATTGCTGCTCTTAGGGTACAATTTGGCATCATGTGACTTTGTTAGGCTCATCAGTCAATGAGAAAAGTTCATTTTTCTGTGTGAACCATATTTATATTCTCTAGGTTTTTGGTGTCAGAGATTTTTCAATTTCTTTGTACAAAGTTTCTTTGCAAACGCTTGTTTTAAAGGCTAGACAAGGATTAGCAACAGTCTTAATATTCTTCTTCATCATATGATTTGAGTTTAGTTGTACATGCTTATGAGTGAAGATAAAGGAGAAAAAGGTCATGAAATAAGCTTTTAATTGCTGCCAGGATGTAGAGACTTGGTCCAGTTATTTTGATACAGTACTTTTATTTCTGAAAAATGATATAATTTACGGAACAGGGTTTCAGCCACTGTGTTTTTGACGGGCTCTGCTACCATTTTATCCATATCTTTATCCATCTATTTATTACAGGCTTTTTGTATTGTCTCATTTCAAAATTTCAAAGTTTTATACTGTATTTATTACTTACATTCCTTCAATGAGCTCAGATCAGGTCAAAGCAGTATACAAAGTTATTTCCCTTAATATTATATTTTGTAACAACACAGTAAGGTAGGTCAGGCTGATTGAATGAGTAGTTTTAAGGCCTTCCTGTCAGTTTTATGGCTCAGTCATGACTGGAATCTGGATCTCCTAAGTCCAGCTCGCTTACCACTATACCTGTGCTGGACTTCCACTTTGTGGTCCATAGGCATGCTGGCCAAGGTGTAATGTTAAACACAGTTCTCAGTATATACAACCAGGATATTGAATAACAAAAATGTTTTGAGATTCTTCTGGGACATCATGCAGTTACATACAATTCAGCTAACTGTCATATTATCCTGGTGCACCGTTTCTGAACCTTTTAAAAACTCGTGCCCCTTTAAGAAACAAAATAATTTTTGGCCACACTTTCAAAACGGAATTGTTTTATTTGAAATAATAACAAATGAAATAAACACAAATGAAAAATCAATGCTATTATCAGACTACTGTATATATATATTAATCTGTCTTGAACAGGTTTAACAGGATGTTATAGACTGCTTCCTAAGAAATTGATAGCTATAATTGTTCCATCTTCCATTTTTTCAAATACAAGATTATAATAGTGAATATGTTCCCCTCCCAACTACATATTTCTCCCATCAAATCCTGACCTGATCGCCTCACAAGAGAGCATGCTTCATTGATTGTGAATCATTACATTAATACGGGTTTCTAATGTGGTGATGAAGGAACTGCTTCTGCTATTGAGTTTCCGCTTTCCTATCGTCATCTACGTACTAGTTTTTTCTTTCCATTAGAAAACTCTGCATGTTCATGAGAGTTGATTGTTCTCTTGTGTTTTGTGATTGAAGCCAGTAAATTTAAAATTCTCATCACTACCATAATTGATTCTTTGTTTATTTTAACAAAGGAACTTCTTACTTTTCTGGTATTGGTACATTTAAGTCTCCTATCATTTTGAAAGTTTTCTTTTACATTTCAAATTGCAGGTGCGAGGCTAGCCCTGGCGAGACTTCTTTCAGGTGAGTGTCTGAATGGGACAGAATGTTACAGGATCTAATACCTTAAGTACTAGCCTTTTAAAAGCCTCTTGGGTTCATGATTTTTTGACATTTTCTCTGAAAGCTTACTTAAAAAAAAGAAAAGAAAACCACCTCTTTATTCTGTTAAACTTTGATATTTGTAGTATTACTAAGGACAATATATATAAATTGATAGTTATCTCTATCATTTAGGCTCCAGGAACTGAGCTATTAATAGTTTCAAAATATAACAGTTTTAGTTTTGCATATATTCCTTCTCTATTTTGAAAACAAGTATAGATTTGGACAAAGACTCACAGCTAAGGGCATAAGTTGAGATCACAACAGCTGTGGGACAAGGCAGATAAACATCAGTGAGTTTTAAAAATCAAATTGATTTAAATAAAAATGATTTATTTATTTAAATAATCAAAAACCCAGTTTTAAAAAATGTATTTTTAAAACAAAATTTATTTATTAGATTTATATACCGCCCATCTAGAACGTGTCTACTCTGGGCGTTTTACATATAACATAAAAAGAAACTAAGGTAAAGTCCAGATTAATCACAGAGTCCAAGATGGGAAAGGAAGAAAAGAAGAAAGAGGGGGGAAAAAAAGAAAAGGGGAGTTAGGCTAGGTTAGTGATGTCTAACCTTTTTGAGCCTGAGTGCCCAAACTTGGGGAGGGGGGAACAAACACCCAGCGGGCACTGGGCAAAGCAGACGTGGCGGCAGAATGGGGAATCCTGGTCACGGAGGTGCCTCCTGACCCCACTCCAGGTCTGCCTCCAATCGTGCCCAACTCCCGCCAGTGCCAACTGCTCCGGATCCTGGCCCACCACCATGTCGGGGCTCCAGCACTGCGGTGCAGCCACCTCTTCAGATTTGGCTGCCAGAGGTAGCGATCCAGCGACTTACGGGTCGCGTGCCCGCTGTGGCACGTGTGCCATAGGTTCGCCATTGCTGGGCTAGGTAATGGCTGTAGGGAAGGCCTGCCTGTATAGCCATGTCTTTAAATCATTATTTAAATCAAATCCATCCTACTGATCGAGCATCTGTGTGACTACCATATGTGCAGAAGGATTTTTTTGGGTGTTTTGTTTTCAGTGCCTAGTGCATCTTGAATATTTACACTGGATTTTTTTGTCATTGGATGTTGGGGGAATGGTGGCGTTTTACAAGTTCAGGGGATGGCTGGAGAATACTAGAACTGGAAGAAACTGCCTTATGTTGAGACCATTGGTCGCATAACCCTATATGGCCAACTCTGGTAGTGGTTCTCTGTAGCTTCAGAAGGCTTTCCGAAGCCTACTTAAAAGATCTCTGGTATTTTGGCTTACTGTATATTGTGACAGTTAGCCAAGGGAAAGAATGTAAAAAGGCTCCTGATAGGTCAGACCAAAGGCCTGGCTCTCATAGTAGAGAGATGGGCAACATTTTTTTCTCCAACGGCTCTCAAATAGCCTACTGTCTTGTTGGCTGTAGGATATTGGGAGCTATAGGGGGAAAAAGAGTGATATTTCTTTTATCTAACTAAGTCTGATACCTGCAGGAAACACCCTCCCCCTCCCCAAAAGCAGGGCAAGAAAGCAATGGCTACCTTCTGCTTTGGTTTTGAAGTGACTGGAACAAAAAATGTATTGCGTCTCATTGAGAAGGTAGCATATAACCATCATTGCTAGTAGGCTTCAAGCTTCTAAGCAATTAAGATTTGCTTCCATTTTCCCCATTCCTTTTTGTTTTAACTTTTTACTTTTTACTTTTATTAGTTTTTTCTTATTTTGCATTGTGTCTGTTCTGTCTTGAATCTGCAAGTGGAAGCCTTTTTTTAAGTCTGCATGGCTGCATAGAAAATTTTAGAAATAATAATCCATCATAATCTAATGGGGATGCTGTATATAGTTATGGATACTGCTTAAAAGGTACTCTGTATTTCAGAATCATGAATGCAAATGTGAAGGAATTTGGAAGAAACAAACAGAAATTATTAAAAATCCAAAACAAATTAGGGGTAATATTCTTTTTGTTTTGTTTTCTTTTGCTTTGTCCGAGTTCTAATAATGTGTTTCCTGTGGACTTCAGTAGTAATTTAGAAATGACGTAAAGTCCTCAAAAGCTGTTGATGCCGTTGTGGGTGGGTTGAGCATGGATTGAATCTTCTTAACCTCTGAAATAAGTGAAGGTAAGCCGTAATGTTCACCTTTCCTCCCTCTTGCATGATTTACAGTTAGCTTGGTCACCGAGGTTGCCATTCTGGCTTTTCTTTGGTTCTGAATGATTATTCCTAAAAGCTGTGCTTTATTGTAATGTGTTTCTTTTATAGGAAGGGTATTTAAAAGCAAAAAATGCTACCCCTAAATGGGTCAGAGCTGTTGACTGTGGTGCAACATATGTTTTCTATAGTAGTCTAGCAGGACAGAGTTCTTAGCTGTCTTTGTGACCTCAATGTTTGTTCCAAGTAGGCGGCGTGATGATCAGGACAGGCCTATTTTTATTTCCTCCCTCTGGCTTGAGCCACTTCCGTGCTCCTTAAGACAAAGCACTTCACAATATAATGGAACTATTTGTTTTATTACGTAGCTTGTTTTGATTTTTTGATGAGCTTCACCCCACTTCCTTGACACATAATCTTGAAGTAAAATAACCCTTCAATTAGTCTGAAATTGCAGAAGCAAACAATACAGTTATGCAACAGTAGGAATAACTTTGATTTAAAAATAGTTCTGAAGCTAGGATTATGTGCATTGAGAGCAAGTAATATGTAAGCTTCAATAGTTCTGTGCTCCTGACATGAAATGGCGTTATTGCCATTTTGATAAGATTTCTAGTTCGCTGTAGAGAAGAATGACATTCATGCTTGAAAATTGCCTTACTACAGACAAATTTTTGCAGCAAGCTTTAACTGATTTTGATGTAATAAACTGTGTCCCCTGATGCTGTGTTGTAAAGGTGATCTTACCAAGGTTAATGATGGCTGTCTGTCAAGTGAATAGACATTTATCTTTTTTGCAGTTCTGTCACACATCCCTCCATGATAGTTATTAATGAATGCTGCAAAAATATCGTGCAGAATTCTTATGTATTTTACAAATATACTGCTACATATCAACTATTAAATATTTTGTTTGAATTCCTTTTTATAAATTTATAAATTTCAGGTTAACTTTCAGCGCTAAGGTTCAGATCTGTTGACTAGATCAAACTAGAATAGATCCTTCATTGAGTTTGTACACCAGTATAAATTCTGTTGATCCAGTGGGTATACTTTAGTTGGACTAGCAGTTGAATTTAGGTTTAAAAGTTTTTTGACATTAAGCAACAGAGCTTGTATTGTGTCCTGATATTTAAGAACAGATGTTAATTGTACTATCAATTGTATGAATTCTACAATGTACAGCGGTGCCTCGCATTACGACGTTAATTTGTTCCAGCGAAATCGCTGTAGAACGAAAATGTTGTAATACGAAATGAAAAAGCCCATCGAAACGCATTAAAACCCAATTAATGCGTTCCTATGGGTTTGAAACTCACCGTCCAGCAAAGATCCTCCATAGCGCGGCCATTTTCGCTGCCCGTGAAGCGAGGAATCCATCCCAGAAAAGAGCGGGGAGCCATTTTTTAAAACCCGGTGGCCATTTGGAAACCGCCGATCAGCTGCCTGAAAATCGTCGTTTTGCGAGAATTGGTTCCCGAAGCAGGGAACTGATCATCACAAAGCGAAATTCCCCCATAGGAAACATACACTGGTGAACTCTTCATCACAGAGAGGCCTGGACGTCCACAGAAGCTGGGTTTTGTGGGGGTTAAATAATCTGGAAATCCAGTGTGCCCCATTCCTATGTTAAGTCATTCCACCTGCTTCATTCTGATGTAAGATTTCCAGTGCACATAATTGTTATAAAAGCATTATAATATTGACAACATATTGGTTTGTTAAGATTGGACGTATTGCTGCCTGCAGTTTTTATCGCCATTTGTGCATTTGGGTGTTGGCCCAGGAATGTCATTAGCCTCTTGTTAATGGGCGATAGTTTGTTCTAGGACATATGTGAGTTTCCTTATGTAAATCGCCAGTAGGATTCTGGCCAGTGCTTTCTGGTACATAACTTGTTGCACCTTCTTAAGAAGATGCAAAGCACTGGTACCTCCAAAGTATTAAATATCTGATCTTTCACAAATTCTTTTTGATCCCTGAATTAAAGGTGTAGTGTAGAATGTACTGCACAGTGGTGCCCCGCATAGTGAGGTTAATCCGTTCCGGATTAACCATCGCTATTCGGAAACATCGCTAAACTGAATAGAAAAACCAGTGGGCCCCAAACTCACCGTTCAGCGATGTTCCTCCATAGCACAGGCATTTTTGCGCCCTCGGTAAGCGAGGGCAGGGTGCGAAAATGCTGCCCGTGGCCATTTTGGGTCTTCCGGTGGCCATTTTGGAACCGCCGAACAGCTGTTCCCCCGACATCGCAATGCGAAGATTGGTAAGCGAAACGCTTACCGATCGTTGCAAAGCGATTTTTGCCCATTGGAACCATCGGTATGCGATCGCATTAGCGATCCCAAAAAACGGATTGCTATGCGAATTCGTTGTTAAATGGTGCGCTCGTTATGCGAGGCACCACTGTATTGTGTGTGGATAGAGTGCCATTATCCACTCTCCTTTAAAGCCCCAAGTGTGCTATTCCCCACTCACCAAAATTGATATATTCTGCCAAATATTATCCGTATTACCAAACCCCATGTTGTTTTTAATTGCAGTATTCCAAATACAGTTATTGAGGGAAGCAGATTTGAAGAGGGAGAGCATGAGACCTGAAATTTTTATTTCTATCAGAAAATGCCATAGGTTAAAAACAGGTTGAGAGATACTGGGCCATGGAGTGTTTACACTGCTTTGCATTTAAGCACTGGCCTCATAGACATAATAGAAAAGCAGAGACCACAATGAACAAAGCAGTTGAATTCCTATTGTTTACCAAGTAGTGCTAGCATTTCATTTTCTCTCTCTTTCAAATTACATGACTTTTTTTAAAAAAATGCACCTTAAACAGTTTTCAGGATGAGAAATGCCACTGCATTGCCATTGTAAAGCCATATACCCAGTAGTTTAGTTTTAGAGCCATGGAAACCCGATGATTCTTTTAAAAAATTAAATCTGTGCTTCTCCTCCAGGGAGGTCAAGATAGCAAATATGGTTCTCTCCCCTGGCCATCCCACTCACGTTGATTTATCTGAGACACAATGATTGGCTTAAAGTTGCCCATTGAGCCTCATGGCTGAGCAGTGATTTGAACTTTCACCTCCCAAGTTCTAGATGGCTGTTGCATCTCAAAGGCTAGGTTTTAATGGAAAGTTTCTGTTCATGGGCGCTTAACAATGTTTGGATAGCACAGTTGTATATAAACCTGACATTTCTGAATACGGAGACTTGTGTCCATATTAGTCCATTTTTTGACACATTGAATTCCATGGTGCTTAAAATCTAATTATGACCACAAATGAGAAAGGTTACCTTTTAAAACAGCCGTTCCCAGAATGTCAGCATTGCCAGACTATAACTCTTAAGAGGCAATGCTGCGTGGTAGATTCCAGGAGTTGTAATTCAGAAAAACAGCTTTTGCTTTCTATG
Organism: Pogona vitticeps; assembly: GCF_051106095.1. NCBI lineage: Eukaryota > Metazoa > Chordata > Lepidosauria > Squamata > Agamidae > Pogona > Pogona vitticeps. The sequence goes on along the minus strand of NC_135796.1, from coordinate 10,350,857 downwards.
GGTTCTAACTGATTTGCCTCAGTGATATCAGTTCTATATTGGATCCAGGTCTGGGTCCAACATGCCCGTCTTGGATGCACATTATGTAGTGTGCTCCTAGTCCCTTGGTTTTAGAAAATGAGGTGGATTTCTGCGTTCATTAGCTTCCATTTAGAAGGCAGGTTTTGGTGCGTGCATCTGCTGGCATAGCTATGTGGAAATCTACTTTGACCACGTGGAGAAGAGTGTGCATTGATCAGTGAATAAATTTGCTTTGTAAAGCAGGGACAGAGCCTGGGAAAGTAACTTTCTTGGACAGTAGTTTCTGAGACTTTCGTTAGAAGTTTGTTTCCCAAGTCATGAAGCTGTGCGAGGCACCTCACAGATCCTGTTTTTTTCCAGGCTCTGAAGAAGATGGGTGGGAAATGTGTTGACTCTCTGGATCAACCATTCTCAACCTTCTTTTGGCCACGGCCATAAACACAGTATGAAAGAAATGTAGGCCAAACCAGGATTGTATAAATGCATAACAAACCTTATAAGGTGGTGTGTGAAGAATTGTTTCCAGTCTGTGGCCGCCTTCAAATGTGCCAGGGCCACCCCAGGGGGCCATATGGCCCCTATTGAGAATGGCTGTACTACATGATTTTGAATTGCAGTCTGTCTACCAGAACTGGCATAGTGATGGGGAACACGTGGCCCCACAAAACTAGAGGGGGGCATGCTCTCCATCCCTGTTGCAGAGATTGTCATGTGCCCTAGGATGGTTTGCTAAAGTACTACTTTCTCTACGTGCAGTTCATCTCTTTTCTCCACCCTTTTCCTATGATTCTTCCGGGGGAAATTACCGAGCTTATATGGTTGTTGCAGTAAAATGCTAAGCAGAATTGGTCCTGTGTCTACCAATGAAATATGGCATTGAGACGATCTAGTAGGTCTAACCTGTGCCTCATGTTTATGTTATTTGAATGCTCTGCATTTAGTTTAGAAGTCACTTTCTACACCCTTTCACCTTCCCTTAACAATTATTTCTGTAGCAGTTGGTAAGCTTTCTTGCCCCTGGCAAAGGGTTCCTTTTGGATACTTTCCCATTTGGATGGTTTCCACTTGTAAATTTCATTGTGTAATTTGTTTGCACAGACTGAGTACTTCCTTGTGAAAATATCCTGTTTAGCATTAACAGTAGTTTTTTTTTTTTTTTTTTTTTTTTGCTGAACATGCTTTCAGCAGGCATACTTCGTTGTTCTTTGTATATTTGACTGTTTTATGTTCACCAAGTTAACCTTATGGTTAAAAGAGGTTTGTAGCTGTAGCCCAGGGTTGGACTGAGTGTCATATATGAGCTCCATGTGACCAACTAGAAGCATTTTTTTGTCCTCCCAAGGCCACCTGTAAGGCCAACATTTTTTTTAAATTGAAGAGAAGCCCTTTATCCACTCCTGGCCACTTTCTGGAGCTGTGGTTTTACACTGGGGGCCTGGGGAGAGTCCCCTAAGCAACATCCTGGCACTCGGTGGTTTCATTAAAAAAACAAAATAAAAGGAAATGGTAGTTGGAGTCTACTGCCAACTGCCCCATTAAGTAGAAGGCTATCCTTGACATAACCAATGCATGGACCAACGTGGTGAAGGACTTGGTGTCAAGGTAGGGCCGCAGCTGATATGCCTTAGATGGAAATAGCATCTGTGGTCCACTCCACCTATCTGGGACTCCACTGATAATGCTGTATGCCCGTGCTGCGAATCTCATCCGCAGCAGAGAGAGTAATTCCCTCTAAGAGAGGGAATTATCCACCCAAAGGACCTCTATCTTGTCTGGGTTCAGCCTCAATCTGTTGGCCCCCATCTACTTGAGTACTGCAGCCAGGCAGCGCTCAAGGGGCAGGATGGCATCCAGAAAGGTGGAGGGAGAGATAAACCTGTGTGTCATTGGCATATTGGTGACATGCCACTCCAAATCTCCAGATGACTTCCTTTGGCAGCCTCATATAGATACAGTGGTGCCCCGCTTGATGACAATAATCTGTTCCGTTAAAATCACTGTTAAGCGATATCGTCAAGTGAAAGAAAAAACCATTGAAATGCATTGAAAACCGGTTCAATGTGTTCCAATGGGTGAAATACCTCTTTGTCCAGCAAAGATCCTCCATAGGGGAAGCCATTTCCGGTCGCTGTCTTCCGGAAATAGGTCCGAAAAACAGCGGGCGGCCATTTTGAAACCCGACGATCAGCTGTTTTTGATGAAGACTCGGTTCCCGAAGCAGGGAACTGATCGTCGTAAAGCGGATTTTCCCCATTCAATCATCGTGAAGCGATTTCATCGTCAAGCGGGGTAATCGTCAAGCGGGGCACCATTGTATTAAACAGCAACAAGGAGATGATTGTCCCCTAAGAGAGTCCAAGGGGTAGAGGCCATCTCCCAAAGTTGCACTCTCTGGGGGTAGTCCTCCAGGAAGGACAGCCAGGACAAAGCTAAGCCACTGATCCCCAGTCCAGAGATCCTCCCCAGGAGGATATTATAGTCGATGGCATCAAAGGATACTAAGAGGTCGAGGAGGACCAGCAGGGACATTTTACCCCATCAGCCTCCTTCAGAAGGTCATCATGCAGGGTGACTGGTGCCATCTCCGTGCCATGATGCGGCCTGAATCCGTCCATGGAAGCCGTGGTTTCCAAGAACTCAAGAGCTGGCCCGAAAACTTCAGTCTCAACATGGATGTTGAAGTCACCCAAAAACCTGGAGGACCTCAGTGACGCTGCTGAGGCGAAGTTTGCCATCACCGGAAAGGAGAGTGCTGGTTTGTGGGGAGCATGATAAACCAGCCCAATCCCAAGTCCATCCCTTGCCCCCAAAGAGGCGTGGAGGGCCTCTAGGCCTGGAATTGCCAAAGCAGGGAGCCTGACGGCTCCTAAGATGTCTTTATAAACAGTGGCTACTCCCCCCATCCTGTCCCTCCAGTTCTCCCCTGATGTTGGATGGAATAACCAGGTAGGCTTATTAAGGACAGGGCCACGTTCCCCCACCTTGCTGCTCAGTGTTGTCGATTGTAGGCATAGAGTATTTATTTATTTTATTTATTTATTAAATTTATACCCCGCCCCTCTAGACCATGTCTACTCAGGGCGGCTAGAGTGTGCGAAAGAGTGCCTTGTCTAAAGTAGCCTGTTGAATTTCTGGCAGAAGAGAAATCTGTTAGAAGGATCATACTTGCTCACATGAACCTAGGAGAAAACTGCTAACATTGACTAACATGTATTGTGAAATGTATAGCTCTCCAGAATAATTGTTTGCTCAGCTTTAGAGAGGCTACAGCTGTTTTGAACTGTGTTTTAAAAGTTTTCCTAGTGGTGTTACATTAGGACTGGAAGATTGTTTTCTTCTTGCTCTTAGTAGCAATAGCAGCAGCAGTAGTAGTAAGTACTCACAGAATGACATTTATGCTCAGGTTGCTTTGAGGTTGATGGTCCAATTCAGCCTTCTGCCAAACAGCACTAATCCACAGTCTAGAACCGAGGTCACCGAAACTGGGTTAGCACAGCACAGTTTGCAAGAGGAGAGATCACTTTTGACCTTATTTGACCTGCCCTCTTCAGCCGTCTCCTCCTTTCATGTCTTGCAGAGCTGCGCTGCATTCCTGGGCAATTTGCATGTCGTAGTGGTTCCATCCAGTGCATCCCTTTGAACTGGCAGTGTGATGGATGGCCGACCTGTGAGGATGAGAGTGACGAAGTTGACTGTCCAAGTAAGTGTCCTTGAAAACAGAGCTTGGAAGCGCCTGGTTGTAAACAACAGTTTCCTTGTAGGATTACTTCACTCCTTTTACAGTGTAATTGTGAATGGTTTTCAAGTTACTGTTATAGTTGCTAATTGTGTGGTGCCTCACTACATAGATTTCTTTTGTACCACAGACCAGCAGATTGTAGCATTCTGCTTCTTTAAATAAATTAACAAAAACAACTATTTCCTTTTAAATAAACTATATAATGGTAACTAGTAGACATGGGATATTTGTATCCGCATATCAAGGGATATGAATATCAGCACCAGAGGAAACCGAACCTTCTTCCCAGAAGCTGCTGGTCCACTTACTGCTCCCTGTGTAGTGTGCAGGGCTGTTGTCAGCCGCATAGTGGCAATTGTGGAAGTAGCTTGGCTGGTGCTTCTCTACACAGCCTCTGATGAGGAGGCAGGATGATGAATCCCCTGCTCAGCTGCTGAGTGGTTGGCTGTGTAGAGAGGTGGAGAAGTGCCAGCCAGGCTATTTCTACGATTGACACTATGCAGCTGATGATGGCCGAGTGCACTGCAGGATATATGAATACGAATATCCCATGTCTATTAACTAGCAACTTTAGGGGAGGAGCATCTTGGAAAGTCAACTGTAACTATTTTGAAAGTTTTTTTTCCTAGCACTTACCTAAAATGAATTGCATGTTGCACGTAATGTAGGAATGATGTCGCAGCCATTGAGGCCTTCATAGCGGCACGATAATAGCTAAAATGTTTGGAGCAACATCTGGTTAGGAAATTGTGCCTGAGATTTTTTGTCCAATTTTGTTCACAGATCTGAAAAATCTGTCTTCTCAGTGATGTTTGCCTGTTGTACTAATGGCGTTTGTTAAGAGGTGGAAGACTTTGCATCTTCCAAAATATTTTGAACTTCAGCTCTTAGAAGCCTTAACCAACATTTCCAGGAATAAAGGATGATAGAAGTTGTAGTCCAAAACATCAGGAAAAACCAAAGTCCACAACCCTGCTCTGGCTAAATTTCATTGCCCTTTGCTCAGGCTTTAAATCTAGATGGTCTTTACGGTTCTGAATGAGCTTGATTGTGGTTTGTGGTTTCTTCAGTTATATCGTTCAAAATCTAGTATGGAAAAACTTTTAAGATGAGTCAGACATTGTTTAATGTCAAATTTGAAAGCTTCTTAACATGTGTAAATTATGTTACTATTTAAAACAAACTGGCTTCAAGTAAAGCTGGAAGATCAGAATGTTGAGTGATTTCCTTGGCAGGAAAAGAATATGTAGCATTGTAATCAAAGAATCTGGTAAGATTACATGAGAGATATTCTTTTTTCTCCTTCTCCTAATCAGTGGCGTGTACTTGCCAGTCTTTTTGTCTGTGTTTGCCATTTGTGTTCATCTAGAAGCACAGATGGAGAGCTGTGTTTGTCTTGGCTGAATAATTTCAGTCTTAATTTGCAAAAGAGTGGCAGTTTCTAGGTTTCCTAATTAAAAACAGTTATAGTATATGCCCAATAGCAGAATCTGAACAGTGCAGACAAAGAAGAGAGTTTACTGTATATAATGTTACATGGAAGAGAGGCAGCTAGCAGTGGGTGTAAGAAGTGAAAGGATGCTGAGTGTAAGAACTTGAAAGATAATTAAAAGAGGTGGTGATGCCTGTATTACACTATCACGGGTTCTGAAATTTTTAAAACATTATTTTCCTGAAGATATGCAAACTGGGCGTATAAAATAATGGAGGCATGAAACATCAATATTTTATACCCAACACAATGCACGTTCATATTTTCTCCAGTGGGATAAATAGCAGCTTTATATTGGGAGGTTTAGACCATTGAAATCAAATTTTTAGAAGGGGAGAGAGTCTTCCTTCATTCCTGCTGTTCCAATCAAAATTGTAATACTCCCTTGGAGTTGTTCTAATTAAAAAGAAATATCAGATCTGACTAGAGATTTCTGTATTAAGTGTAGTTGCTGCCTAGGGAGGCATCTCTTATTTTTCTTCAGCTTAGAATGGCAGTTTTCAGCTTTTATTTGATTTCAGAGATGGCCAAAATGTGGTCCCAGGCTCCAAGTTACCCCCAAGATTATTATTATTGTTATTTTTGGGAGACCTCTTGGTGCTAGATTTATTTATTTACAATTTATTTACAATATTTTTTAGCCGCACCATTGCCAGTGGCTTCTGGCAATGTTCCCTGCCAATGTTCCCTGCTGGAAAAAGGGAACAGTTTAGGTCTTCTTCAGGAAGACTCGAAGAACATTTCTCTAAAATGGGGTGCATGGCTTCGAAGCCTTCCAAACAAAATGTGGCAACAACTAAGTAGAATTCTACAACCCAGAAGAACCCCCCCCAAACTTTTTAGGGCTCACAAGGCTCATGGTGGGTACAGTTTATACATCCCTGAATTTCCCAGGCCCACTTTATGTGGGCTGCCACATCTTAAAATTTTGATAAGCCATCATCTAAAGCCCATGATTCTCAGCCTTGGGGCCCCAGATGTTCTTGAACTAAAACTCCCAGAGGCCTTTGCCAGTTGCCGTGCTGGCCAGGGTTTCTGGGAGTTTTAGTCCAACCCAAGGTTGGAAGCCACTGATCTAAGCAAATTATTTGAAACATGCATCAACTATACTTACTGTGAGTTCCTTGTATCAGCTGGTGGTAGACATACAAGCTGCACAATATCTTTATTGTTGGGATCAGAACTGGTCTTAAGTATGTGTCCATGGAGCCTCCCCACCTGCATATTTGTGTAGCCAGAATTTTAATCTACGTGTCATCTTAGCAATACAGTAGGACCAGATACCATGCAATATGAATAGCATTTGCTGTTAAGGTAATGTTTTGTGTTTTTCAGCATGGGGGGGACTTGGAACTGGTCCTCTGTGATTACAGGGGGTCCTACTCTACTGCATATCAGTTTAGTGCCCTTTAGATATACACTAATTCTTCAGTGAATACTGTAGTCCTGCTTCATATTTCTTCCTTCCTATCTCTTCTCCCCATGCAAAGCTTTTCAGCAACCAAATTATATTAGATTCTAGCTTAGGTCCTGTTGCTCAAATAGATTTTTTGGGGGGCTAACTTTTTCCCGCTGTGCCCCTCTCCAATAACCAGCAATATTTTGAAGTCATTGGATTTGCATCTTTGATCATTTGCTGCAAAAGGATTAAAGTCCCTCTGGCTGCCACTGACATGTTTGCATGCTTGAGATTACTGGGAAGATTTGCACAGCATGTGCCTATTTTTGCCTTCTGTGTCCTATTCACATGATGCAATGTTCTGCTGCTTTTTGAGAACTGGCAGATTTGCCGGTTAAAAGAGGTTGGCAATAAGATTCATGCTGTAAGACCCAGGGGTTGTGTATTGTGGCTGGTGCCACCTCTTGTTCTTCGGTAACTTTGTAAGTGATAACTCTCCCCCCCCCCCCCCCTTTACTTTTCAGTGATGTTAAGCTGACTGCTACTTAAAGCTACACCTTTCAAGCTTGGTTGGCAATAGGCATTTTCTAACAGTCTCTCCCTTGCTTCTGAAACGCCTTGCCCAAGTCAGATGGCTCTGTAGCTTTTTGATTCAGAGGGCCCGTGTGTTACTCATAAACTCCTCACCTCTCCATGTACCTTTCCAGCCTTCCCTTTGTCATAGAGATAAGAACATAAGCTGTACTCAGTCCAACCAAAGACCTATGAAGTCCACCATTCGGTTCACACAGTGGCCAGCTCGTGGTCTGTGGGAGGTCCATCGGGAGCACATGAATGCTTCTACACCCTCGCTCTCACATTCCCCAACAACTGATAAAAAGAGGCATACTGTCTCTGATGCTGGAACTGATACATGGTCACCTCAGTAGTATGGAAGCTATTGAGAGCCTTAACCTCCCTTGATCAGTTTATCTGATCCCTTTGGGGAATGAGGAGGATGGAGAACATGTGTGTGTGTCTAAATGTTGGACGGCACCTCCTGTGGTTATTTATTATATTAGCTAGAGTTAATGGGAGTTGTACAGCATCACTTGGAGGGGCACACAGCCCCCGTCTCTACTGGGACAGCAGCTTCATACAAAGTAATGTTCCTTTTATGCACTACTAGACTGGGAGATGCTGGGAGTTGTGGTCCAAAAAGAACTTTTTTTGCAAGCTGTAAAATAATATCTTAAATGTCCAATCCCCTTTATCTGTTAGTGCAGTGGTCCCCAACCTTTTCCGAACTGTGGGCTGGTTGGGGGGGGTGGGGTCTGTGCATGGAGGGTGGAGTCTGTGCGCGGGGAGGCAAGGCCGGGTGGACAGGCCGTGGTTACAAGTGTGTGTGTGTGTGTGTGAGAGAGAGAGAGAGAGTACATGCTGGGGTGCGGGATATCTGGTCTTGCCAAGGTCACGGACCAGCAATGAGCTGCAGGCTGCAGGTCGGGGACCCCTGTGTTAGTGGATCCTGCCTGCCTCTTCCTCTTTTACTGCTGTAAATGCCCTCTTTTCTTGCATGGAACAAATGCATTCTTCCCAGCAGTCCTGGGTTGAGAGAGCCTGTCCCACTTAGGTCTTGTGCAAAGAAAATTACTGCATTTGCCCATCACTTTGGAACAGTTGGTTTGGAGAAATGCTTTTTATATCATATGAATATCAAGATCAGAGGTTGGATATTTTATTTTTTGGGACTACAGTACCGAGGATTCCCCAGAGAGTAGGATATAATACTGGCTAGGAAATTCTGGGAGTAACCATACAAAACAAAACAACAACAACAACAACAACAACAACAACAACAACAACAAACAAGCAATCCGTTCTTCGCTCTACTTAGAATGTTACTGGTTCTCCTTCGCATCAGTTACTTCTGTACGAACACTCCAGGGGAAAGACGTCCTCCTGGTTTGTTGGTGGTGACCTCTAACATGAGGCATTTTTGGCACCTGTCTTTTTGGGGGGTTGAGGGAAGCAGGATTTGTATAGACAATCCTATCTTTAGTTGTTTGTTTATGGGTTGAATTGCCAGTTTTACCTCCCCTCCCCATATGCGGTAATAAAGAGCTGTATATGTTCTGCAAAAGGAATGTATCATACTTCTAATTCATCAAGTGAGTGGACATTATTTCTTCTTCTTCTTTTTGGTAGGTGAGAGCGAATCTTGATAGTTTAGCAGCTCTTAGATGTTCTGCTTTTAAGAGCTCAGGATTGAACATGAACTTCTGCATACCTGCTTCCAAAGTGCTTTTAGCTTTCCCTTCTATAAGAAACCTTATTGCTGTCGACGCTTTGAAAGATCTCAGTTCTGGTTTTCCCTATACATAAATGTTTGAAGCGGGGACAAATGGAAGATTTCTGCATCTGCTGCTGCACATCGTGGAAAGGAGAAAACACGATTTTTGCTCTCCTTCATCCTTGCAGCTGCTGTGATCTTTGTACTGTATCTGCGTTTCTGCGCTTCTGATGTTGCACTGCTCTCAGAAGCAGATTGTGTGTATAGGCAGTCTGTTAACAGGGCTTAGCTGGGTGACGTATTTGCAAAGCTTCAAGAAAATGAAATGTTCTGAAAGCAGCCTCTTTTAGTACCAGTAGGGTCAGAATCAAGGGTAGAGAAAAAGAAGTAACTTATTCACAGGACACATAGTGAAGGATTGGAATTTGCTGCCACAAGGCGTTGTGACGGCTGGCCACTTGGATGGCTTTGGAAGGGAAGCCTGCATTTGAGGAGGATGGGACACCCAGTGGGTGCTTGTTGTCATTCATACGTAGCCCCTCACAATATCAGAGAATGTGTGGCTCTTTATATACAGTATGTTGCTGGTGAGCATCAGAGCTGGTGAGCATTCATAGCAGTCGTATTTGTATCTTGCTTGTGGGCTTCCCTTAGGCAAATTGTTTGGCACTCTGTGAACAGAATCCTCGACTCTTAAGAGCCCAGAGGGTACATTTGTTTGTGTTGTTTTTGAGTCAGAACAGAGCGAAAGGTTGATCTGTGTCTGAATTTCCTTCCTTGGGAGGAAAGTACAGCTTCTGCCATGACTTTTTGCTTTAAATCAAAGCCTCCCTTCTGTTGGAATTTTCTGTTTGGTTCAGTTTAGACTTTGGTTCCCCAAATGAAACGATCTGTCTGACTTTGACCGACCGGAACCAAAGGGGCTGAAAACGATTGCTTCGTGGAGGAAAGTTGTGTGGAGGGCTGTGGACTTGCGGAGGTGCACACTATAGAGAGAACCTTTGTGGCGTGTATTGCAGTGTTGAGTAAAGTAAAGGTTCCCCTTGACAATTTGTCCAGTCGTGTCCGACTCTAGGCAGCGGTGCTCATCTCCATTTCCAACCCATAGAGCTAGTGTTTATCCGCAGACAATCCTCCGTGGTCACGTGGCCAGTGTGACTGGACATGGAACGCCATTTACCTTCCCACCGAGGTGGTACCTATTTATCTACTCGCATTTTTTGCATTTTGCATGCTTTCGACCCGCTAGGTTGGCGGGAGCTGGGACAAGCGACGGGGGCTCACTCAGTCACGTGGATTTGTTCTGATGACTGCAGATCTTTTGACCTTACAGCACAGGGGCTTCAGCAGTTTAACCTGCAGTGCCACCAACAGTTAAATGAGTTGCTCCTTGTTGCACGTCAAGTCACAGAATTGGCTTGCAATAAGGGATACAAGTAGAAACCCGTTAAGTAACAACAGTTCTCTGTCATTGCACTTTGCTAGTATGAATCACCGATAGGATTTTGGCCAATTACAGTGGTGCCCCGCTTGACGACAATAATCCTTTCCAGCAAAATCGCTGTAGAGCGAAATCGTCGTCCAGCGAAATAAAAAAACCCATTGAAATGCATTGAAAACCGGTTCAATGAATTCCAATGGGGAAAATACCTGCTCGTTTTGTGAAGACCCTCCATAGGGGGCCTTTTTCCGATGCCTGTATAGTGAGCAATCATTCCTGAAAACAGTGGGGAGCCATTTTGCACAGCAGGCGGCCATTTTGAAAACCCAACGATCACCTGTTTTTGATGGTTGTAATACGAAAAACTTGTTCCCGAAGCAGGGAACCGATTGTCATCAAACGAAAATCTCCCATAGAATCATTGTTTTGCGATCGCAAAAACATCGTCGTCAAGCAATTTTGTCATATAACAAGGTAGTCGTCAAGCAGGGCACCCCTGTACTATAAAAATCTGTTGCCCCATGTTTATATATTACCGTATTTTTTGCACCGTAAGACGCACCTGGCCATAAGGCACACCTAATTTTTAAATACCAAAAATTAAAATAAAATAAAAATAAACAGAGTACGTCCCACGCTGGGACTACAAACAAACAAACAAAAACCCAAAGCAACATAGAAACATACGCCCAGCCCAAATCTACCCTCCAAAACCCACCCAGTACATTTTTAAAAAAAGTAAAAAGCAGCACCTTACAGGTCCAAAGCCTCCCGGAGGTCCTCAGAAGCCAGCGATGGTGGCGGGGGGGCGACCCCTACGGGGCCTTCTGAGGCCTCGGGAGGCATCAGAAACCAGCGATGGCAGTGTGTGTGTGTGTGTGTGTGTGTGTGAACAGTATTTGCTTCATAAGAGGCACACACTCCCCCCCACGTTTTTTGGTAAAAAAAGTGTGTCTTATGGTGCGAAAAATACGGTAGTTGTTTTCAGTAATGTGTTGTGATGCTCTTTTTTAAAAACAGCACTAAAATTATCACAGAGCTCTCAGAGCTACCCAGAGGGTGAAAAGAGATGTAGGTCTTATTAGACGTACCCTACCAGGTGAATGAATGAAGGAGTTGCAGAGGTAAGTGAGTAGATCCTCCTGGTTGTCTATATTGTTTGAAAAGATTGGACCTCTCAGAGCTAGGCTTGCCGGTCTGAAGGTCTGAACAAGTTGCTTATCTTGGTTTCACTTCCTACACTTGGAAGGTCAGTCTGTGTTTTCTCTCTGTTTCTCCCCCTCCTTTGCTTTTCACAGTTCTCCCACATGTACTCCACAGTTTTCTCACAGCCCTGTTACTGGTTTCTTTTGTCCTGGAGGGAACGAAAAAAAAAGACTTTGCACCAAGTGTGTGTGCGTGTGTGCACCTGTTGGTGTTTTATAACTGATGGGATGTTTGTCAGTTTTTTTGTCACATGAAAAGTCAAGAGTTTTACTTCCAACTTTTGCTCTTGTTATCATTTTTTCTTTCAGTTAGAGACTGTGAAAAGGGGAATGATTGCTTGTAGTTTCTCAGGGCATAAGAAATTCTAGACAGGAAAGCTTTAGCCATCCTGGTTCTTAACATTTCCCCTTTATGTTGGAACACATTCATTTGATTGAAGAATATTCCCTTTTCTGTTCGTGCCTTGCAGTGGAGGAACGAGATGGTTCTCTACTGTTCCAATGATATGCATGTACTTTCAGTTCTGCTTGGGCATGATCCAATTAAAAATTTAATCACATGGGATTTAAGTCAATTAGGTCATTGATCTCTTTTTTGGGGAGGGGAATTGCTACATTGGTAAAGAAGCATTTCTAAAGCAAGAAACCTAATTTCTGTGCTTGAGACGATGCACATACATCATAGCGTGCATCATTGTAGAAGAGGCTTTTCTCCTTTGTGTGAAGAGGAGAATGTCTGTTCTAGATTGTGCTTGTGTGGCTTTTCAAAGCCCTGGACTGAAGCCCATTTGGAGCACAGTCCCATTTGCCTTAATGGGCAGGACTCCACTGCAGTGAAAGAAATAGATGTATATGTACTAAATAACCAGCTGTTCAGGATCACTTTTGTTGTAGCTTTTCAAGGTTGCTTCGTCTAGGTCACTTAACACAAAGTAGAGTTTCTTGGCAAACATAAGAATTTTGTTTACCTGTTTTGAGCAAATAAACCAAATAAACTTACTTTTATAAGCAGAGTAATATGCATGAGTATGAGAAATAAAACACAGCAGTCACATTGATCTTAAGGAGTTTAGCAGGCAAATGATTTTCAGGAACTAGATTTAATCTTGGAATTTTACTGCAGCTGCCAGAACCCACTGCAGGCAATATGTTGACTGCACTTCGCTTTTTCTCTGAGCTTGCATATATACTGTATACGTAATACAGTGGTGCCTCGCTAGACAGTGTTAATCCGTTCCATTGAAATCGCCGTCTTGTGAAAACTTCATCTAGTGAAAAGCATTTCCCCATTGGAATGCATTGAAACCCGTTTAATGCGTTCCAATGGGGAAAATAGTCGTCGTCCAGTGAAAATCGCCCATAGGGAAGCCATTTTGCGAAGTGCCGATCAGCTGTTAGAATCGTTGTCTTGCGAAGCTTTGGTCCCGAAAACATCCATTTTGCAAAGATCGCCCATAGGGAAGCCATTTTGCGGAGCCGCCAATCAGCTGTAAAAATCGTCTTGCGAAAAAACGGTCCGCGAAGCACAGACCAAATCATCATCCAGCGAAATACCCCATAGGAAACACCGCTTTGCAAATCGCTATAGTGGTCACAAAAAGTCAACGTCTAGTGAAAAAAACGTTTTGCGGGGTAATCGTCTTGCCAGGAACCACTGTATGTATCTTGCACTTTTGAACCAGTAAACAATTTATGTGGCTGTATAATAGATATAACAATTGATCCAGTGTGGTATAGCAGTTGCAGTACTGAACGGGGACTTTGGAAATCTGAATTCTGGTTTCCGCATGATATTCACTGGATGACTTTTGTTCGATCAGTCACTCTCAGCCTAATCTACTTCAGAAGGTTGTTGTGTGATGAAGTGGGGCAAGATGATGGTGATGATGACGACTGAGAGCCACGGTGAATTCATTGGAGGAGAGGCAGAAGATATACAGTGGTGCCTTGCTTAACGATTACTTCGTTAAACGATGAATCCGCTTGACAATGAGGTTTTTGCGATTGCAAAATGATGTTTTAATGGGGGAAAATGCCCCCCCCCTGTTTTTAGGACAGATTTTTCGCAAGACAGGCACCAGAAAATGGCTGCCCTATGGAGGATCTTCACTGGACGATTAGGTATTTAACCCATTGGAATGCATTGAGCGGTTTTCAGTGCGTTTCCCCCCCCCCCCCCGCTTGACGACGATTTCGCTCTACATCGATTTCGCTGTAACGGATTAACATCGTCAAGAGAGGCACCACTGTATGTGGAATACATATATTTATTAATTGAGTCTTGAAGATGGTGTGCCCTGGTGGATTAGGATTTCAGAGTGTAGCATCCTACCATAGTGGTTGTTATTGTGGCCCTTCCCTTCTTGAGAATTCCAGTAATTGATTTGTCCTCAGCCTAGAGACTAACTACTGTGGTGGGTGGGGCTTTTCTGTCTGCTCTGTTCTTCTTGCTTGCATGCTTTTTTAAAAAAAATCAAATACTCTAATTGTCATAGGCATTCCTTGTCCAAGATGAAGGAATGAATCTTTCCATCTGCTTTGGTCACCACGCCTGCCTGAAGGGGGCTTCGTGAAAATCTCCTTCTTGGAGAGCTGCAGGGCCCATTTCTGTGCTTTCTTGTGTATGTTTTTGGGCTTGGGTAATCCTGTTTTGTGAGAGGCTTTGAGTTAGATTTTCAAGTTGGTATGGTAGCTGGGTGTGCCGCAGTGATGATATTGCAAGAGGATTGCCAGAGAGGAATCATGGATAGCATGAGATGCAGCATATCAGGAAAGTAGGATCTTCCTGGGAGGTGGAGATGTTTATTCTCGGTTCCTCTCCCAGGATCCCTCAGGAGCCAGTCTGCTCTTTCACTGTGTACAGCTGTTGCTCAATGCCAGCTAACTTCATAGGAAGACCACGCACAATCATGATTTAAGTATGGAAAAGGGATCTGACATGCTTGCATTACAGAGATCTTGGTGGGCAAGAGTGGTAGAGTTGATCTCACCCACCTTTTTCCTCTTGGGTTTTCAGTGTTGCTTTAGCGCAGACTGGAGAGTGGGTGGTAGGGGAGCTGCAGTGGTGCATCGGAGCTTATTTTTATTTTGCTCACTGTGGAATTCTCCCCTTGGCCCTGCCTTTTAGGGCTTGTATGTGATTTGGGGCCAAAGAGAGAGAGGGGGCTGCAGTTGGGGGTCACACCCAGCTGCACAGTAGCTTCCCTTGCAGAGCACACAGGGGTAGTTTCTGTCGTGATATCAGAGGAAGCCAGAACAGAGATCTTGGGAGACTTCGACATTAGTACTGAGTCTGTTTCTAGTGGATAAGTTTGGGGCTTCATGGACTCAGTGGCAGCTCTATCACTAGCCCAATTAACAGAGGAGGTCATCTTTTTAATTGAATTTATTATTTGTTCTGAGATAGATAGGCTGAAGACCGGATGGGAAGGGGTATTTTCAAACAGCCCTGTGAATAGTCATGGGCAGACTTTTTGAATTTGGACTTCTAACCCATTTTTTCCTGTAAGCATGAAAGGCCAGATTGGAATCTGCTGCATCATTAAGCGCCTTGGGAGAATTTTTCTGATTAAAAACAAAATAAAGCAGGCAATGCTGTCTAGGCCCTAGAACAGTAATGGACAAAGAGTTGTTGACATGGCAGATCCTGAGCCCCACTCCCCCCCCACCCCCAGTGTTGGGGTGCTTGCTCAACTGCTTGGTATTCCAGGGAGTTGTGAGCGCTGAAACAGGTTGGACCATGTCTAAGAGTGGGGATAGCTCAAGACTCACTGTGAAATTGTCTGAACATGTTGGGACACAGCATTTTGTGGCCATGAAAGCAGGAGAGAAGGGTTATTTTTGTGTGTGCTCAAGTCATTGTTAGCCAAGCTCTGAGGATCATTCATGCCTTTTTTTTTTATAGAACAGGAATATGGGTCATCTGAGAGGTCTGCTCTGACCTCTTAGCTAAGCACTTTGAGGTAGTTACTCGTCTCTGTGTGGTAGGTCCAACTGGGGTGTTTGGTGTCGTATCTAGCTTATTGTTTTGGGGTTGTTTTTGATCGATATGGCCTGAAGAGGTGGACAAAGTACTTGCACCACATGCTCCTCATGGCTGATTAAAATTAGCTGAATGGCCTTGGCTGAGTTAATCCAAGAAAGGGATGGGGATTCGAGTTGCGGGATTCGCTGTCACGTCAGTCTTAACTCGCACCAGTGACTTGACTCTGACTTGACTTGTCCTTTTTTCCCAATGACTTGAATTCCATTGGTGACCCAACCCACCTTCTCCCCTTTTTTCTGGGAGTGGGGGAAGCTTATTTTTAATAGGAACTCCGACTTGGGCCTTGAGACTCAAAGACTTGCCAGCATCTCTGGTCCAAGTCACCCTTAAAGAGGGAGAGGAGCTGTGTAACCACTCCTACCCGCCGTGGTTCTTGACGGCCATAGACCTTCCCCTTCAGAAAGTTGTGACAGTGTATTTGCAGGAATTCTTGGATAGTGCTCCTTAATTTAGACCAATCTGAGCTGAGACCTGGGTTCATTTTGTTTGCCTCTTGTGTTTGTTTTTGTTTTATATATCTCATACGATGTAAGAAGATCCTCACTGTGTGTAACGAGTGCCTAAAGAAACACAACTCTGATTAAAGCACTGGGGTCAAAATACAGTCATCCTTTAATGCTGTGGATTGTTTTGTTTCCCGTTTTTTTGGCCTACAACTTCTGTCGGCTCCATCCACTGTGGCTAGTACTTAATTTAGAATACCAGAAAGGCCAAACGTTCCTTTCCTGATACTCCAATTCCCACCCTCCATTTTTGAAGTATTTCACTTGGGAAGTATTTCACTCACTTCATTTATGTGTATCTGCAGTTCAGTTGAACCTTAGGAAGATTGTATCTTTCTTAAATTTTATGTGTTAGAAACAAGAAGCAGATTTGCTTCCCCGTGATTTTAATAGAAACTGACTATATCTCTTTTTTTCACTCTAGATTTTACAGGGGACCAGCGAACCTACCATGGGAAGGAGTTTGTGGATTCCAGGCACAGTCGTGGGAGGGGAGGAGACACGACCCGTTTTCACACGGTCAATGTAGCACAGCCCGTTCGGTTTAGCAGTAAGTTGCAGACTTGGAAGCATGATCAAAATCCTTTAATTTCTGTCTGACACATGCAAGACTAGGTCAAGTCTTCTCAAATTACAGTGGTGCCTCGCAAGATGAATTTAATTCATTCCACGGTTAATGTTGTCTTGCGAAAAATTCATCTTGCAAAATGCATTTTCCCATAGGAATGCATTGAAATCTAATTAATGCGTTCCTATGTGCAAAAGAAGTCAGAACAAAGTCAAATTTGGTTTACAAAGGGTTTATTAAGTGTTCTTTAAAGCCATCCATATTGTGCAGATGATTTCAGAAATTTCAAAAAAAAACACCTTTAACTTTTTAAACATAGAAAAACATTTAAAAATCAGCAAACATGAGGCAGGAACAAAAAACGGAAAAAATTCGTCTTGTGAAGCACGGTCATAGGAACATCTGTCTTGCGAGTCATCAACCCCATTTCCAAAACCATTTGCCTTGCAAGTTTTTTGTCCTGCGAGGCATTTGTCTTGCAAGGCACCACTGTACTTCACTGTGTAAAGCATCTGCAATTAAATTAAATTTCAGAAAGTGCTTATGTTATAACATTAGCAATGTAGGCTATTGTTCAGCTGTTTTTATTGTCAGAATCTCCTAACCTTCAGAGTCTCTTTATCAGAATAGGCTCATATTCTGATACCGTTACACCATGGCAGCTTATTCAGTTTCCAGCAGAGAAGTTGTGTCTTCTGGTCCTTATGTTTTTATGATGATGTTCATTTATAGAACACTCCTCAGTATAGAAAAATTTTGCAAAGTTTATCTGTACCTGACTGATACAATACATACACAATAGAAAATGATGTCAAAAGACATTCTTCAACAGAATAATAATTATCATCATCTTTATTTGGGAAAGTCTGGATGAATAAGCTTGCTTCCAACAAGTGTTTGAAAAGTATTTATTTATATATATATCCTGCCCATCTGGTCTGGTCGACCACTCTGGGCGCAGTCTTTGCTTCTCCATCCACAGAGGGGCCTTCTGGGTGATTGCCACCATTGAGACGCCCCTCTTTAATGATATTACACAATGGCAGTTTACTAGCTTTTCAAAGAACCAATAAAGTCTCGGTCTCTGTAGAGCAGACAGAGAGCACCCATAATTAGTTCGATCAAGTGATTATCTCTGTCCAGTTCTAATGTGCACAGCAGCTGCTGTGTATAGCTCTGGATAATGCTAAGCCAAGCCAAAAAGCCAAATGTGTCAGTTGTTGCAAGGGTGGACAATGGAAACAACCTCACTGCATTTGTCAGACCAATGATGCAGCCTCACAAGGTTGGACCAATTGGTCCCTCTAGCTTGGTATCCTCTGCACTGATTGGCAGCATCTTTCCAGCCTTTCAGGCATATGGTTTTCTCAGCCCTACCCGGGAACATGATTGACTAAGACTGAAAGGTTGCTCCTGGCAAGTCAGGTATGGAAACAGGAGAAGGAAAACTAGATGTTCTCTTTACTTTAAAATCAATCTTCTGTTTATTCCCAGATCTAAAAGTTGAGTACCCATTTTACCTATTGTAAGGATGCATTGTTTTTGATTGCAACCCCCTTCCCCTTTTGACTAGGGCTAGTGAGAATTACAGGCCTGCAAAATTACTCACTGCTGACAATTGGAAGTGACGTTATTTTAACTTTTAGCTTCCAATGAAGTTACAAACCTGTCCTGCTTCAGACCTGTGTGCTCCTCTACCATAAGCTCCATTTCCATGGGAAACCTAGCTTGGCAGGATGTGCTGTAACCTTTCTCTTGGAACATATTTCTTTTGGAAAATGCTGGAAGTTATGATGGAGGGGGAGGATACCCAAGCGTATGAGTTTACAGATAATTTCACCCCCATTGTGGACTGGGAAAGAGGCCGATCTTTTCAGCGGCTCCTAAAATTTGTGTGGTTGAGATCCTGACTTGGAGGGGAATTGTTTCCCTTCCCTCCTTTATGTTTCCTAGGGAAATGCCCGTCAGGATGGCATCACTACGAGGGTACGGCCAGTTGCTACAGGGTGTACTTAAGCGGTGAGAATTACTGGGATGCTGTGCAGACGTGTCAGAGGGTGAACGGATCTTTGGCCACCTTCACCACAGACCAGGAGCTCAAGTTTATCTTGCAGCAGGAGTGGGATTCGGAGGAGAAGGCTTTTGGGAGGAAGGACCAGCGGAGGTGAGTGTCCGCATAGAGGGACAGACTTCTACCATGGAACAAAAGTGCACTGCGTTCTTGGTGAATGGAGAGTGGACACAGCATCTCAGTGAGGCTTACTGTTGTTTGATCACATCCCATTCACTCAGTGGCTCTGTGCTGGTTGGAATTGGCAGTTAAATTTCGCCCAGTCTGATTTTTTGCAAGCTACAAAACAAGTAAAAATAAGTCTTCAGCTCTTGGTTTGATATCAGTTCCTCTGAGTCCATTAAGACTTTGTCCTTATCCTTACGGACTCTTCTGCTCACACAGTGGCTGGTTGCATGATTGGTATGACTTTTAGAAAATTAGTGCAAGGAGACAATCACTACTTCCTTTTGCATCTGCGAAGCTCTGTTCTGTTTTAGGGGGTCATCTCCGCCCTGTGCTGGAGATCCCATGGAGCATTACGCCCACAAGGTGTTTTACTACACAGTTCTAAAGAGGACACTGGCATGAATTTTTGCCTTGCACTTCAGCAGTACTTTATATTTTTTTTGTCCTGAGAATACAAGCTGCTTTGTGTCAGAGATCTTTGCCTTCTGTTGTCCTATAGACCTTTCTGGTTAGGCATGGTTTAGCATGGAATGCCATTTAGTTGTTGACAGCAGTGATATTAGGGTCTCTTCAGTTATTTGTTTTTGCATTTGGGAGAACAGTTTTCATGCAGATAGCCAAAAATGTGCAGTAGGTAGCTGCAGCTTTGTTTTCAGCATCAGCCATCTGAGAGTTTGGCTACTGCTTCTCTCTTTCTTTTCTGATGACTGGTTCTTTTCAGTGCAAAACCAGGATCATCCAGTGAAGCCAAACACTGAGGTATAAAGAACAGGTACAGGCAAGTCCTTCATGCCTTGGGATTGTGCACTTTGTTAGAAGTGATGGCCAACAACGTGGACGCCTTTTGAAGAGAATTAGACAAGTAAGGTCATGCAGGATAATGGCTGCTAATTATGATTAGGATTGTAAATACTCATGTTTCTCATTCGTTCATGTGAGCAAAAGAAATGATAGTTTTTATGAAAGTAGTGTCCCTTCCGTTTGAAAAACCAAGCACACACACTCAGTAAATATCGAAAAACGTGTTCAAAATGACACAAATAGCCCACCTTATTCTTTGTTTCTTCTTTAATTCTTAAAAAAATGAACAAAGCAGCACCCAGCGTACTGCGCCATTTTTGCTCTCTGTACAAAAACTCACAAATGCAAAAACTGTCTTTTAAGGATCTGAAGGTGTGGAAAATTGGTAATTCCAGTTTTATAATTAGAAGAGCATAAAAAACACAAACAGCTGCAGCATAGGAAATGTGGAGAGAGAACAGTAAAAGTATTCCAGCTTCCACCCTGTTCTTACTAGGCTCCCCTTATATAAATACAAGTTTGAAAAGCACTCTACAAGTAGCTTAGGTAGAAAAGAAAAGAAATCTTTACTTACAGTTGATGTTCAGTTACAGTCAGAAGAGTTAAAAAGGGATTGGATCTCTCAACCATCTCAAAAGAGGGAAAGATACTAGCGATTGCATGGTCCTGAGGTCAGGAACAGGAAAAGATGTCTGTTTTTGGCCAGGGAGGAAGAGAGAGGGGACAATTGGAATCAGAAACAAACAGAAAATGGGTAAGGACAAACCTCAATCCCAGGGAAAAAGGGACCTGGTTAGGTGGTCAGTGGGAAAGAAGAGAATTCTCTTTGGTCCTAAAACCCTCCCTCCCCACTTATACCCAGTGTTACAAAGTATTCAATGTTGTTATTATGCCTATCCTTGTTGAAATTGTGCAGGTTGGGATTATTTTTGGATCTTATCTATGAGTATGCAGAGTTTATGGGAGAAAGGAAGGATAGGGATACAATTTCTCTGAATCTTTGTTCACTTAAAACAATTTAAAAAATAGCATTAACTTTTTGTTTTACATTTGATGGTTGTTTTTGGAAGAATAAGACAACAAAAAAGTCTCACAAAAATCCTATTTTGAAAATTTGTCTCAGACAAATTTGTGGTTTTGTGATCCAGTTGTTTTCTAAGCACCTCTGTCTAGTTTTTTACAATAAGGGGTTGTTTTGATCTTTGGAGTTTGCATAAAGTTACTTAAAGAGTCCTGTTGGCTTATATGATTTCAGAAGGGCAGCCATGTAAACATTTCCCTCACCACCAGTGACTCTCTTCCGTGTCACAGTTGTGCTGTTGATACTAAGTTGGGTGCACAATCATTTGCATGAATGATAGCCAAACAGAGGGGAGACCCTACAGATCAATGGTGATTGCATGCAGGAGAAATTCACTTGGATTATGGCTGTATGAAAAATACGCTAAACCTGAAGGGGTTTAGCATATTTTTCAGTATTAACTCCTTATTTTACATCATGTATACTTTATTTGTCTTCTCTGGAGTTTTATAAGATCTCTTTTCCACCACCCCTCTTCTCCCAAATCTCCCATTGTAGGTTCTGGGTTGGCTATCAGTACATCATCACCAACCGAAATAATTCACTAGAAGGTCACTGGGAGGTTGCTTATAAAGGTAAAGTTCTGAAATGACAGTTTTGTTCTGTTTAAAGCTGAAGAACAGTTGGCAAAATTATGTGTTTGTGGAGGAATCCTCCATGCATAAACAAATACCTTATATCAATTCACAAAGATCTTAGATGTCTGGTAAGAGAATTTTGATTTCAAGAATATAACACAGCAAATTTCAATTTGGTGTTATTGATCTTGCTTTATTAAACACAGGAGTTCCCCTTTTGCTGGACAAAGGCCTGCTGGTTAGACTGCTGTAGCCCCTCTACATGGGGCTGCCTTTCAAAGGTATTTGGAAGCTACAGCCAACGCAAAATGCGGTAGCCAGTCTACCTGACATGCTGACATGATATGATATGGATCTTGAACCAACTTCACAGACTAGCAGTTTGCTAAATTCAGGGTGCTGATTTAACCTCTAAAGCCTTAAGTTAGGTTGGGGCCAGGAGATGTAAGAACTTGCTTTTTCTTGTATATTGTGTAGGACTGTGTAGCTGTATCCCAATTGTATAACCCCGTCCTGCAGGAGGTTAGGTTGGTTCTCCCTCTGTTGACCTCTGTTGAGGGTAGCTAAATCTTTAGTGGTCTAAAGGGCCTGGGGTTTCTAGGTTTGTATTTCAAACTGGGTTTTAAAATGTAATTAATCTGTTTTCAAACATTTTAATCAATCTTAAATCACTTGTTTTGGATGTGATTTTAATCCCGGTCCTTCTGTTGTTGCAACACTTTGATAAGCGCTATTTATTAAACAATATACTTCTGTCTTGGATACCCAGT
The DNA here is from genome assembly GCF_051106095.1 of Pogona vitticeps. NCBI lineage: Eukaryota > Metazoa > Chordata > Lepidosauria > Squamata > Agamidae > Pogona > Pogona vitticeps. Next base: position 10,328,703 of record NC_135796.1, on the reverse strand, counting down.
GTGGTGTAGTGGATAGAGTGATGGACTAGGACTCAGGAGACCTGTGTTCAAATCCCCACTTTTCATGGAAAGCCACTGGGGGAAACCACTCCTTGATATCTGACTTACCTTTTAGGGTAAGTCCTATTAGGGTCACTAGTAAGTTAAAAAAAAAGTAAAAAAGTGAAGTAAAGTAATATAATTCTCTATAATTCTGTTCCAGCTTGATGGCATATAACAAATACAGTGGAACCTCTACTTAAGAACTTAATCCGTATTGGAATGGTGTTCTTAAGTTGAAACATTCTTAAGTTGAAGCAAATTTTCCCATAGGAATGCATTGAAAACTGATTAATCCGTTCCAGCTGTTTTTTGTTCTTATGTAGAGGCACGTTTGTACGTTGAAGCATCAGTTCCCATAGGAACTAATGCAAAGCCAGTTAATCCGTACTCTACCACTAGGGGGAGATTTTTTTTAACCTAAGATGACCTAAGGCCTAGGTTCCTAACCTTTGTTACTCTGATGTTTTTGAACTGCAACTCCCAGAAACCCCAGCCAGCACAGTTGGTGGTGAAGGCTTCTGGGAGTTGCAGTGCAAAACTCCTGAGTAACCCAAGGTTAAGAACCAGTGACCTAAGGTAAAAAAAGGGGAGGAAATTTTTTTTCCCGTTCTTATCTTGGAGCTCCGTTCTCAAGTAGAAACAAGATTTAACGAATGGAGCTGTTCTTAAGTTGGATTGTTCTTAAGTAGGGACGTTCTTAAGTAGAGGTTCCACTGTATGTCTGTCAAAAGCAAAACAGTCAAAGGGAATGCTAATTTATGCACTTGAACGTGATAAAAGGAGAAAAATGGGTTATACCACAGCCATGCAAATAAAATGAATGTCCTTGTTAAATGTAAGAAACCCCACAAACAATCCTATACTTAAAGAAAAGAAATGGAGATTGGAGAAAGAGGAAACGTAATGAACATAGATTATATTTTTCTTCTGGCCTTGCCACAGTTTTTGCCGTGACATTTATAGCAAAGTTGATGTTTTTGCATCATCTAATCTGTGTGTCCTTGATGCAGCACAGGCCTAGGTTTTCCCTCTAGCCTGTCCTACCAAGCTCTCAGGCCCGGTCCCTGTGCGATGTATGCCTTGTCTGCTCATTGATAAACATGGCTTGAGGAAGTATCCACAATTCTTCATTCTGCACAGGCAGACTTTTCTGCATTCTCCAGTTCCCCGCTCCAAATTTAGCCTCAGTCCTGGGGATGAGATTGACTTCCTAGCTCCACTTAGCTTCCAGAGTTCTGTTAGCTGGCTTTGTTCGTTGAGGCCACTTGAATTAATGGGAAACCACTTACATTCGAAAGAACACGTCTGCATTTATAATATGACTACTGTGAAGTTTTGGTGCTTAAAAAACACAGTGTATTATTATGCCAAGCTTTCTCCATCAATCCGTCTAGTCCAATCCTCTGATGCCACTTTTAAGGTTTATTATCGCCAGATTCTTTTGCTGGAGCATATTCTGCTCTGTTTCCTGTACTTTTGGTGGATCTCACTTTTTTGTGCTTTTTTATTCTTCTGTGTCCGCCCTCATGCACATCTTCCATGGTACAGCCTTCCCTTTACACTCCCCTTCTACAGGCAGCTTTTGCCACTTTGCTGTGTGTTTGTGTATCTGTAGCCAATTTTGTGTAAATATCTCTGGAACATAATGACTTTCTGAAGTCAGCCTGAAGGCATTTGGGAGGGTCACATGTTCTCTGTCCATCTTAGCTTTTGGGACAGGTTTTTCCCACCAGCCCTGTCTGGAGTTATCAAGAGATTCAACCTGGAAGCTCTTGCACACAAAGAACACACTTTAGCATTGAGCTGTGGCTTCTTTTCCACCTGCTAGTCAGGGACTCCAACCTGCAATCTTTTGAGCCCAAGTTAGGATGCTGAAGTGGGTGCTGAATTCTTTTTCCTTAACTTCCTGGGGAACCATTGTAAACATTTTTGATTTTGGCATGGTGGAGGTCAATGTACCCTTGAACTTTCAGCTTTGCTGGGTGGGGCTCCACCTCTCACGTGTGTGCCTTTGCTCCTGCATGCGGGCATAACACCCCCCCCCGCGCGCAGGATTCCGTCGTAACTAGAACCTAACTTGAGCACCCAGTTGAGAGGGAACTTTGGTGTTTGTCTAAATGGCAGTATTGTACCCAGGTACAAGATTCCTGGTATCTGGTGGCGCTGCGGGTTAAACCACAGAAGCCTCTGTGCTGCAGGGTCAGAAGACCAAGCAGTCATAAGATCGAATCCACGTGACGGAGTGAGCTCCCGTCGCTTGTCCCAGCTCCTGCCAACCTAACAGTTCAAAAGCATATAAAAATGCAAGTAGATAAATAGGTACCACCTCGGTGGGAAGGTCACGGCGTTCCGTGTCTAGTCGCGCTGGCCACGTGACCATGGAAACTGTCTACGTACAAACGCTGGCTCTATGGCTTAGAGATGGGGATGAATACCGTGCCCTAGAGTCGGACACGACTGGACTAAATGTCAAGGGGAACCTTTACCTTTACCTGTAAGATTCCTAGTGCATGCTCTGTGCCGTCTTACAGTCATCTTACAAAATTCACAGCTGTAGTGCCATCTGTTGGTAGAGAAACATTTTCCATGAAAGCAAACACTCAGTGTAGCTCATAATAAACCAGAAGCTTCTGCTAAATTTAATATGTATTAATGTAAGTTTAATGTATCAATATTCATGTTCCTTTTATTTTTTGAGAAGTATGTCTTGAATGTTAGGCAATTATTTCCCACAGATTAGCTTCTCTATGGTTCTGTTTTTTCTGGGCTTCTTTGTAAAAGAATCCAGTTTTTAACTTTTAAATAATGGATGCACATTTGTGACACAAAAAAGCTCTGTATTTTTAGTATTTCTGAAGCTCCAAGGATTTAAAAAATATATTAAGCCCATGTATTAAGTTTATTCCCTAGCAACTTCTATTAAAAGTTGGTAGGGGTGTCTTACTTTAATATTATCTGAAATTAACAACTGCCACCAATTCCAGCTCTGTAACGCATCCAAAATGATAGCAACCACTGTTTACCCAACAGATAAGAATCATAGAAAAATAGAGTTGGAAGGGATACATACGTCCAATCCCTGCTCAGTGCAGAAATCCATGTTAAAACATATTTGACAGATTGCAGTCTAGTTTTTTCTGGAATGTCCCCAGAGTTGGAGCGCTCACTACCTCCTGAGGTAATTGGTTTCATTGTCACACTGCTCTAAAAGGAAGCTTTTCTTCATATTCAACCAAAATCCAGCTTCCTGTAACTTGAACCCATTACATGTATTGCACTCTGGGATGATTGAGAACTGATCCTGCCCTTCCTCTATTTGACAGCCTTTTAAGTACAGTGGTGTCTTGCAAGACGAGCGCTTTGTTTTACGACGAAATCGCATAACGACAAAGTTTTTGCGATCGCAAAAGCAATCGCAAAACGATGTTTCCTATGGTTTTTTTTTTTTGCCTTGCGATGGTCAGTTCCCTGCTTCACTAACTGATTATCGCAAAATGACGATTTTCGCACAGCTGATCGGCGGTTTCAAAATGGCCGCCAGGTAAAAAAAATGGCTGCCTGCTGTTTTCTGGGACGGATTCCTCGCTGCACGGGCAGTGAAAATGGCTTTGCTGGACGGTGAGTTTCAAGCCCATAGGAACGCATTAATCGGGTTTTAATGCGTCTCTATGGGCTTTTTAAAATCGCTTTACTGTGTTTTCGTTCTACAGCAATTTCGCTGGAACGAATTAACATCATAATGCGAGGCACCACTGTATCTGAAAAGTGCTGTCATCTCCCCCCCCCCCAAAGTATTCTTTTCTCAATGATAAACATGCCCAGGTCTTTCAGTCGTTCCTCAGAGTGCTTGGTTTCCAGTCCCCTGATAATCCTTGTTACCTTCCTTTGAACTTGTTTCACTTCGTTAGCATCTTTCTTAAAGTGCAAAACTGGACTCAGCCTAAAATAATAATGGCCTTTTGGCAGCCACTTTGCATTATTTGCTCAAATTCAGCTTGTGATCTGCCGCAATTCTTTCTTGCATGTACTGTTGCTGAGCCAAGTATTCCCCATCTTGTAACTGCGTATTTGGATTCTTTTTGTTAGGTGTAGAATTTTGCAAATCTATTTTTTGTTTAGATTTTTGTTGCTGTCCTTTGCAGGCAGGTTTGGGACAATAGGATCCTGGCCTGTGTTCGTAACTTACAACATGCCAAACTTTTTTTTGTCCTTTCAGGTTCCTCAGAGGTGTTTTTGCCTCCTAACCCCACACTTCCGACGTACGTGTCCGAAACCGATAACATCCTGTGTGCCCAGTTCCAGTGTTCCCATTTCCCCACCCTTCGGCACCGTGGTTTTCACAGCTGGTATGCAGAAAACTGCTATGAGAAATCGTCGTTCCTTTGCAAAAGAAGTGAGTGTTTCTGCGCTGTGTTTCTAGGTTTTGCATTCTGAGTTTGCTCTGTTTTTAAGCAAATAGGAAGAAAGTACTGGGGGGGGGGGGATGCTAAAGGCCTTTAAAAGCAAAGCCAAAGTAAGAAAATTGGGTCTGGATTAAATGCTGCTCCTTGTTCATCTCTTGTTATCAGCATGACTAAGATGCACTGTGTGTGAGAGAGAGAGTTAAGAGGGAGGCTAACAAAACCTTCCCTAACTTAGCTTCTTCTACATGTGTTGGACTATAACTCCCAGAAGCTTCCTGCTAGTTTCTTATTCATTCATTCATTCATTCATTCATTCATTCATTCATTCATTCATTCATTCATTCATTCATTCATTCATTCGACTTTTATCTCACCCTTCTAGACGGCGTCTACTCAGGGCGGGTCCCATTAAATTCATAAAAAACGGTTAAAAGAATAAATTAAATTGACATACTAGTGTTGATCAATATGGGAAAATAGACAAAAAAACCCTAGGTAAAAGTGAAAGTCAAGTATAGACAGGAGGGAAGGCCTGCCTAAAGAGCCAAGTCTTTAATTGGCTCTTAAAAACACCCAGGGAGGTGCCAGGCAGGATCTCTGATGGCAAGCTGTTCCAAAGTCGAGGAGTTTTAGCCCAGTAAACCGGGAAGTGACTTTGAAGGAAAGTTGTATATTCTCCCCTTAAGCTTCTGGTCTGGGTGCCACTGCTATCCTTTCAAAATGTACGGCAGGCCCAGAGGAAATAACCCCTGCATTCCTGAATGTGCTGTTAGAGGTTGAAGGTCTGAACAACAGCAGATTTTCTTGATTGATGAGAACGGTTGTCAGCCAGTGCTGCTCAGCTTCACCTGCTTGGCATGCACAGTGCACTATGGCGCATATGGAGTGTGCCCTGAGCGACTTTCACTTGCACCGTGGGATTCTGGGCACCTTGTTGCGTGAATGCCAAACTGCTGCTACTGCGGGTAGTTTGACACTGTAGAATCCTGGCATGCACCACTTTCAATGTGATAACTTTGTTGTTAATGTGGTCTGTAGCAGAAGATGGAGACATACACCTTTCCTTGGTTTTCAGGCCAAACCTGCGTGGATATCAAGGACAACATTGTGGACGAAGGCTATTATTTCACCCCCAAAGGAGATGACCCCTGTTTGAGCTGCACTTGTCATAATGGCGAGCCAGAGATGTGCGTGGCAGCTCTGTGTGAGAGACCACAGGGCTGCCAGCAGTATCGGAAAGATCCCAAGGAGTGCTGCAAGTTTACATGTTTAGATCCAGGTAAGGAGTGTTTATATATATAAAAATGACCCAGCAGTTTATTGATATGATCTTTGACTTTCTTTCCACTCCAGCATTCCACCTCTTTCACAAGGCAAAAACACTCCGCTAGCAGATTTTGAGTATCCTGGAAAGACACCAGATTGCTTTATCTGTTTTGCATGCATTTCTGTTTTTAATTGCTGGAGATGTACTGTAGAAGCAGCCTCCTTCGCTGTGGTGACTTTGCGTGGCTTTGGCTCTTGCACATCTTGACCTGGTGTAGGTGCAATGTCCCTTCCTTCTCTGTTTCAGCAGCAAGGTGTTTTGAACCGGGCCTGGAAAAGGGAGGAGGCAGTTTCATCACAACATTTCATATGACAACATGAACTTGGGATGGAGGTGTCGGTTCCAATTTCGGTGGGATGCGGCAGTCGCGTTTCTCCCTTGCTGTACACCTTTGTTTGCTTGTTTCTGTCAAATTTCTCTTTTTATCGTTTTATGATGAATGGGCTTTTTTATTTCAAGTCTTTTTAAGAGAAGGAAGGGCATGGATGAGAGAAGGCGAAGACTTCACTCTGTGGATTTCTTTATTTTCGTTGCCTCATTAGTCAGGCTGTGCAAGTTTTATCTGTGCCTATAGAGATAAGGGCATAAATATCCAAGGAACACCAATTACATGGCCTTGAGACAGAAGGACAAGAGTAACTAGTGAACTCCGCTGAACTAGAGCGAAGAGATTCTTCTTAGGATTTTGAATCGGCAGCAGCTGAAATAGGGGAGGAAAAAAGGGAAAAATGAGGAAAGAGAGACCATAGTACAAGTCAGAGTGACCTTAATACAAGTAAGTTGTTTGGCAGCTCCTGTCCTGCAGGATTTTTTTTTAATTCTTGGTGGCTGCATTCAGCTTTGCTGGGCTTGTTAATATAACATCTGGAATGCTGAAACATTGAAATACAAGAAGCCAACAATTCAAGGAGGAATGGTGAATATGTAAACCTCGCTTCATCGTCTTGCTGACATGTTTCATCAAGCTTTAATAATCCAGCTGTTTTCCTGACAGTATTTTTGGGAAGCCTATAAACATGCAAGCGTCTGCCAGAGTTTATGAAATATTGGGGTCTATAGATACTTTTGCTTCCTTATATTGTTTAATATTGTATATAACAGCGGTGTGATTGGAAACCGGGGAAAAGTTTTAGCCAAGAAGATAGACCAGAGTAAATGTCCAGATGACTTCATCTGTGTGAAAAGGAAAAATGCAAAATGTAAAAAACTCTGTTCTAGGGTCACAATATATGACACCTGCTGCACAAATGAATGCACAGCTGGATGCTTTACCACCTCAGGGCCACTACAGTGCCCTGATGGACGTGTATATACTTAACAGATGAATATATACCTAACGTGATGAACAAATATCTGCCTAACCAGAAAGATCTGGATACTCTGGAGTAAATGCCATTTAATCTGAAGCATATTTATGTTCAGGAGCATAATGGATTGCTTAAATCTGGAGTTTGTAAGACCACTGTGTGTCTATTGCAAGGTTGGTTGGTACAAAGTTTGGCTGAGGAATTAGCAAGATTAACTATGATCAACACTTCAAACTGTGATGGCAGTGGTAATCCAGACAATAAAGGATGCTTTAACCATTGAACTCCAGGACAAAATAGACTCAGAGGGTTCCTCAGTGACACCCCAGAGCAGACAAAAGAAAATATCTGAGATGAGAACCATCAACCTCCATCTTTAGATTGAACCACCTTGAGTGTGGAGGCAGGGCCTCGAAGCCCCCAAAAGCTTCACTTTGGATTTGACAAGATAACTCACATTCTACCCGGTAGAAGAACTGAGGAGTCCAGTGGCAAGAAATACAGTGGGGTCTCGACTTACGAACGGCTCGACATACGAACGTTTCGCCTTACGAACTGCTCTCATAGGAATATATGGACTCGACTTACGAACTTAGATTCGAGTTACGAACTCCTTTCCCCCCCCCCTTTTTTAAAAGCTAAGTCATCTTAGGTTAAAAGAAAAAAAGAAAAAATATCCCCCTCTAGTGGCAGAAGGTGGAATAGCAGCTTCCCATTAGTTTCTATGGACGAAAAGAGCAGATACGGATTAAATGGTTTTCAATGCATTCCTATGGGAAATGCAGATTCGACTTAAGAACTTTTCGACCTGAGAACTGCCTTCCAATACGGATTAAGTTCGTAAGTCGAGACCCCACTGTAATAGTTTTAATAACTACAGAAGGAAGTGTTCAAAACCTGAAAATAAGATGGGTAAAGAATGCAAGAAAAATATTAATGTAAAGATGAAGAATGAGAGTTTCAAGTTCTACCGGCTGAATATCTGGATAAGACGGGGAGAAAACTATGATTAGAAAGAAATGCAAGAAGAGAACTTAAAAAGATTAAAAACAAGGAGCATATTTAAAAAGAAGACTCCAAGAGAGACAATAAGAGCCTCGTGGCGCAGTGGTTAAAACGCTGTACTGCAGCTAAAACTGTGCTCACGACCTGGGGTTCAAATCCCAGGTAGCCGGCTCAAGGTTGACTCAGCCTTCCATCCTTCTGAGGTCGGTAAAATGATTACCCAGCTTGCTGGGGGGGCAATGTGTAGCCTGTATAATTAAAAATTGTAAACCGCCCGGAGAGTGCTTGTAGCGCTATGGGGCAGTATATAAGTCCAATCAATCAATCAATCAATCAATCAATCAATCAATCAATCAATCAATCAATCAATCAATCAATCAATAAATTAAATAAATAAATAAATAAATAAATAAATAAATAAATAAATAAATAAATAAATAAATAAATAAGACTTAGCTTGCTTCCTCCGGTATGTGAAGATGTGAATGCATGAGAAGCCATTCAGGATTTACTGGCACAGAAATGTTCTTTTGTAGACGTGTCCAGTGTTTCCTGTTGTCAACAGCATGAGACTCTTAACCAGCCATTCTCAATGGCCCACTTGAGGGGGGGTGGCTGGCACATTTGAAGCAGGGCCATAGACTGGAAACAGTTCTTAACGCACCACGTTATAAGGTCTGTTATGAGACTTATACGATCCCAATTCAGCCTGTATTTCTTTCATGGGGTGGGTGGGGAAGGTTGTGGATGGCTGCTCTAAAGGATGGCCAAAATGAGTCTGTTGCTCTCATTTTGATGAAATGTCAGGTCATTTTGTATAACTATCCCTAACCTAGGGGGGCATTAAATCATCCTCAGTGGAAATTACCTTATTACATTTATTACAGATCTTGAAGTGGGCAGAGGTAAAAGAAGCAATATAGAAAAAGTGGAATACATTATTATGATCATAATAACACGGCGGCCAGACTCCTTAGCGGAGTGAGAAAATACCATCATATTTCTCCTATTCTGGCCGCGCTGCATTGGCTGCCCATTCGGTTCCGCGTCGACTTTAAAGTTTTGATGCTTACGTATAATGCCCTAAACGGATTAGGACCTTGATACTTGGCGGAACGCTTACTCCCACCTAGTTCTACCCGTGTCACTCGTGTGAGTCAGGAGGTGAGGCTGAGGGGCCTGATGCCAAGGGAGGCCCGGAAGGAAAAAAACAAGAAACCGGGCCTTCTCGGCTGTGGCTCCTCGCCTCTGGAATAATCTACCTCCAGTGATTCGCTCGGCTCCCTCACTGGGTACTTTTAAAAGTCAGTTAAAAATGTGGATGTTTAGGCAGGCCTCCCCCCCCAGTTAATTCTTGACTCTTTCCCCTCTTCCCTCTAATTGATTTACTTGTATGTGTCCCATCTTGCGGAATTATTTAATTTGTGTTATAATCTTCTTTTTTATATATTTGTCATGTTTGTATGTTGTAAGCCGCCTAGAGTGGTCGCAGTGACCAGATAGGCGGAGTATGCATGCATGCATGCATGCATGAATGAATGAATGAATGAATGAATGAATGAATGAATGAATGAATGAATGAATGTCAGAACAATACTAAGATGTGCCAACGTTCAGGTAGCAAATATTGTTAGAGCCAATTTGCTTCACAGTAGAATTGGAATTATAGGGAGACTTTGCTCCAGATAGTAGCACCCAATTGATAAATGTTCAGTGGACTCTCTAATGTAGATGAGGTAGACAAAGAGGCGGAATCATTAGTACAGTATGCCACAGACTAATGGGACAACTCATTCGAAATTTTAAAAACCCTGACTGTTCTATTGGAGATGGGGATATAAAGAATCAACTGTACAATCAAGATCTATCCAAGGGAACACTGATAAAGAGGGGGTTTACAACAGTAGATGCTTTACAGGATTTTATTACTAAAATTGTAGATGTAATTGCATGTTTTCCTTTTGAAAGCCTATCTATTGAAAAGAAGGTGGCATGTATTGAGAAGCTGAATGACCTCCGTATAGACTTAATTGGCAAATGTGCCTGGTTTGAATTAAGCTTGTTTGAGCAATAATTTAGTGACGTAGTGGAAGTGGAGGTAGCCTCAGAGATCATTTATGGCAGCATGTCTGTGGAAGTCCAGTATAAAATTATTTTTAATCTATAGATTCTTCTTCGTGGTCTCTGTGAATGCACGTGAATGGGTTATTCTGTGCCTGCGCAGGACCTCTCGGAAGTTTCTAGAGCTTAAAGACATGTGATTAGCAGGACGTTCCCCCGTGGAGCGCATGCTCCACCCACCGAAGTCCCCTCTGGTCCTTTTAGCTGCCATATAAGCCCTACCCCCAAAATAAGCCCCAGTTAAGAGAAACCCCACCCTCCACCACTATGCAGCAACCAGAATAAGATGACATGATTGTATTTTAATAAACATAGATTGTAGTACATTAAAGGGATAAAACATCCCCTGAAAATAAGCCCTAATGCAGTTTTGGGAGCAAAAATTAATATAAGACCCAGTCTTATTTTTGGGAAAGCATGTTAACTGTTGATTTTTTAAAAAATTATATGCTGCCTTGGGTCCCCATTAGGAGAGAAAGTGGGGAGGGAGAAACGAATGAATGAACAAATAAATAAACAAAAAATAATTAATTTGGGACAATAAATCAGTTGGAGGAGAATTTAGGATGCCCTATATTAATCTTTATCAGTCATTCAATCCTTCTTAGGAAGATACATGTCATAGATAAGAAGGGTTGCATATGTTGTGGGTTTCTCCTAGGTGTGTTATTTGAAATGTGTGACGGCAGACTGTTGGGGTCTAGATGAGCTATATTGGCTGAAGTTATGCTTCACAGTGACTGAGTGCTTGGCATTCTTTTCTCAGCGTTTGAGATGGAAATAGGATTTTTTTTTCTTGCTGTGTGTTACAGATGACTTTTCAAGCACATCCCTTGCATCTGGAAGAGCATACAATATCCCTTGTTAAGAATTATCTATGGAGAGCTGAGTTTCTACGTCAGATCAGGGAATCATAGGCCTGAATCTCTCCCTAAGAGTCCTTTAGAACTTTATTAGATCTCCGGAGAAAAATCAGAAGCCTCTCATGGCTGGCGTTTATCTCAAAAAGGTTAAGCCCTATATGACTCAGAGGAATATCTTGTACAATTTACTCCCACTTTTGCAATATTCCTTTAATTTCTTTGCCCCAATCAGGACAGATAAAACTGAATGTCCCAGAAAATCTCTCCTTCTCTTTTTATTCAGCAGACACATGCAAGCAGATAGAAATGTGTTATGTTGGTTTAAATCTACTGAATTATCTATTGAATATTCAAAAAAACGTATCTGTAAAAACTTAGTACAGTAGTACCGTGGTTTATGAATGCCTCGGTTAACGTAATTTTTGGTTTACGAACGGAAATCCATTGAAAATAATGCCTCAGTTTATGATTTTTTTCCCCGCAGTACGAAGCAAATTTCTCCAGGACGCATTGTGCCTGGAGATTTATAGCGCCAGCCTCGTTCCTATGGCAAACCCCATTTCGGTTTACGAATTTTTCACATTATGTAATGTCCCGGAGAACACATTAAATTCGTAAACCGAGGTACGCCTGTACAATGTTTTAGGAATTTAACTATAAAAACTTAATGAACTAAATGGAAAATGGAACTAACTACTCTAGCCAAATTTTAAAATGCTCCCATGAAAATCAGTATGGTGTTTAAGAAGACTAAAGTGTTACAGATACGTAATAAATAAAATATTGCAAGAGCATATTTTCTAAGTTATTAAAACTTTCAGTTAAGTCACATCTATGACTTTTAATAGAGTATGTTAAGACTAGAACACAAGTGATTATAAAATATTTCCCCACCCCCTGCCACAGTGGTTCCCTGACATCTTTATTCCTTACCTTGGCTATATTTTCTGGCTGTTATTTATACCCTTATCTCCTTCATCATCTGTCCACTTTCTGCAGGCCTTGGAGGTCCAGGGGCCAGGTGCACCAACAGAAATTTTATAGTTGGAATTTCTCTTGTTCCCTGCATCTCTTGTAATTAACAAGGGCTTGCACCTCAGAATCTGGCAGGCTGACACTATAGTGATAAACGTCATTGTCACGACTAAAATTTTGCAAAGTCTGGAAGAATAAAGGCTTGTAAAATAAAGGACCTGGTCCACCAAGGTCCTGTAAACCCAGAATACTGTTGCTACAGAGGGTTCAAGTTATAGGACCTGCAAACGATCTCTGGTCATTTTAACACATTGCAACATTTTTCCAATTACAAAAGAATTATTTCAGTACACTTTCAGTTCTCTCATGTCAGGCATGAAATTAATTCCTTTTGCTGGGCAGTGTTTATGTGCAGTGACTTTTTTCTTAAGTTTGACTGGATAACGGGATAATAGTTTTGCGGTGGCAGTTAGTAAACTGCAGTTTAAAACTCATTTTTTAAAGGACGTTCACATTCAGGGCTGTTTTTACACACACACACGCACTATACGTAAAACATTTCCCATCTTGACATCTGCTTATGTGGGAGTTGTGGCTATGAATGTGATTTGTAGTTTTGAGATGCTGCTTTGATCATGACTTCTGTAAAAAATGCTAGGTGCCTTATATTCAGCCTATTTGATGCCTTATTTTGTTGTCATGAACATATCTGAGTGGACAGGCTGTGCATCTTTCATTCTTTCGTTGGTTTGATACATTTTAATAAAAGCCTTTAAGAAATATTCATTTGCACCTGAGATTTGAGAAATACATTCGATGTCCGGATTTTGACTGCATTTATTTCTCCAGATCGAATTTCTTTATTGAACCCCCCCCATTGCCAAACATTTGACAACTCCAAAAACAGTGCCCATTATCACACTGAGGCAGTGAGGTGTCCTTCTTAAGCACATTTGGATTATATACAGATTTCCTCTTTTCCACCTACCCCCTTAATTTTCCCAATGGCTCAGTGCTCACCTCATTAGTTTTTCTCAGCCCTTTCTGATCTGTTAGCCAGATGTTTTGGATTTTAATTCCAGTCAGTTTCAGCCAGCATAGCCAGTGGCTAGGAAGGCTATATGAAACATCTAGAATAGAGGTCCCCAACCACCGATCCGCGGCCTGGTGCCGGTCCGTAGCCTGAGCTGGATCAGGCAGCAGAGACAGACCTACTGCCCCAGCACGCACTCACCTACGCACAGCTGATTTGCGCATGTGTACGCGCGCTTCAGCGGGCCTGTGTGAGCACGCATGCACCCACACAAGGGCCTTGCTGCCGTTTGTGTGTGCGCACGTTCATTTGTGTGTGTGTGAGAGCGCTCGTTTGCACGTGTGCATGAGCGTGGGGGGGTGCCCTGTCTTCCCTAGCCGGTCCATGGGATGAAAAAGGTTTGGGGACCCCTGTTCTAGAAGTCATCAGGTTGTAGAAGACTGGCCCACTGTATTTCTTGAAATACGTTGTCTACTGTCATAGAAACCGTTTCTGGTTCTCTTCCATAGATGGCAACAGTTTATTTGACTCCATGGCAAGTGGCATGCGCCTCATCGTGAGCTGCATCTCCTCTTTCCTGATTTTGTCTCTCTTGCTCTTCATGGTCCACCGGCTGCGGCAGAGGCGCAGGGAGCGCATTGAATCCTTGATTGGCGCAAACTGTGAGTAGCCTGACATTGTAGCTCCTCTTCATTTTCCCTTAGACTTGTGCAAAGGGAAGAGATGAGGATGAAGCCCAGTGGCCCTGCTCTACATTCCCCATAATCGATCTTCTCAGCCCCCTGCAAGTCAGGGCCTGAACTTGTCCAGTGGGAGCTGCCTAGTAAATTCGGATTTCTAGACTGTGCAGGTTCCAAAAAAGTAGCTGTGTTAGTCTTTCTTCAGCACATCGGCAAAAGAAAAGAAAAAAAGGGCAGCACCTTAGAGGGTAAGGCAGTATCTTAGAGACTACCAGTTTTATTATGATGTGAAGCAGGGAAGTGGGTTTTCGTCCGCTGAAGCTCACACAGTATTTTAAGTTGATATAACATTCTTTCTCTCTCCCCCCCCCTTCATTTTCTTTTGCCAATAAACTGTGTGAGAGGTCTTATACCAATTGAGAAGTTGCAGAAGTTAGTTTTCTAGAGCAGTGGTTCCTAACCTGAGGTAACCCAGATGTTCTTGAATTGCAACCCCCAGAACCCTGGCCAGCACATCTGGTGGCGAAGGCTTCTGGGAATTGCAGTCCAAGAACACCTGGGTTACCCAAAGTTGGGAACCATTGCTCTAGAGCATGGAGGGATTTGGGGGAGACCTTGGGAAGTCATAATTTCTCCTTACATGTTACCATCCTTAAAAATTAATTCATTTTTCTGCGTTACAAGCCCAAATTCTGCTTCCCAATCCAGCAGCAAACTGTGATTTGTGGCTGCTGCAGCAAACCATGGATTCTTTGCTTGGATAAGTTCAGTCTCAAGCCAGAATTCAACATACCAGAGGCTGGTTTATTGTTAAGATCCATAGCCTCTTGAATGTCAAGCTGGACTCCATGGCAATTTTGTGTGTGCATGTGTGTATTTTCTCTCCCACAGTGCACCACTTTAACTTGGGACGCAGGATGCCTGGTTTTGATTATGGGCCAGATGGTTTTGGAACTGGACTCACTCCACTGCATCTTTCGGATGACGGGGAGGGCGGAGCATTCCACTTCCACGACCCTCCTCCACCATACACCGCTTATAAATATCCAGACATTCAGCATCCGGATGACCCACCTCCTCCATACGAGGCTTCCATCAATCCAGATGGTATTCTTTGTACTTCACCAGGTATGTCATCACAGTGTTGCTATATAATATGAAAAAATTGCTAGAAAAAGACAAATGATAATCATGATAATTTGTGGAACAGAAATATTCATTGTAAATAGCCTGATGAAAGATTGCGGAAAAGTACAATAGGCCAAGAGCTATTTAGAAAGTGGTGCTTACTATATTTTTCTGTGTATAAGATGTCCCATATATAAGACACCCCCCTTCTAACCCAAAATTAAGAAATCTAAGCGGGGTTTAGCAAGTGGAGGGGAAAGCAGGGATCAAAGCATTGCAGGATTGCTTTGATCCCTGCTTTCCCCTACCAATTGTTTTTGTTCTCGCCTCAGCTTACTTCCGTGTATAAGATGACCCTCAATTTTTAGTCTAAAGATTTTAGACAAAAGTATCATCTTACACACAGAAGAATACGGTAAATGTTAGGTGTTGGCTAAGACTTTTAAAGCGACGTGGTGGCGCTGTGAGCTAAACCGCAGAAGCCTGTGCTTCAGGGTCAGAAGACCAAGCAGTTGTAAGATCGAATCCATGCGACGGAGTGAACGCCCGTCGCTTGTCCCAGCTCCCGCCAACCTAGCGGTTTGAAAGTATGCAAATGCAAGTAGATAAATAGGGACCACCTCGGTGGGAAGGTAACAGCTTTCCGTGTCTAAGTCGCACTGGCCATGTGACCACGGAAGATTGTCTTCAGACAAAACGCAGGATCTATGGCTTGGAAACGGGGATGAGCACTGCCCCCTAGAGTCGAACACGACTGGACAAAAATTGTCAAGGGGAACCTTTACCTTTAAGACTTTTAAAGGTAATCCTTTCACAGCAGGTTTTCAGGGCATTTGCTAATAGTTTTTTTTAAAGTGTAAATTACCAGTTGTTGCGGTCAGCTGTTTGTCAGTTTCCCCAGACTAGATGCACTGCCGCTCTGTTCCATTGTTTAGGTGTCTCAGTTATTTCCAGATCTCACTTTCTCCAAACAGGATGTGAATGGACAAACCCCTTATATATGAGATGCCTTTGGAGGAGCCAACATGAACAGCCTCCCACAATCTTGAATCCACATGTTTTGCATTTGAACTGACATGATCCATCAGTGGGACATAATCCCATTGGCTAGGTTCTTTGGGAGGGGGAGCAGTGGCAATTATGGTCTAGAACCTCTGGAAGACACCAGATGGAGGAAGGTTGAAGGTTGACCAAGACTACAAAGCTTCATTTCAGTCAAGGAACCCTAAATGACAGTATGCAAATAGGCATTACAATAGGACTCCTTTATCTTTGTGGAATTGGTTCCCCACACACATACCCCTGTGGATGCTGAAAAATGTAGATTATAGCAAGCACTATTATAATAGGAAATGATAGATAGATAGATAGATAGATAGATAGATAGATAGATAGATAGATAGATAGATAGATAGATAGATAGATAGATAGATAGATAGATAGATAGATAGATAGATAGATAGCATGGTCTCTGATGCCCTTTAGTAGCCAGCTCTGGTAATAACATCATAGAAATCTATATTTTGGGGATTTTTCTTTTAATATTTTCAGATTTTGGAGAAGTGAATCCGCAAATACTGATCCACGGGTAAGGGGGTCCTACTGCACACATTTTGGTATTTCTGGCTTCTGATTTCTCCTTGCCTTTCGTTTCTAGATGGAATCCATTCCCAACCAGGGCAGAACAATCAGCGGTCGCTAGGATCGGGCGACGCGTCTCCACCTCTCACAGAAGAGTCTCTTCCTCCTTCAATTGGCCCTTCTCCAGTTGAGCTGGAGGACTCTGCTGACAGCAGCACCCTTCTCGTACCACCCGACACACCCTTAAGCGAAAGCACACCGGCAGAGACCCTTACAGGCAGCCGCCACAGTCACTGTTCCCTGAATACCATTGTGTAAAGGAAAATGATGAACAGCTTCCCCCTCCCACCTTTACTGCCGGTCAGAAATAAATTTGAGCAACTCTTTGCACACCCGATGTACAGGCGGACACTAATCAGCAGACTGAACTTCAGAAATAAGCTCCCTTTTGGTTTTGAACACTACTTTTATGTTCCACTTTAGAATTCCGCCTCTTGGGTACTTTTTCATTCTGCTTAGGTTGCCCTCTTTAAGGAAGAAGAAAGAACAGACTTTGGAAGCTGTACTTATTCTAACGGTTATGGAGTAAGAGCAGAGGTTTTTTTTTTTTTAATTGCTTTTAAAGAAGAAAGCATGGGTCGCTTTTCAGTTGTCTGCTCTTTCTCCTTGGAAATCATGGAAGGGAAACCCATTGAATGAAGATCTTTTGGCTTTGGGGGCTTGTATGATTTGGGAGAAACAAGGGCTGAAAAAAGAAAGGTACGAATTGAGTGGCTGTCGTGGACTCTTTCCCTCTCCTCTGCCCGGTCACATTTATTGCTTGGGGGTGGAAGATTGGAATTGGGCTGTGCTTGGTTTCTCTTTGAAGTGAAGATATGAGTGACAACGGGGAAAAAAGTTGGGGGCACAGTGGTCATTGTCTTGAAAGGGGGACTGAGTAAGGGCTAAGGGATTTGTTGAAGACTTGGCTGTTTCTTAAAACCTCCGCACATGAGGTTCACAGCTAGTAACCCTCTTTGCCTAGCTGCAAAACTTGAAAGATCCTCACTCCAGTGGCTACAAATATACACGAGATTTTTAGGTACTAGAGTTTGAGAAGGAGAGGTGTGGGAATGACTCCCACATTTGGAAGGGAAACAAGTTGAGTAATTAGTCCAGTTGGATCAGGATGATCCTTCTTTCCAGTTCTAATTCTTCTTTTCAGTTCAAACGGCCAGGTTGATGTTGAAGCCTTGAAATTACAGATATAAAAATCAAGCGGTGAAAAGAATTGATGCTGGTTTAGGGCAAAGCAGTAGTGAAAATGGGTCTTAATAAAATTAGTCACCCCTGTCATCATGAGGTCGGATTTGAATTGAAGATGGCTTTCTTTTTCCCTGTCCATCTTGTTCCTTGACATTGATGGGGGTTATCAACAATTACCGGTTTGTGGGAGGCGAAATCAGTGCTCAAGATATAGCGAGGTACTTCTTTTGAAATTTGTCTGGATTCATCTCACCTTGCAGGTTGAAATGGTTAAGGAGAGCCTTCCCCCTCCCCAAGAGCTCCCTGAAAGGGGCTGTAAATATTGGAGAGATTCTGAATGGACTTGGAAAGAGTTGGCCCATTATTGCCCTGTTCCATATTTGGAGAATGAAGCCAAGTATAAACGGAAGAGGTTTGACTTCCTACCTTTGTCTGTGTGCTCCTATTGTCTTATGAAAGGCAAGTAAGCCTAGAGGGCCGGGAAAGAAACACAGCCTGTGGCAGGTTTTGGATTGGGTGCTGCTTTGAGTAGTTTTATAGGCAAGCAAGCTGGTTCTATCTTGAACATGGGGCACATTCCGATTTCAGCTGATGCACCCCCACCCCTTTTGTATTGGGCATCTTTTCCATATACGGTGGTGCCTCGCAAGATGATGTTAATTCGTTCCGTGAAAAATGCTGTCTTGTGAAAACATCGTCTTGCGAAACGCGGTTCCCCATTGGAATGCATTGAAATATATTTAATGCGTTCTAGTGGAAAAATTGTTGTCTTGCGAAAATTGTCCATAGAAAACATCGTCTTGCAGAACGCGGTTCCCCATTGGAATGCATTGAAATCTATTTAATGCGTTCCCATGGGGGGAAGATCGTTGTCTTGGGATAATCGTCCATAGGAAACATCGTCTTGCGAAGCGCAACAGCGATCGCAAAAACAAATCGTCTTGCGGATAAATCGTCCTGCGAGGCAGTCATCTCTACATGTTTGTAGAGCATTGACCCCCCCCCCCCCGTTGTGTCTTTGCGGGAAGCGTTGAGATTTATCCACTGCAAGGATTGTGTTTGTAAAGGAAGGGCTGTAGCCCAGTTGGGTGAAGCACTTGCTTTGTGTGCAGGTCTCAGCCTTTTGTCATTTCCAGGTTGGACAGGAAAAATCCCTTTATCTGAAATCCTGGCGAGCTGCTGCCACTCAAGAGTAAATGGGCCGGTAAGTGGTGCTCGGCTGCTCTGTAAGTTCCTGCACACAGATAATCCTTTGCCAACAATCATAGAGCAATCAGAGGAAAGGTTCAAGTGCAGCCATCGCTCTTCCATGCGAGGACATTCAGCAGTCAGTGCTAGGAGATCGTTGTTGGGAATTATGACAGAGGGAGCCATTTGTCGGCTCTGGGTAGACTCGCCCTGTTGCTTTTCTCATAGAAGCCAGTGGCTTTCTTCTCCCAAGGAAGAGGTATGCGGAGATCTGTCTTGTAAAATGGGCGTGGTGACCCTTTGGCCAAGGGGCCAAATCCAGCCTTCCCAAGACCTCGTGTTCCTCAGAAAGCCAGGCCCCTTTACCCATGATATCATCATTTGGCCTTTTATGGATCATATGCTTTTCTTGTCTGAAAAGGTTGAAATGCCTTTTCCCAAGACTTTCCTTATCAGCAGCTATAAATTCAAAGTGGGAGGATTTTTTTTTTTTGGCTGGCCTCTTTTCATTCAGCCCTGCCCACCACTGGAATTTAGTCCTTGAGAATTCCTCTGATAGGAAAGAAGCTCCCCAGCCTGGCTGCAAAAGGTCCTCATGTGTCATGAGCCCATGGTAGCCATAGGGAGCCAGATGTTTTTCCCCATGCAAGACACAGGTTTCCATCAATGTCCTCTGGAGAGCAGCAGAAACTGGCACACAGCTGTGGAGGAACGCCAGTGTTGTGGATTTTCTCTCTTTCCCCCCAGCCTCCACTAGCTGCTGTGTGCAGACAGCAAAGGGAGCTTTTGGAGGACTCGGCAGCCCTTTTTGCCTCATCCTCATAAAACCTGGAACAGCTGGACAGCTGTGTAGCCGGAGATGCTCGTTCAGCATCTGATACTGGGCATATCTGAAGTATGAAAAGAATAAAATAAAAGCGGGTTATGTGCATTTTAGCACACTCATAAGTTTTATACATTGTATGTACTGACTTATTTCTTTAGTTTTATATGTGTGAATTGGCGTGTGTGTGAGTGTGCGAGGTGCTGAGGGTGATCTCAAGTGAGCACGACAGCACTGTGATGTCCACGGTTGCAGCATCGGTTCTTGGATTAATCTCTGCAACAGATCTGTGAAAATAGGGGGATGTGCAGAGTCTGCTATAGGATAATAGTCTTTGAATAGCAAAATTCTCACGGGTTGGGTTTTAGTTGCTTTCTCTGGCATTAGATTTGAATGTTCATTTTGCTTTGATTTTCCTAAACGCAATAAGAAGTGGTGTCTGTGGGGAATGAGTGTGCTTACATCAAACCACCATTTGAAGAGGTCATCAGATGCAGACATTCCTGTATATTTTATCCCCATCTGCTGCCCTGCAGAGGCATTGCACTACCATGCTCATCATCCCTATTTTGGGATTGTGGGAGTTGTGGTCCAGTGCATCAGAGACACAAGGCTTGAGAAAGCTGTTCCTTGCAGTCGACTGCGTGAGTAGTTGTGTGTTTGTGTAGGGGGTGAAGGGTGGGTGGTACAGTCATTACAGTTCTTTTCCCCAACAGCAAACCTGTTCTTACCTGTTAAACTCATCAGTTGTATTTCTGTCACTTCTTGGGATGAGGTTGTTCTTTCGAGCAGCTTGCTCGGAACCTCAGTGATAATTGGTACCTTTTGTGTTGCACAATCCATTTTCTGTCCTGCTGGGCAGTCGCACTATGGTGCAAATGTTCCAATTTGTTTTAATCTCATTTTTAATGCTGGCTACCCCCCCCCACACACACACACATACACCTTTTTGGGGTATATGTAGTGTTGATTCAGCAGTAAAGGTTATGTAATACGTTTCAGTGGGTCACTGACTGCTGATGTCTGTCTTTTAACGGCTTATTTTATCATGTAAATTCAGTGATGCCTCGCAAGACGAAATTCATTCATTCCGCGAGTCATGTCGTAGTGCGAAATTTTTGTCTTGCGAAGCGCAGTACTAACGATTGTGCGATTTAAAATGAACCCTCAAAAATTTTTTAAAAATCATCTTTCGAAGCATGGCCACAGAAAAGTTCGTCTTGCGAGTCACCAAAAAAATCGCAAAATACTTTTATCTTGCGAGTTTTTCATTGCGTGAGGCATTCGTCTTGCAAGGCATCACTGTACCTTCTAGTGCTTCCTCTTGTCACCCTGTCTTACTAATACAAGACATCACCCCCAAGGCTTCAGGACAGAACCATCTGGTGGAAGGGAAAGTGTGCAGTTGACTTATTCTTACAATCAAATCAGTAGCAAGCGAGTTATGACATTCTTGTTGTGAATAATGATTCGGGAATGCTAACATTTGGTGTGGATGGTGGGCCTGTTTTTAGTACACTCCCCTGCCTCTCCAGCAGTGGCAACCTTTTTTTGCCTGCTCATCACAAGGTGCTGAAGGCCACACCATACATATAGCCACCATGTGGAAAGGACATTTAGTTTGGTAGCAGTAATGTTTACTGATGACAGTTGTATATGTTTGAATGGATCCATTGCCATGAAGAGAGATCGCGTGGTGAAGATTCCTTTTCCTCTCTCTCTCTCTTTTTGTGGGGTGGTAGCAAGTAGTCTAAAGCTACGTGTTTTAAACTCTCACTGGATACTGCTGGATAGCTTAGTGGCTTAGGTCTTTGGCTGTGGAGCCAGAGGTTGGGAGTTTGATTCCCCCATTGGGCTGAACTTGATGATCCAAAGGGTCTCTTCCAGCTCTGCAGTTCTAAGACTATTATTATTATAATTTTATTGCAAGCAGTCTGAATAGAGATGATAGGCTTCTAGTTTACCTTACAGCTAGACACACTAGGCTTACTCTGACCAAAGCTGAGCATCCAACATGCTACTCAATTTGAATGTGAGTTTTAAGCAGAGGCTGGAAACATAACCTTTTCTGACTACAGCTCCCGGACTCCCTCAGACAGCATGGCTGTCTTCAGGGTTCTGGGCGTTACAATTAAAAAAAAAAATTCTGAGTTCTGATGTCAATGGCATGCTTAAGTCTTTTGCTGAAATAGTTGAGGTTTCCTGCAAAGTTTTGTTCTCAGAGTTTGACTACAACTCCCATTGTCCCCAGATAAAGTGGCCAGGGAAGCCGGAATCTGACTGCTAAAAAAAATCCCAGGTTGAGAGAAGCTGGCTTCACGATTGGACCCTGATTATTTTCCTTGTTGCTCCCTTCAGTACTACATCATTGCGTGTTCGCCCCCCTCCCCCTCAATTCTATTTTGAACTATGAAGCTTGGGCATCATCTTTACCAAAATGCCGTGTGCTGTCTTGGATCTGTTTGCAACGGGCTTTTGTTCTTAATGGAAAAAGAGTTCTTAGCACTTTGTGAGCTCGGCCGCCTTCGGTTTCAGCGATGTCCCCTTGAATAGAATGGCCAGATGTTCAGAAACTCCTTCAGCAGTGTGATGAGGTGCTAGGTCCAAGCCCTGCAACTGGAGCTGACCTGTATTGAACCAGGATATTATTGGCTGTCATCTATGAACCAGTAGGTGCCACAAGGCAATTTGGACTGAGCGGGTGGTTTAGGGCAGTGGTCCCCAACCTTGGGCCTCCAGATGTTCTTGGACTTCAACTCCCAGAAATCCTGGCCAGCAGAGGTGGTGGTGAAGGCTTCTGGAAGTTGTAGTCCAAGAACATCTGGAGGCCCAAGGTTGGGGACCACTGATCTTAGGGGAAGTGAGCCGGGGTGCTGAGCAACTAAAAAAACCAAGTGACGGTAACAAGAGAAACGCAACACTGATTTAATATAGTGAGCTCCTTGCCATGAATTTCATTTTATTACAATCAAGCCTGATTTTGACTTCTGTGTGTTGAAATAAATGTTTCCTTTGTATGAACTGTGCAGGCAGTGTGCGCACTAGTGCGCATGTGTATGCGTGCCAGTGTGTGTTCTATTTCGATGTATCCGAGGATAGTCTTATTTTGGTACGGAGGTAGAGTTCCTGTTCTCGGTGGGGACCTGGATTTTGTTCCTAAAATATATTTTGTATTGAGAAGTATGTTCTGTGCAATTCCGATTCCTTTCTTTCTTGGGTTTTCTTTTAACCAAGTGGATCTCGTGCCCACATGAATCGTCAGGCTGGACTCTGATCTGCCCCCTTCCTTTTTTTGGAGAGTGAAGAATGGGCATTGCCAGCCAACTGTGACTGAGTGCAGGAGGACGTTAGCAAGACATGGAGGGTAGGGTCATTTGCACAGAGCGCTGGTATGATTGGGAGGTCTTAACTTTCCCAAATAGATTTGGTGGGCAGCTCCGTTTTGTTGTTGTTGGGTTTTTTTAAAATTAAAGCTGATTTCTTCTTGTAGGAAGAACCTCTTCAGACATTCCCATAGTCCATTTGGGATATAAGTCAGTAGTCAAGTAAAACGTTTTTGGTATCAAAGAACCCAGGTTCAGTCACCTGGCATCTCCAGATGAATAAACTTACTAGACTTCAGGCTGAAAGCCGGGACAGCTGACACCAGGCACTGGTAGACCAAGGCAGAGAAATCCATCTACAGTGGTACCTCGACTTAAGAACTTAATCCATTTTGGAACGGCGTTCATACATCGAAAAGTTCGTAAGTCGAAGTACCATTTTCCATTGAAATGCATGGGAATGGAATTAATCTGTTCTAGCATTTCAAAAAAAAATTACCTTTGGAGGTCTTAAAGGGCTTTCTTCCCGACATCAGAGGAAGCCGTTTGAGACTTCCGAAGGTAAAAAGGCAGGGAGAAAGGGCTGGAAATTCGAATTTCCTGCCCTTTCTCCCTGCCTTTTTGCCTTCGGAGGTCTCAAAGTGCTTCCTGTGATGTTGGGGGGAAAGCCCTTTGGGACCTCCGAAGGCGCCGTTTGCTCCGTTCACAAAAAATGGCATTGACTTGCAAACGGAGCCTCGACCTCGTTTGTAGGTCGAGGCTCCATTTGCAAGTCGGTGCCAATTTTTGCGAGCGGAGCTGTTCGTAAATTGAAAAGATCGTATGTAGGGACGTTTGTAAGTCGAGGGTTCACTGTATTTCTGTCCTCCCAAAGATGTTTCTGGATTCCTGCTCCCATTATCCCTGACTGTTTGAGTTGAAATGGGAGTCCCAAAAGCCACATATTGGGTGGAGGCACCGGTTCCCCATCCCCGCTGTACACAATACTGGGCTAGCTAGATGGACCAATAATCTGACTTTACGGAAAGCAGCTCCCAATGTTCAGATTTTATTACTGTGGTTTTCTTTTCTTTTTTGTAGGTGGAATGCCAGATTTCCTGTATGCGTGGGAGGTGTGGGGTGTGCGTGCGTGTGTGAGTATGAACATGTGGCTGCGCATGCACATGCAGGCATGCAAGGCAACCAACTGGACACACGGCTTTTTTTTTCCTTTTGGAAAATTTGTTCAGCCTAGGCTGTATCTGCAGACCTGAACCCCCCCCCCCCCTTCCCGGACCTCCCGTGTCGTTGACTTGTGACTGAATTTAACTGTGGCGGTGTGTGTAAAAAGATTTTGATATTCCATGAAATAATATGTAGAAATGAAATTTGATACTGTTATAATTTGGTCCCTATGACATTTTGCGTTTTAATGTTTTGATCTCTCTCTTTTTTTTAAGAAGATGGTGGAGGAGGGTGGGATTAGGTGGGGTGACACTAATCTTTTATTTTTCTCAAGACGCTGTGAGAGACATTACATCCAAATGCCAAATAAATTGTGTCCGGTAAAGAGGGACCTGCCTTTCTCTGTGTCTTTTTTTCCTTTTAAGAAAGGTGTGAAGCGCCTGGGTTTCTCAGCTCAGCTCTGCAGCTGAGAGGAATTACTGTATCTGGCACAGTTTTAAATATCTGGTTAAAATTCTTCTTTTTGTTTTGTTGGCTATATAGTAGAAATACAGAGATCCACAGAGGAGAAAAGTTACAAGTTCCCCAGATAATCCGCCCCTTTCTCATTCACTGGTACTTAAAGTTTCAACAACTCACTACAAGACATTTGTAGGAGAAAGAATAAAAACATTTCTTTACTTACAGTTGTGAACAGACCAACAGCAAACTAACAAACTGCCACCAACAGACTACAGAGAGGAAAAGGAAAACTCAGCAGAGAAGCAGAAGGGAATGCAGGTCAGAAAAATCCCACCCAGCCAAACAAACCACATGGAACAGTAGGCGAGAGTCAACTAAAAGTCCACCAAAATCAAGGATAGTATCTGTTATGTAGTCACTGACAATACTGGCTATCAAGGTGGCTAGATCGAGGGCATTGAGGCAGCTGGTCTAGTACTGCTTGAACCTTATTCTGTGACACGTTGGATAACTGCAATTGCAAAAAATAACGGGGACATCTTTAAAATTCGAGATGGAAATAAAAGACGCGGAACTCAGCACTGTGGATTATCCAACTCAGACCAACTTATTTCAATTTCAATTCCAGCAACAAGAGAGAGAGAGAAGTAAATAACCTTGTTTCATTCTCCTGACGTCACTTCGATTCAGCTGCATTTGTCCTATATGCTAGTTTGCTACCGTGGAGAGTGTCGTGCTATGCCCCTTGTCTTCCTGCAGAGGGCAGTAGCTGCAAGTAGAACCTTAAAGATGAGAAGGAAATACATGGATGTCACATTTCTCTGCTAAAATGCCCATTGTGTATTTAATATTTCTGAAGTTTCCCATTTTTTGAGAGCAGAGCGTGCACAAAACCACATGCACATTTGAAAAAAGTGCACATTTTTTTAAAATGGGAGGTTTATATACAAAAGTTGTAAAAATGCACCCAATAAGGGTGCAATTTGAAAACTGCAAGTCATTTAAACCAGTTATGTGCAAATAAACTAGTTGCAGATGTAAGGAGTTTGTTTCGATTGCCCTTGTTAAAAAACCCTTTTTCATCTTTGTCAGGATGCAGTGAGCCCAACTTTTGTTAATTTGTAGTTTACTGGAGCTGACATTTCCAAGGTCAACTGCTGAAAAGATGTGAAACGCCAACCATTGATACTGAAATAAATTTGAAGCAGCAGCAGCAACCATAAAAATACAGAAACAAAACAGTTAAAAACAGAAATGAAAACCGTAGTAGAATAGAAAATGGCTAAAAATAAAATTACCCATTAAAAGCCCGGGAGGAAGATGAAAGATAAAACTGAAGTTATTACTGGACATAGAATACTGTGTAAGCCCAAGATAGTACTTCTTGGTTTATGAAAAAAATCAAATTTTGGCTGAAGTCTGATGTACAGCCAATTGCACCTGTTTACTATACAGCTGCCAGAACAGAAAACTCTGAGGGTCTGGGGCATTGTTGATGCTGACCCTTGCAGATGATGGTCTCCGACCCCCCCCCTTCCCCATGTCAATAGTTGGCACAGGGGCATGAAATTGGTTTTCTAAATCTAAATGCCCCCTTGGATCGCTTTTTTTATAGGAAAGGAATCCCTTTTTTTTAAAGGAGCAGGAAATGATTGACCAGCCATTCCTGGTTTCCAGAAAGCGTCCTTTCTATCCTCCTCAACACCCAAGTAAAAAGTGAAATTACATTAATTCTATTTATGGGGAAATAGCACCCCCCAGAGGTTTTGGGGGTTTGTCTTTTGGGATTCAGTTGCCCTCTGGTTGGGTGTGTGTACAAATATCTCACATGCCAAATGTCACCCAACCTTTCTTTAAAACCCTCCCAATAAATTTAGACAGCTGGGAGAAGACATAAGCCTTGTTCAAGCATCCCGAGAGGGGTTTATAGGGAAGGGTCAGCAGCGGTAGAGTTTTAGCCCCTTCCTGCTAATTGCTATTGCCATGTGAAGAACAACAAGCCAAAGAGGAGTCAGCTTCCATGCAATGGGGAACCTTCATCTTTCAGGGCCTTCAATCACACGGAAATACCATGTGTAGTTGATGCTTCCACTTTCAGATAGTTCCTCATAATGGGAATGCTGAAAGGTGGCAGCCAGGGCTAAGCCAGTCCTTGCTCACACTGTCAACCCTTAAAAAAAAAAAAAGGAGTTCCAGGAATTTTTGTTGCTGAACACCTGAGTAGGGTTAGGATGGATGGCTTATGCCCCACAAAGCAAAAACCGAAGCGTGCTGCTTATATACCGCCCCATAGCGCTTCAAGCACTCTCTGGGCGGTTTACAATTAATTATGCAGGCTACACATTGCCCCCCCCCCAGCAAGCTGGGTACTCATTTGACCGACCTCGGAAGGAGAGAAGGCTGAGTCAACCTTGAGCCGCTACCTGGGATTGAACCCCAGGTCGTGAGCACAGTTTTGGCTGCAGTACAGCGGTTTAACCGCTGTGCCACGAGGCTCACAACCAGAGGAATCTGTGAGCTCTGCTCAAGCATTCATAGGATCATAGAATAAATTGAGAAGGAGGGGCCCCCAAAGGCCATCGAGTCCAGCCCCTTGCTCAAATCAGAAATCCAAATCAAAGCAGATCTGAGAGAGGGTTGTTCAATTTCTCTTGAATGCCTTCAGTGGTTCCATTATCATACTGCTCTAACAGTTAATATGTTTTTCCTGTTATTCAGCGTAAATCTGGCCTCCTGTACAAGGGGGTGCTGACAAGTATTGAGCCTTTCCCAGAAAAAACTGAGCTAGGAAGCTGTAACTGCCACACTATTCTACCTATTCCCCCAGGAAGTCAATGCACTTGCGACATCTGTCCTGAAGCTTCTTAAGTCCTGCAAATAAAATTCTTCCGACTGCTGGTGTAGCCACTCATTTGCAGCATTAGTTGCCTCCAGAACACTCCCAAATTGTTGTCCCGTTAGGTGTTTTTTGAGTTTGGGGAACAGATAATCGTCAGTAGGAGCCAGGTCGGGAGAATAGGGTGGATGGGGCATCACTTGAAAGCCTAAGGACGTCCGTTTTGCCATTGTTTCACCTGCAGTGTGACAAGGTGTCGTGCAACAGGATGACACCTTTGGAGAGCTTTCCTCGATGTTTTTCCTTGATGTCTTGCCTCAACTTCATCAATAAAGCACAGTAATATTTTGCATTGATGGTTGAACCCTGTTGGAGGTAGTCCACCAGCAACACTCCCTTCTTATCCCCAAAAACTGTTGCCATCTGTTTCTGCACCGAACTTTGCACTCGAAACTTCTTTGCCCTGGGGGAACTGTGCCTCCATTCCTTAGACTGTTCCTTCGTCTCAGGATCATAACAGTAGATCCATGTCTCATCACCAGTTACTAGTTTGCCCTGAAAATCTGACTCATTTCTTGCCAAATGTTTCAGAACAGCCACCGATGATTCCACACATTTCCTCTTTTGTTCGGTTGTCAAAAGTTTGGGGATCCACTTTGCTGCCAGCTTTCTCATTTCCAAGTCGTCGTGGATAATGGCACCAACTCTCTCATGTGATATTTTCAGATATATAGCAATAGTTTTGGCTGATATTCGGCGGTCCTCCATGATCATGTCATGGATGGCTTTCACATTTGCACGCACAGAGACAGAAACAGGCCTTCCACTGGGTTTCTCGCTTTCAACACTGAAATGGCCAGTTTTAAAATTGACAACCCAACATTTAAGTGGTGCATATGAAGGGCCACTGTCACCCATAGTTTGTGACATTTCATCATGGATCTGCTTTGCACCTTTCCCTTGGAGAAACAGAAAGTTGATTATGGTCCTATGCTCTTCCACATTGAACATTTCTGGAGGTGCTGCCATGTTGACTTTGGACCTGAACATGAAAGATAAGTTAAAATCATAGGTAGCTGATTTTTGCACCATTGAATATAGACAAATTGGCCAATACACCCTGCAATTTATTAGCTTCCTAGCTCATTTTTTTCTGGGAAAGGCTCAATACTTATCAGTACCCCCTCGTAGCTTGAGCCCATTATTACATGTCCTGCGCTCTGGATGACCGAGAACAGATCTTGTCCCTCCTCTGTATGAATACATTTTAAGCATTTGAAAAATGCTATTCTGTCTCCCCATAGTTTTCTTTTTTCAAGGTTAAACATACCTAGTTCTTCCAGCCTTTCCTCCTAGGGTTTGGCTTCCAGTCCCCTGATCATCCTTGTTGCCCTTCTCTGAGCTTGCTCCAGTTTTAGACACAGGTTGATCTGACTGGGAGCACAGGGAGAATTTAAGCCCACTGTCCTGCCTGTCAGGGGAGGAAAGCTGCTGCTAAGTGAAGAAACCCCTCCATGCATTCCAGGAACACTGAAAAAAATCACCCCGAGAACTTCTGTGAATTCAAACTCAGCCGTCAGGCTATGAGAAAATTTCTCACCTTTCTACTCAAGAGCAGCTCAATGATGTGGCTTCTTGGGTTTTGGAAACGTGCGTCTTTTGCAACTTGACACAGATTGGACCTACAAAATGCAGGGTGTAAACCTTGCGGATACAGTGGTGCCTTGCATTACGACGTTAATTCATTCCAGCGAAATTGCTGTAGAATGAAAACGTAATGCGAAAATAAAAAGCCAATTGAAACGCATTAAAACCCATTTAATGTGTTCCAATGGGCTGGAAACTCACTGTCCAGCGAAGATCTTCCATAGGGCGGCCATTTTCGGTGCCTGCGCAGCGAGGAATCCGTCCCAGAAAACAGCGGGGACCCATTTTATTTACCCGGTGGCCATTTTGAAACCGCCGATCAGCTGGAGGAAAATAGTCGTTTTGTGAAGAATCGGTTCCTGAAGCAGGGAACCGATCGTCGCAAAGCGAAAAAAACGCATTCAGACCATCATTTTGCGATCGCAATTGCGATCGCAAAAAGATAGCTGTAATGCGTTTTTGTCATAATGCGGGGCAATCGTAAAGCGAGGCACCACTGTAAATGATTGCATGGAAAGTAGTCCATGGTTAAAATCTTTTTAATTTTTGAAGCAGCAAATGAAGTAGCCCCACGAGCTAGTTTGTAGCCCAGTTGCTCCCAAAGAAGATGGGAATCCTGTCCCCATCTCTGGGTCACTTTGGCTGTTGCACTGCTGATACAATTGTGCTTGTTTGCAAGAAGCCAATGATGACATCACACTCTACTGGCAATGCTAAGCAAGCCCATGAATTACTAGATAGAAGGCCAGTCCTTGGTTCCTTTGTATCGCCTCTTAACACAGCAGTTATTGTTCAGGCAGTTCAGCCTATGCATCAGTTATCAGTATCCTTTTATAGCTGCATATGAATCTGCCCAGTTGGAGAGTTTCCCACCTCCAGTTTGTATCCTGTTAAAACTATGACTCTGGGGGATTTATATAAATTTTAGCCACTAGAATGTCCCTTTGTGAACACAAGGAAACATTGGTTGGATCAGATCTATAGCCCTTTCACTCCAAGATTATGTTTTCAAGGGGTATAGTTGTGGTTCTCAAACAGAGTACAGTGGCGCCTCACATTGCAACGTTAATTCGTTCTGCAAAAATCACTGTTGAACGAAAACGTCACAATGCGATATTAAAAAGCCCATAGAAATGCATTAAAACCTGATTAATGCGTTCCTATGGGCTTAAAACTCACCGTTCAACGAAGATTGTCGCAAAACAGCACTCGCTAAGTGAGGCACCACTGTACATCAGAAGCTGTCTTCTACTGAGTCAGATCCTTGCTCCATTTAGGCCAGAATTGTCATTTCTGACTGGCAGCCTAGAGTCATAGAATAATGGAGTGGTAAGGGGCCTATAAGACCATCAAGTCTAACCCCCTGCTCAATGCAGGAGTCCAAATCTAAGCAGATCTGACAGAGGGTTGTCCAATTTTCTCTTGAATGCCTTCAGCATTTGAGCAGTTACCACCTCCCAAAGCAATTGATTCCATTGTTGTACTGCTCTAACAGTTAGGAAGTTTTTCTTGATATTAAGCCTCAATCTGAGTTCCTGTAGCATGAGCCCATTATTACATGTCCTGCGCTTTGGGATGATTGAGAACAGATCCTGCCCCTCTTCTATATGACTACGTTTCAAGTATTTGAAGAGTACAGTTATATTTCCCCTTAGCCTTCTTTTCTCAAGGCTAAACGTGCCCATGTCTTCCAGTCTTTCCTCAGAGGTTTCCAGTCCCCTGATCATCCTTGTTGCCTTCCTCTGAACCTGCTCCAGTTTGTTAGCATCTTTCTTGAAGTGTGGTGTACAGTACACAGTACAGTGGTGCCCCGCTTGACGCTTAAACCCCATGACGTCGAAATCACTTTATGATGAGTTTTTTGCAATCGCAAAACGATGGTTCCAATGGTTTATTTTTCACTTGACATCGATTAGGAGCCTGCTTTGCAAACCGTTTGTTCGCTAAATGATGTTTTTTCCAGCTCTGCAAAATAGCTTCTCTTCGTAAAATGGCTTCCCTCCCTTCTCAAAATGGCTGCTTTCCGGACCCCTGCTTCGGAAGACAGCGATTTTAAACAGCTGACCGGCGGTTCTCTATGGGCAATCTTCGCTGGACGATGAGGTATTTCCCCATCGGAACGCATTGACTGGTTTTCAATGCATTCCAATGGGGTTTTTCCGCTAGACGATGATTTTGCTTAACAGCGGTTTTCCTGGAACGGATTATCGTCGTCAAGCGGGGCACCACTGTACTCTAGATGAGATCTAACCAGGGCTGAATAGAGG